>NC_084799.1:133967009-134275496 GCF_963169125.1 Humulus lupulus
GATTGGCGGTAAAGGGTAACCGATATGCTAGTGAGATTGTAGAGGCAAGAGGAAGAAATAGGATGATTGAGAGGCATGTTCTACTAGGGAACACTGCTCCATTTGTTCTGCCTGCAGTGGCACATTTTTTGCCTCAGCTTGATGTTGAAAATAGATGGGAACCGCTTTACGAGAGGTTTCAGAAGCACTACCCTCTAGTATTTTAGGTAGGCCTAGATCCGCTCAGAGCTGGGTAGTGGATGGGCAGATTATCTCAATCCTCGACCTTATGAGGGTGGTGGGCGATGATAGAGTGGTCTATGCCCTGTGTATGATATGGAATGACGCCCGGACCTTGTGGGTAGTGGAATCTCAGACTTGAAATGTCGTTACGATGGGCTGGATGAAATTTAGATAGCTATTCAACTAGAGGTATTACAATGGCATAGTTCAAACTGCGTATATAAATGAATTTATGAATCTAGTTCAGTTCAAGATGACAGTGATATAGTATGACATTAAATTCGATTGGTTGGCCACATTTTCTTTTGACTTGGTATCGACTGATGTGGCCTGGAAGGACCGATTTATTCGAGAGCTAAATGTCAGGGTAGCCTAGGGTGTTAGAATTGCCCCAGTAACTGAGATTTTTACCTACACTTAGGCAGTAGAGAAAACCCTTACTATTGAGGGACAAAGGATGAGCTAAGGGGAAAGGGCAGCATAGGGTGCGACGCTCGAAGAATGGTACCTCCGGTTACCAGATTAGGTAGGGGCGGAGGCCTCAGTGATAAGAAAAGAAAAGGCTATAGACACATTTAGCACCCCTGGACCAGAGAAAGGGTTTTGGGGCGCTCAGAGAAGCCGTCAGGGCAGGGTGAGAACTGGATGACTTACCTAAAGTACACTCGGTGCAAGACACGCCATTTGCAAGAATGTTGTGCTAAAGCATGTTTCCTCTATGGCGTAGTGGGGAATTTCAAGAAATAGTGCCTCAATTCAGTTCCAGCATGAGTAGTTGATTCGACACAAACAAAGGCTGAGGCTAGTCCCTCCATGGTGACAAGATAGATTCCTTGCATTTTCTTCTTATACAATATGAATTTATTTTGGTGCTAGACTTGCTATGGTTTAATTAGTGAGGTTATTGATAAAATGGGTAGACCTCGTGATATGTATGTCGTGGGAGTTGGGACGTTGTCGCCTGTTGGGAATGAACAACCTCTAGAAGGTGAAATTAGATTATTACTGATAGAGATAAATGGTAAGGAGTAGTAATAAAAGAGTTTGCATATTATTGGGTATGGATTGGTTGGCCACGTGGGAACGACCATAGACTGTAGGAGGAAAATGGTGACTTTTAAGTTTGAAGGACCCGCTTCTGTTCATGGGTGCTGTGAATGGGCCTCGCAATCCAATGTTTTTGACATTGAAGGTTAGAGACCTATCGCCAGGAGGATTCATGGAGTTCCTATGAGGCACACCAATTTTTTTTATTTTATTTAATTGTGTGCTTTATTTAAATTTATAATTGTTAAGTGTTAATTGTATTTGAATTGTTTGGTATAAAATGAGTGATTTGTATTTTGTTAATTGATTTATTTAATTAATTGAAAATGTGAGATTTTGAGTTTTGGTTGTGTGCATCAAGGTGCATGGTTAGTAGAAATGCACCCTAACAATTGTGTGTGTGCGTGTGCATGTATGCATGGTGAACATGCATTAGTTTCCCATACACTTTGTATTTCATTCTCTCCTATATATATATATTTTTAATATTTTATGATAAGGAAAATAATGAGTGATGTGAAGAAGGATTATTCTAGAAGTGTTTTATACATGTTAGAAATGGGAAACCTAGAGAGAGAGAGAGAGAGAGAGAGAGAGAGAGAGAGAGAGAGAGAGAGAGAGAGAGAGAGAGAGAGAGAGAGAGAGAGAGAGAGAGAGAGAGAGAGAGAGTAGGTGTGAGAAGAGAGGGAATTCTTTTTCCCATTTTTTTTTTAATTTAATCAAATAAAGCTGTAGTGCACCAAAATATATTTGTTTAGTTATTAAAATTTTTGTGTTTTATTTTTATTTAATTGTTGTTTGTTGTATTTAATGGTTTGCTATTTTATTTAATTGTTAGAATTGTTGGTAGCATTTTTGTGAAATTAATTGTTAAATGATATGTAATATTTTTTATTTTTAAAATGTGATTATGTGAGATTTGATTGAATGCACTAAGGTGCATGGTAGGTAGTGATGCACCCTAGTGATTGAGTATGTGCATGTGCATGGTTGCATGGTGTGCATGCAATAGTTTTCTACACATTAATTTCCTTTTATTGGTTTATTTATTTTTATTTAATTAAGGAATTTAAAAAGAAAATAAAAAGAAAGGGAAATAAAGAGGCTTGTGTTCACACAAGAAAAATATTGGGAAACAAATGGTGAGAAATGATAGAGTTGTCATTTTTTGAATTCCTGTAACTTTAGACCCAGCCTCAGTAAAATGAGTATAACATGGGCTGTGGATATCCAATTTAGACACAACTTGTACCGTTAGAAAGCTAATGAAATTATCTACATTTTCTGTGAATGCCATTTTTCCTAAACCGTAACAGAAACGGGTCACAACCCAGTCCCAAGTCTAAGCACCCTAGAGTTACGAGAATAGCATTATTTCCTTTATTAGCCATGGACAGCCAAGGAAGACAAGAGAGGAATTAGTGTGCTGTCAATGATAAAATGGATTGATTGACTGAGTATAATTTTTAATTGAATTATATTTTTATTTAGGAAAAATAAAGGAAAAATGATAATTACATTTTCCTTAGCTAGGTTTTGAAGATTGAGGCATTTAAATAGAAAATAAGAAGGAGATTGAAGGCTCATTTGGCTTGGTGGCTGCCGTGTGCTTAGAGAGAAGGGAGAGGGAGAGCACGTGAGTTTTAGAGAGAGAGGTGGAGAAGAAGAACGTGAAGGAGAAGAAAGAAGAGGCCAAGGCTAGGGATCCTAAGGTATGGGTTAAGGTTCATAGCATTATATTTTGTCTCTTCTACATCTTGATTCTAAGCAAGGCAAAATGATGGTGATGATAGATTTGGATTTTGATGCAAGAGAATTGGAGGCTAGTGTTCGAAATCCCTAGGGTAAGTATTTGGGTTCATAGTGATGTTAATTTCTACCTCTTCTTGAATCTAATATCATTTTTTTCTTTTCTTCATGTGGGTTTCGAAACCCTAGGCTTAAACAAGTGGTGGCCATAGTTTGGGTTATTGTCAATATTGCCCTTGAGTTCTAGCAAGAGAGGTAATGGGAACCTTTTTGTCTTATGGTTATTGTTTTTATCTTTGGTTTCTTGTGGTTTGGAGAATATTGTTTGAGAATGGTGATTCATTGTTTTGTTCTCCTTTGATATATTTGATGATTAGTCTTATTGAAATGTGGTGTTGATGACATGTTGTTTAAAGATCTTCTATGATTTGATGATGGGTATGTTTTGGCTTAAAGACTCTATGTGAAAATATACAAAGGTTTTAAATTGTGATCTATAAAAATGATGATGAATATCTCTTTTAAAAATAACATGAAAGGATTTGATTATTTTGGCTATGGGGATTTCGGCCTAAAGGTGATATTCAAAAGCATGATGGTTATTTTTTTTTTTTTTTATGTTTAATGTCAATTTAATCTTAGATCATGATAGGTTGTGGCAAGATCTTGTATGAAGTTATGATGGTTTTGTTCTTTAGAATAATTGCATGGTAATAATATGTTGAGAGTATATTTAACACAAGATCAAGGGTGGTTATTTGTTCATGACTTGTAAATAAGTTTCAAGGTGATTGATGAATTATTGTATGCTCATGGTGTGATTAAAATGGTTAAAGAGGTAAGAAGCATGCTAGGGTTTGTGTTGGAATATTGTACATAAATAAGCATGAATTTTGTGAATATAATGAAAAGAATGAATTTTATGATTAAATGTGCTTGCTGTTTTTTGTGCAAAAAATGATGTTGTTTATGATGAAGATAATGTTTTGAGTGCTTAAATAAAATTTGCAAGTGTTTTGATGTTTTAAGAAGTTTGATGGGAAATTTAATTATTCCTTGAAATGATATTTTGTGCCTTGAAATTTAATAAGCATGAATTTTGTGAATATAATGAAAAGAATGAATTTTATGATTAAATGTGCTTGCTGTTTTTTGTGCAAAAATGATGTTGTTTATGATGAAGATAACGTTTTGAGTGCTTAAATAAAATTTGCAAGTGTTTTGATGTTTTAAGAAGTTTGATGGGAAATTTAATTATTCCGTGAAATGATATTTTGTGCAAATAAATACCTCAGATTTTTTTTTATATTTTTGAGAAAATTTGAGCTTTTAAAAAATAAGGATGGTGATTTTAATGATAAAATTTGATTGCTGGAATTTTTGTTTAAAAATATAAAGTGTGTTTCAATAAAATGAATTTGATTGGTATTTTGAAATAAATAAATAACCTAAACAATGGTAAAATTTAAAAGTGATATTTTTAATATAATATGAGTGGTTATTTTACAAGTTATGATTTTCTTTAATTGGATTAAGAAAATTGTTGGATTTAATTCACTTGTGATTTTTAAATAATGGCTGAAACTTTAGTTTAAAAAGTTTTAAATAGTTATTTAATTTTTCACATATGAGTTTGTGTTACATTAAATTAAGTATTAAAAATAACTCAAATAAAATATATTTTTTCCAAACTTAATATTATTATTTTTCTCACATCAAATTATGAAATTATATTAACTTAAATTAAATCGTTATTTTTCTAAGGAAACACGGTAATCATAGGTATTTTTCTTTTTAAAATAATTTCCAATGCCTTTGCTTTCTTTGTAATTTGAAAATAATAAACGGGTCTTTTATATTTTCTTAATGGCTAAATAAAATTGATTTTATGAAATAAAAAGAATGTCTTGGGAGATTTAATCAACCTAGTAATTTTTAGAAGATGAACAATGGTAAGCAACACATGCTACAAGTCTTTTATTTTTAAAATGATAGAAGTAAGACGCATAGAATTATCGTTTTAAACGCTACAATTACGCAACGTTCCCACGTATGCATGTTACATGCAAATTCACATTTACGTCCAAAATTATGTCTATTATGCAATCATGTAGTTTTTATAGAAGGATCATGCATGCAATATAGGTAGAATGAGCATTATTCTTTTTATGACCTTATGTGTAACTAAGCATATTTGTATGTTGTGTGTAACTCTCACCAGACCCATGCACACATGAGTTGTATGAAAGGGAAAAATAGTAATTATATGAAGCTAAGAAATGTCGTTTTGATTATGGTATAGGCTCGTTGAGAAGTTGTGGTTTTACTTAGCTTGGACCTGAGGTAAGGAAGTTAGATAGAATTTATGATTGTTTATGCTATGAATGGTAAGACTATTTGTATGAGTGAAAATGTTATGAGTTATGAAATGCTATAATATGATGATATGTCAGCTTGTATGAATGCTGCATGATATGAATGGATGTTAGCGTGATGAACGCGACACATCAAATAAAGAGGTTACTAAGGATATGAAGACGTAATCGAGTTTTATGTAATGGATGTTAGCGTGATGAACGCGACACATCAAAATGGGTTGCTAAGGATATGAAGACGTAACCCGAGTTACTAAGGATATAAAGGCGTAACTCTAAGGGCGGACGTGCTAAGGTTATTCAAGGACCAGAGACTCCTGTTTACCTCAAAGGGTGGCATGGACAAGTTAGCGGGCCATGTTCACAAGGAATTGTTTATGATTATGTTATGATGTTTTGTGATGTTTATGATTATGTTATAATGTTTCGATATGTTATGATGATGTTATGATGTTTTGTTATAATGATGTTATGAGGTTTATGTTATGGTGATGTTATGATGTTTATGATATAATGATGATGTTAATGTTGACGTGAATATGTTTATGTTTATGATATTGACGCCATTATGACGATGATGCTATGATGTTTAAAGATGAATGAAGGGGTTTTTTAATTATGTATTCTTACTTGCTTGTTGTTTGTACTTCCTTACTGGGCTTATAGCTCACCCCCTTACTTTCCCTTCTAGGTAGCAAATACGTTTCTCTGTGGCACGCGTGGTGATGTGGGAAGTTCTATCGTCCTGGTGTGTATGGCGTGGGGCATCCTATGGACAAGAAACGATCAACTTTAAACACTAATTTTTTTAATAATGTTATGTTTAATGAGATTTTTCTTAAAATTGTCAGTGGGACTTAAAATTTTGTTTGTGTTAGAACTTTGCATAAAACTAATTTTTTCTTTTTAAACTTTTGGGCCCAACTTACATGTTTTAAGTGAGACCCCACTAAAACCTTTATAATAAGTGGCTTTCTATTATAAACCATTGAAAATGTGAATGTTTTATTAAGTACTAGTTTAAGGGCGTTTTACAAAAGCTAAATAGGGTAAGAGAGAGAGAGAGAGAGAAGAGAAGAGAGGCACGTGGGAGTGTAAGAAGAAAACTCTAGTTTCCATTTTTTGATTGTTGACATATCCCTTTGATTTTTCACAATTATTCCAATTTGATTTCAATACAAAAATCAAGGAAATTAATTTTTTTGGAATTTCCCTTTCTCTCATTAGCATAGGGGGGTCGGGCACTAGGTAAATATATAGAAGAGAAGAGAATTTGTGAGATCCCAAATTGTGGCTGTCGAACCCTGGAGGAAGAGAAGAAAAATAAGAGAAAAGATAAGAGAAAGGAAGAGAACTCACGGGGAAGAGAAGGAGAAGAGGAAGAAGGGTGGTTCAATTTAGGTTTGTATTCTTGATTTCTCTAGTGGTTGAATCAGTTAATCCTTCTCCCCACCTTCTTGTTACTAAGTCTTGTTGTTGTTGTTGTTTTGTCTTCTTTTCATGTTGTGGATTCGAAATCCCTAGGGTTGTATCAAAGAGGAGATTTTGTTTGGGTTTTTTTGGTGATTTGATTCTTGGATGTGTCTTTGTAATACTTGATGTATTGTCAATATCTATTTATGTTTGGTGAGTTGTTGTTTTGGTTAGAATCCTTGATGTAATTGATGGTGATATCTAGTTAGAAGAATGCTAAGAAATTTTTTTACGAGTTCGAAAGATTTATTTGGGGTTCCGATTGCCTATGGGTTTCGGCTAGGGAAATGGTCATTTATGTTGTTGTTGAATCTTTGTTTTATTTTGTTCCTAGAAAGCATGTTAGTATTATTTAATGGTGTATTTTGTTTTGGGTTCATATGGATTTTAAAGAATGTGAATTTGAGTTTTGGGTTAATATTGGCATATGATTTTGTTCAAGATCTATTAAGAAGGCTTATTGTTATTTTGAGAATGAGAGTTTATAGATAAACAATCTTAGTGTTGTGATAATAAAGGGATAGTATGTGGGTTTCGACCTTGTGTGTTGTTATAGACTTAGGTTCTCTTTTATTTTGTTGCTTGTTTGATCATTTTAAGCATGATCCTTTGAGGTATTTATTGTGTAGGGGAAGCGTGATTTTGTTATAATTCTTTGTAATATTTTGATAGTATATTTGGCCTAGGATAAGTTTTATAATTTGGAGTAGTGTTTGGATTCTTGTTCTTAGTATTATTCTCTTTTGGAGTGATGAGAATAATTGTTAAATTGTGAAGTTGAGTATAACATTGCTTGCTGAATTTTGCTTAGTATTGTAGTAAATTGCATTTAACTAAAAAGATAGCAAAAATATGTTTTGAAAAACTCATGCCTTAAAATTTATGTGATATTATGCTTGCTGAAATTTTTAGCTGAAATTTTTAGTTTCATTGAAAAAGTCTCTTTTAAGTAAAGGATATAAAATATATGTTTTAACAATTTATGCCTTAGATTTTATACATGAAAAATATATTTTTTCTACACTTTAAATATGTATTTTCTCATTTATATTAGTGCATATTTTATTTTGTAAAATAATTAATTTAGTAAAGATTTAATTAAAATCGGACTAAGGAATGTATTTAAATAAATGAGAGTATAGTAAGGTTTTTCCAATTTATTTGAAAATTTATGACTTGGATGTAAAATGTGGTGATTTTGAGATCTTAAATTGTTAAAAGTTAGATTATTTATTTATTTTATTTATCACTTTAGTATTCTTGATCAACAGAGCGAGCATATTTTCTTAATTACTTAGTAATGTTAAATTATTTTTGAGAAAAATAGAAGTGTTGTCATATTTTATCCTTATTTAAAATGAAAATTGAGATTTTATTATTTTAAAAATAAATATGACTCAAGTGCTAATTAAATAAATAATTTTGTGAAATAAAACCCAATGAGCTACGGAGGTAATATGATAATGGTAACAAATTGGCAAACTAATTCTTGCTGACTCCTTTTTTTTTTAAGTGGCGATAAAATGAACGAGTCGAATTTACCAACTTCAACGTTAATTTTAAGAACACTCTCACATATGCATGTTACATGAAAGTTTATTTTTACGTTCAAATGTACGCTAATTAATTAAACGTATGATTCCTGTTTTGTAACTAAGAAGAATTATTTAGTAGAATTGACATTATTATTTTATGATTTTATGTGAAAACATTGTACGTTAATGGTTGTGGTGCAATTTGTGCCACGTGTGCCTTGCCCATGCACACGTGGGGTATGTTTGTATTGTATGTTATGCTTTATGTGATATTGAGAGAAATATTTGATTGTGATTCTAGGATCGTTGTGAAGTACCCCACACTTTATTTTGCTTGGACTTGAGATAAGAAAGTTAGTTAGAATTTCGATGAATTACGTGATGAAATGTATAAACAATTATGTTCTGAAAAGTGTAAGTTGTTATGTTATGAAAAGTATAAGTTGTTATGTTATGAAAGGTATAGGCTATTATGTTATGAAATGAATGAGCTATTATGTTATGAGATCAATGAGTTATTATGCTATGAGATGAGCTGCTTGTATATGTGCTTGTATGTTGTATGAAAAGAAGTAGGTTGTTAGCGTTCTGAACACGACACAACAAATGAGTTATTAAGGATATGACGTAACTCATAGGGCTGACACTCCGAGGTTATTCAAGGACTAGAGTTCCTGTTTACCTCATAGAAGAGGATTAACTGGTTTATGCTTTACCACTTGCCTCCTAGAACTTGCTTGCTTTATTTGTTATGATGATATATTTAGATAAAGTGCATGGTTATGATATGATATGATAAGTTATGAGCTTACGTTATGAAGTAGACTGTACGATATTTTTCTTGTAATTGTTGTATTTTATTTGTAATTCCGTACTGGGCTTTTAGCTCACCCCTCTTACATGCCCCCTTTCAGATAGGCAATAAGATTTCTTCTTGGCACACACTGTGATGCGGGGAGTTCAAACGTCTAAGCATGTATGTCACAGAGCATCCATTAGTGATAAAATGATCTATATAAACACAAAGAATGTTTATGAACTTTTATGTTATGGTTTATGTTTTTATTACGCTATAATATGACTTTATATTTGTTTTTCAAGATTGCATAAAGACACTATAATTTTATTTTAAAGTATTGGGCTCAAATTGCATGTTTTGACAAGGCCCCACTGAACCTTTCTAAAAGAATTGTATTTTTCTAATAGATATGAATCGAGTGATGTTTTTGCAAAGAGTGGAATAGGGCATTTGTAGGATCCTAGCTAATGTAGTGGATGCTACAAGGGATGTACTCGTTGGATCAGAGGGTCTACCGAGATCGCCACCGCATCAGGAGATTGATCTTGTTACTAAGTTGACATTATGGATAAAATTGGTGTTCAAGGCACCGTAAGGTATGGAACAAGCTTAGGGGAAATGATTAAGGGTTTAATTGGAGGAACAACTCAACCTGGGGTTGAATAGAACAAGTTTCTCACCACGTGGTATGCCAATACTATTTGTTAAGAAGAAGGAGAAGTGGTGAGGATGTGTACCGAATATGGAATGTTGAAGAAAGTGATTATCAATAATAAGTATCCACTGGAATGAATTGACGATTGGTGTAATCTATTGCAAGACAAGACAATATTTGTAAGGATTGATCTTCAATCTATTTATTACCAGCTGAGAGTCAAGAGAAAAGACATTTCAAGAACTACCTCCCACACTAAGTATGACATTGTGGATTTTAAAAGAAGGCTTTAGATCTGATCAATGCTCCAAGGACCCATGTGGACTTGACGAATAAATAGTTTGAGGATTATTGGGACAATTTGTGTTTAAATTTATCGGTAATGTATTAGCCTAACCCTATTCAGGGATTGAACACGAGCAACATCTCCGTTTGGTACTACAGAGGCTAAGAAAACATAAGTTGTAGGCAAGGGTAACGCCCAACTAATCAAGCACCGTTACGATGTGTGTAGAAAATAGTGCTGGACTCGCTAAATGGGTCATTTAGACTTAAATGTGTTCCTTAAGTAACTAATGGTTCGGGTATTAAAAATTTGGTCAAAGAAATAAAAAATTTCATGAAAATTTTATGTCTGTACATGAGATCCCAAAATAGAAGTTTAAAAGTTATTTACAACTCAAATGATCACAAAATCAGTCGACCTAAGCGACAAAATAGGGTGCAACCCTAGTTTCTCTATGATCTCTCGGCCGTGGCGGTCGAGCAGACTACATATGTACACACCGCCTTTAAAAGCCTCCAACTCAAGGTTGGCCAAGCTTCTCCTGACCCTTACCTTGACCACATAGCATCTGTGAGCCAAGACTCAGCATGAAAACTTAATTAAACCAATTCAGATAGTTCATCGAATACAAACAACATATGTAACAATAATAATTGTACTGAACAAGGACATTATACAAGTATGCGACCACAGAGTAACACAAGTGCATATCAAACTTCAATTTATTCAAGTGGCATCCAAGCCAGACAAATGCATACTGCACTCCCAGGGTGGCCTAGCCATGGCAGCCTGCGTTTTGCATGCATAGTGCTGACCACAACTTATAAGCCGAGCTTTCCAATCAGGAATAATCAAACATATAATCTATTTATAATATAATCAAACACAACACATTCCAGTATGCTTAATCAGATATTCACAAGCATAATTATAATCATGCTCATTAATAGGGGCCCGAGCCCTAATCATAACCAGGGTGCAGTCTTCTTATCTCGAGTTTCGTGTGAATGAAGAAACGACTCTGAGCGCTATCCCTGACTTGAGCCTAGTAGAAACCCTATTCACAATACAAGTATTCATTCATGAGGAATCAACCCCAGATCTTGAGTTCCAATTTGGACTCTAACTCTTAGAACCACAATTTCCAGTTAAAGGGCCGATAAAAAGGTACCCCGAGCTCTTAAGTGGCTCCCAAACTGGATTCATGAGCCTTGGGCCTCACCCTAAAAGTTCAGCAAAACAGCTTTTCAGGCACCTGGCGCGGTTACTCCCATAAAAAATTTGGGCTTTCCAAGGAATTGGCACGGTCGCGCCCCTAATCTTGAAACCCAAAACCCAATTCAACTTCCACCTCTTCTGGGACACTAGTGCGGTCGCGCTAGGTCACCAGAAACCCAAAAATTGCCCAGAACATAAGTCTTCTTCCCCAAATGAAATCCCTGGGATTTCCTACAAATACCATACTCTGATTTTGACCAAAATAGATGTTTCTAACATCATATCAATCACAAAACACCCCACAAATCTCAGATAAACTAAACCAAACACTCATCCCCCACAAAACACATCATTTAACTTAAAACCCACAATCAAAGCTTTAAAAACTCAAGAACATTTAAAATAAGCCAAAAGCTTAAGAACTGAGGGATTACTTACTGAATTATGAAATTCTTAGCCTGTTAGGAGTCCTTAATAGCTTCTAGTACCTCCATGGGCCTTTAATCTCCTCAAGATTCCCAATAATTCACCCTTGATCTAGTTCTAGAGTTGATACTTAGAGGCTCTTCTAAAATAACAAAAACCCAATAGAAGATGCTTTGAATGTGACTAAGTGTTGAGCTGCCTATTTGCTATCTAATGTGGTCAAATGACCAAATTGCCCCTTTCCCCACTTAACCTCAAGGTTTACTCACAAAGGCAAATTATTCATTTGGCATAATTCCCGTTAATCTGAAATTACCCCACATATTCCCAAATAAATCTATCATACCAAATATTCACTAAGTTAATTCTCGTTACTTAATAAATCCCGTTAATTTACCAAATTACCAAAATACCCCCAAGCTCAACCCGAGCCAGGTACTTTGCCTCGTTGTGACTTTTCTGCCAAATTGCTCACTAGGATCACCTCGTGCTGGGTAACTCAAATATATCCACATAACAATGTGGTCACAATCATAAATCACATATATTTGTAGTTGTACCCTCAATGGGTCAAAATTATGAAAATGCCCTTCTAATTAGAAACGAGCCCACATGCATATTTAATACTCTTAAACATGGAAGCATAGGCATATCATCATACCATTCACATAATTCACATAATAATATACCCATAATACATAAATTTATAATTAAATCAATTATTGCCCTCCTGGCCCCCTAATCAAGGCACTAATCCTTAGTAGGGAAATTGGGACGTTACAATTATCCCCTCCTTACAGAAATTTCGTCCTCAAAATTTTAGCTGAATAGCTCGGGATACCGATCCCACATATTGGACTCCAATTCCTAGGTCGCTTCCTCAACCTGGATGTTCCTCCATAATACCTTAACCAAATGTATGGTTTTATTCCCCAAGACCTTGTCCTTCCTGTCTAATATTTGTTATGGGTGTTCCTCGTAAGACAAGTCTGTCTGCAACTCTAGATCTTCATAACTCAGTATATGAGTCTCATCAGACACATACTTCCACAACATCGAAATATGAAACACATTGTGCATGGCTGACATTACCGGAGGTAAGGCCAATGTATAGGCCACCTGACTAATCCTCTCTAGGATCTCAAAAGGTTCTACAAATCTAGGGCTCAACTTTCCCTTATTCCAAATCCTTTAATCCCTTTCAATGGTGAAACTCTAAGGAAGACATAGTCCCCCACTTGGAACTCCACTTTCTTGCTCTTCAGATCTGAATAACTTTTCTATCTACTTTGTGATTCGAGCATCTGAGCTCTAATATTATCGATGACTTCATTGGTTCTCCAAACTGGTGATCTACACATCTTACCTTATAACATCTCATAAGGAGTCATTCCAATGGTCGCCTTATAGATGTTGTTGTAGGAAAACTCTATTAGTGGCAAATATTTACTCTAGGACCCTTCCAAGTCCAAAACAAATGCCCGAAACGTGTCTTCCAGTATCTGAATCATCCTCTCAGATTGACCATCTATTTGAGGATGATAAGCTGTACTAAATTTCAACTGTGTACCCATAGCTTTCTGTAGACTTTCCCAAAGCTTGGAAGTAAATGTAGGGTTCCGATATAAAATAATTTATTCGAAGCCCCATAAAGACATACTATCTCTTTCACATAGAGATCTGCATACTGGTCAACTGTATAAGTCATCCTCACAAGTAGAAAGTGAGCTGATTTGGTGTATTGATCTACAATAACCCAAATCGAATCATGTTGACCCACAGTCCTGAGCAACCCAACAACAAAATCCAATTTGATGTCCTTTCATTTCCACTCTGGGATATCCAAAGGTTGTAATAGCCCTGTAGGTCACTGATTTTCAGCCTTGACCTGCTGACACGTCTAGCACTTAGCCACATACTCGGTTACATCCCTCTTCATCCCAGGACACCAATATAAAGTCTTCATATCCTGATACATCTTCGTGGTGCCTGGACGCAAAGAGTAAGGGGTGGTGTGAGATTCATCTAGAATCTATCGTCTGATTGCAACATCCATCAAAACATAGATCCAACCTTTGTATTTCAGTAAACCCATATCTGATACTATATAGTCCCTAACTACTCAAGCTAGGACGTCCCCTCTAATATTTATCAGTTGTTTCTCATTCAACTGACATTTCTTTATTTTATCTAGAAAAGTAGAGTGTAGGTAATGTTGGCTAACTGGCCCGCCACTAACTCTATCCTTGCTCTAGTCATATCCATTGCAAATTCCTTGGATATCTGCTTCGAATTGTATAATTGTCCCGGACCTTTCTGACTTAAGGCATCTGCAACCATGTTGGCTTTCCCTAGATGATACAGGATTTCACAACTATAATCCTTTACCAGTTCTAACCAACGTCTTTGCTGCATGTTCAAATCCTTCTGTGCAAAGAAGTACTTCAGACTGTTGTAGTCAGTGTATATCTTACACTTCTCACTATAAAGGTAATGCCTCCATACCTTTAGTGCAAAGACCACAGCTGCTAACTCCAGATCATGCGTAGGGTATCTCTGCTCATATTCTTTCAACTGACGTGATGCATAAGCAATTACCTTCCCTTTATGCATAAGAACACAACCTAACACTTGTCTTGAGGCATCATAGTAAACCATGAACTTCTCCTGATATGTTTGAAGACTAAAAATTGGAGTGGTAATCAAATGTCGCTTCAACTCTTGAAAGTTGTTCTCACATCTATCTGACCACACAAAATTCTGGCTCTTTCGTGTCAACTCTGTTAATGGAGTAGCTATCCTTGAGAACCCTTCCACAAAGCGTCGGTGATAACATGCTAATCCAAGGAAACTTCTAATCTCAAAAGCATTCCTTAGCCTTGGCCAATCTCTGACTGCCTCAATCTTAGCTGGGTGCACCTTGATTCCATCTCTACTAACAATGTGACCATGGAAAGTCACCTGAGGTAACAAGAACTTACACTTTCTAAACTTCGCAAATAGTCTGTGTTCTCTCAGCCTCAGTAAAAACCAATCTAAGATGATGCTCATGCTCTTCCTTTGATTGAGAATAATCTAGAATATCATCAATGAAACTGATCACAAACCAATCCAGATAATCCTTGAACACCCTGTTCATTAGATGCATAAAAGCAGCTGGGGCATTAGTCAAACCAAATGACATGACGAGATACTCATAATGCCCATATCTGGTGAGAAAAGCTGTTTTTGGTATATCTTCCTCCTTGATCCTCAACTGGTGATAACCATATCGAAGGTCTATCTATGAGAATACCATCTTACTGTAATGCCCCGACTATTTCTAAGACCTCGGACCATTAAATCTACTAAGACATTGCTACAAATTTGATACAAACATATGAAATAACATAACTTTATTTAAAACCCAAAATATTGTATCAAATACAAAATAATGTATGAATATAAAATATGGTATGGGATCCCATTGTTATAAAACATAAAACATAAACTTTAATTGTTTAAATACTAATTGCGGAATTACATCAAAACATAATACCATAATTTAAAAGACTTTAAAAATAACGACATTCTCGATGATCAACACGCAGTCCATTCAATCCATTCATCCTTAACACACAAGCCAAGCTGCCATGAATTTTTCCGCTTTCCATATTCATTTTCCTGCATCAAGGTAAAAATAAAGGAATGAGCCTATATCATAAATCTACTAACAATCATATATCATATATCATAAACATATACTATAAAAACATATACCATGTGATAAACCATCTAGGTCCCCTGTCTACTAATCGAGGTAGGTTAGATAACATGGTAGTATATGATAACCCGTCTAGGTCCTCTGTCTACTAATCGAGGTAGGGTAAATCATAACTCTAAACCATGAAAATGATAAAAATTCTTGGGGTTTTCTATCTAAGCAACTATAAGCCCCAAGCGACATAAAATATTGGGGTTTGCTATCTAAGCAACTATAAGCCCCATATGACTACAAAACATATTTATACATGTATATACATATCATAACATAAACATATAAAAACATATAATCTATCCTATTTTCCTTACCACAAACCGGGATATGGAGACAAGAACGAGATTGGAGCACTCCTAAAAACCAACAGCAAAACCATGAGTATTTCTAGAGAATGAATATGAAAAGAGAACTAAATCATCAAGAAGAAACTTACCAAAAAGAACCTTAAGTTTCAAGAAACTTAAACACCTAATCAAGAATCATAAACAAGAGTTAGGATCTGAAAGAAAATAAAAGAAAACTAAAGAATGATAGAAAACTAAAGTTAAGAATAGGGATACCTTGAATGATCTTATGACTTGATCTAAACCTCGATACTGAAATATCACTATATCTCACTTCCCAAGTGTTTAGAAAAGCTTAGATTTATAACGCTTTTAATCCAAAACCCAAGTGTTTCTCTCTATAGCAATCTTAGCAACTTGGGAGGCTTTGAAAAAATGCTTGAAGAATGAAGAAAATGACTGAGTACTAGGTCCTATTTATAGAGTTCAAGGAGTGAAACTAACCCCTCTTAATTTGAATAAATAAATAAATTTAAAATGAAAAAGATTTGAATTTTCATTCAATAGATGCCCAGAACTCGGTCAAAATTGTTCAAAGGCAGGTCTAAGTGGTTAAGACTATTTTTAAATTTAAAAATCCTCAAGATTCAAAAATGCACTCCCAGGGGCGATATATCGCCTACCCTGGGTGATATATAGCCTAGACCATTTTCCCGAGCCCCGTTTGTTCATTCGTTCGAAGTCGATGTATTTTCCGTATCTTTCGTAGGCGATATATCGGCCCTATAGCTGCGACATATCGGCATACGTTGATATATCAAACATGTATTTGCACTTTTTCAGCATATTTTGAAATGATAAAACAACTTTGACTGAGTCTAAACGAGATCCTAACATTTTCTAGAAGGTTCTAGAACTTCTAGATCTTTCTTTTATTTAAACTATTCATAAAAAATAATTAAATCCTTAATAAACATAATTATGACAAGTGTCATGCTCTTATTAATTCTATCTAAACCTTAGGTTATAATGAATAATATTTCTAGGACCAACAATATTAATCAAACCTTATGTTATAATTAATATTTCTAAACTATAGGTTAAACTTATAAAATCCATAATTGTTGCTATGAGTTTCCAACTAAGTCCCGACTTGAACCAAAATCCACAGAATCTAACATACTTTATACTAATACTAACTACTACTACTATCTACCTAAGTAAAAAATTTGGGACACTACACTTACCCTGCAACTGATCAAACATGTCATATATCCTTGGCAGAGGATACTTTTTCTTAATGTTTGACTTATTCAGTTCCGTGTAATCAATTCACATCCTGAAAGTACCATTCTTCTTCTTCACAAATTTCACTCGCGCACCTCATGGAGAGAAACTGGGTCTAATAAAACCTAAGTCTAACAACTCCTGTAACTATACCTTCAGTTCTTTCAACTCTGATGGGGCCATTCTGTATGGTGCCCTAGACACTGGCTCCATCCCTGATGTCAGTTCAATAACAATTTCTTTCTCTCTATGTGGTGGCAACCCTGGCAATCCCACTGGAGACACATCTAGGAACTCATAGACTAATCTAGTCTCTTTTGATCCCACTGGCACGACCTTAGTGGTATCCACCACACTGGCTAGGAATCCTATGCAACCACCTCATAGTAGGTCTCTAGCCCTCAATGCTGATATCATGTGTACACGGGTTCAATGAACTGTGCCAACAAATACAAAGGGTTCCTCACCCTCAGGCTCAAAGGTTACCATTTTCTTTTAATAATCAATGGTTACCCCATATCAAACCAACCAGTCCATTCTTAGAATCATATTAAAGTCGTTCATAGCTAACTCAATCATATCAACTGACAACTCTGCCATCCATTGTCACCGGTAATGATCTGACCCATCTCCTAGAGACTACCAAATCCCCCGTAGGCAGTAAGGTTCCAAACTCAACAGTATAATAATCACACGGCCTACACAGTCTATCAATTACTCTACTAGAAACAAAGGAGTGTGTAGCACCATAATCAATCAGTACAGTGTAAGAAGTGCCAACACAAGAAAGCTGACATGTCACTACGGAGGGACTAGCCTCTGCCTCTGTTTGTATCAGTGCAAAAACTCAAGCTGGAGTCAAGTAGTCCACCTTTTTCGGCTCCTCTTTCTTCACTCTTGGGCAGTCTTTCTTGAGATGCCCTACCATTCCATATAAAATGCAGGCCCTCATCCGACATTCTCCCAGATGACGTATTCTACATTTAGCTCACTCTGCATAAGTCCTCCAGACCTCGTTCCCACCCTGGCGGCCAATCTATACACCTCATGGCCTCTTATCGGGGCCTGAAGCTGAAACAATATCTTGGTTCTTCCTTTTCTTGTCACTAGGGCCTCCACCCCTACCAAATTTTGTAAAAGGAGGTCCCATCCTCCTGGTATCCTTTCTGGTCACGTTCTTTTACTAGATCTTGTTTTCAGCGCTGTCTGTAGTGAGGGGTCTCTCTATTACCTGAGCATATGTCATCACTCTAGGCACTGCAGCAATTTTGACATCTCGGGCTATCATAGAGTTCAGACCCCTAAGTAATCTCTCCTTCCTAGTTACATCAGTAGGCACCGAGTCCAAAGCAAACTTGGCTAGTCTATCAAACTTCAGGGCATATTTTGTTACTGACATATTTCCCTGAACCAAACTGTTGAATTCATCTGCCTTCGCAGCTCTCACTGCATCATTGCAGTATTTTTCATTAAATACATCTCTAAACTCTTCCTAATTCATTGTGGTCACATCCCTAGTCTGGGATACAACCTCCCACCAGATTCGGGCATCCTCCCAAAACATGTGTGTGGCACAAGCTACCATCTCGTTACACACAAACCTTATAAAGTCTAGGATGGATGTGATCATTCTCATTCACTACCTTGAGTAGATCTATGCTACCCTCAAAAGTCGAAGGGTGTTGCTTCCTGAACCGTTCATACAGTAGTTCCCAATGGTTCTCAATCTCTGGCTACTACTGTACGACCAATACTGTGGCAGCAAATGGTGCTATTGACGCAGCGTTCCCTGTCGGAACTTGTTGCTCTCTCAACTGGCAAATTTCTTCTTCCTGCCTTTGTAGCCTAACTTGTGTTTCAGCAAGCATCGATCGCCAGTTCTCGGGGGCTGGCAGAGGGTTCTCACTCTGGTCATTATTTCCGACCTGACTTTCAGCCAACTGGCTCATTTGATTGCCCTGGAAGCATACTTCCAACTCTATCTGTAATCAATGACTCGGCTCATCGAGCAATAATAACAGCATGTCATGCCAACCAATGGCCCAAAGCCGATCAAATAAGCATTCACATGCATCGACAATGCTAATAGCATTTCCATAACTTCACACATATACAATCATGCTAATAAGCGTGTCGATTCATATTCATGCTCAATCAGGGTTCTAATAAGCAGATTCTTAACATTCACAATAATCAGCAGTGCTAAAAAACACATTCCTGACATTCATATGCATATAATAATGCTATTAATAATTTTTATCATCCAGAGACAACAATGATGCTAATAAGCATTTCTTTAGCATATACAAGCAACAATTGTGCTAATAAGCACATCTTTAATGTGCATACAATAGTAAAGGGCCAGGCCCTATAAGAATAGCACATGCTTCCTAATTCGACAGGTGTTCGGTAAAATTAATACGCAAGGATACGTAATCGACACAAGATATACAATGATAAATAAAGGTTGTTCCCACAAAGATTGATTTACTAATTACCAACACATTAATTTTCTATTTCTATTTGGTCAACAATAAATTTGTTTAAAATTTTTAAAATAGTAAAGTGGCATCCGATCTAGAAAAGTGCATACTGCACTCCTAGGGTGGTCTAGCCATAGCAACCTTCATTATGCATGCATAGTGCTGACCACGGCTTATAAGATGAGCTTTCCAATTAGGAATAGTCAAACATATAATCTATTTATCATATAATCAAATACAACACATTCCAGTATATTTAATCAGATATTCATAGGCATAATTGTAATCATGCTCATTATCAGGGGCACGAGCCCTAATCACAACAAGGGTGGAGTCTTCCTACCTCGAGGTTTTTGTGAATGAAGAAAAAACCCCGAGCGGTATCCCTGACCCAAGCCTTGCAGAAACCCTAGTCACAATACTGTTGGGAAAACTTATACAAGATCTTTATTTATTTTCATGTAGATCTAATATTAAAAAAATTAATATGAGATAACCTAGAACATGTTTCTAAAACTGAATTCAAAGAGAAATAACGACAAGAATACTTACATTATATGCAGCGGAATAATATAGTCCTTCCTTCAGTTTCTCTAACCCTTGTATTATTTATGTCGCAGAGTATTGCCAAGAATCTGAAACGATCTTCCATTTTCTTCACAGTCTTCCAAAGTATCCTTGGAATCACCTAGACTAGGGTTGGCAATTCTCAACACATGAGATAGATATAGAGAGAAGAAGAGAAAGAATAATGAGGCTTAGAAAAGGACATATGTTTAAAGAGAATTTAAAACCATTCAGAAACTTGTGTTTCAACTTGTCTGACTTGTGTTATCAACTCTCTCTTAACATTCCTTCTATAGACTCAATTAGGGAATTTAATTAATTAACAAATAAATAAAATAATAGTCCATAATCAGACCTAAGTTGAAATTATCATGGGCTTTAGGCCCGTGAAATTTCACATTTGATTATAAGCCCATTGGACTTAAAATCAAGGCATGTATTATTTTCTATTTATTTCATTATTTAAATCCTCTATCAAATTAATTATTTATAATTTGAACCTTGATTTTAAATTATTTATTAATTTAGATGCCAATTTATCTTAATTAATAAATCTGCCTTAATTTCTCTTTTCTTCTCTAAATTGTATAATTTAGTGAAACTATCCAAAATTTACCTGGTCAACTTTGATAATTCTAATTGATAATTAAATCAATTAATTGAGACTATCTAGATGATTTTATCTAAGGTATAGTGGGGACCAGGCTTATCAAATCAAGCTCCAATAAGTTATCATAAATATAACAAATAAATTTACTAACTTATTAATTCCTCGTGACTCCACTAAAGACTCGGAATTGCACTCTTGAATTCATAGAATGCTCTATAACAAATATAGATATGCTATTAATTATCCATTGTCACAACCATAATTGTCATTCAATCTTCTATAGACGGTCTACAATGAGATGGGACGAAAATACCACTTTACCCATCATTGTATTTTATCCTTAAAACACTTAGTTCCTTGTAAATGATATTTCAGTAAACTAATATTAATTACTGAAATGAGATCTCTATCAATTAACATCTTGAACAAAACTAAAAGGAAACCATCATTTCACTTCTTCATCAAAAGCTATAGATGTTCATATCTATGATTAACACTCCCACTCAATTATACTACCGAGTGCCCAAGATGTAAGTATGGGCTAGTACGTAGGGTAAGCTGGTAACGAACAAGTTAAAGAACTCAAATAATACAACCAGTTAGAATACTAACCTCTCAGAATTGAAAGTGAATTTACCTATGGTCAACTATATGATATGACTAGAATAGATAATAACGGTATGTTTACTTATCCTATCAACTATCAATATCGGTCCTCTCCGATGTAAGAAATACATATGATCTTATCTACTTTGCTAATGTTCTGGAAGGAACATAACACTGTAATGTGTAAGTAGATCATATCATAGATTGGAAAGTCAATGTGAATCATGTGCACTGACTAATCTTAGGACTAACTTATTTTGAACATTTAATCATATTTATATTCCACTGTGATTACGTCACTATAAATACGATTAGCTATATGCTCGGGATTTAATAGAAATTTATATTAAACAAATAATCATGAAATTAAAACATGTGAGCAAAGTGATTAACCATGTCAAAAAATGATTTCTATTCCTTTATTGATAATAAATGAGATTACAAAGAAATTGAGTTTTAATTAGGGCATAAAACCCCAACAAACTCCCACTTGCACTAATTGAAACTAATGCCTAAATTTTACTACTCCCATTTCCTTGATATGCTTATCAAGTGGAGCTTCTGGTAGTGTCTTTATAAATGGATCCACAAGATTGTCTTCAGATGCAATCTTCATAACCTTCACATCTCCCCTGGCCACATATTTTCGAATAATGTGATACTTCCTTTCTATATGCTTACTCCTCTTGGGACTTGGAGGTTCTTTCAAGTTGGGTATCGCTCCTGTATTGTCACAAAACAACACAAGCGGTTTATCCATTTCTGGAATGACACCAAGATCCAAATAGAACTTCTTTAGCCAGACTATTTCCATAGCTGCTTCACACGTGGCTATGCACTCAGCCTCCATGGTGGAATATGAGATTGTAGACTGTTTTATGCTTCTTCACATCACAGCTCCACCCCCAAGAGTAAACACCAATCCAGAAGTAGACTACAGGGATTAGAACACCACGCTTGTAGACTAACATATAATCTCTAGTCCGCCTTAAACACTTCAGGATATGCTTAACTACTACCAATGTTCCGGTCCTAGTTTGACTGATAGCTGCTCAGCAGATATCTGGTCTAGTACTCAACATGGCATACATCAGAATTCCAACTGCAGATGCGTAAGGAACTTTTCTCATTGCATCTTCCTCTTTAGGAGTCTGGGGAGACTGCTTCTTTGAAAGATGAATTCCATGGTGGGATGATAAACGTCCTTTCTTGGAATTTGTCGTTGAGAATAGTTCAAGCACTTTATATATGTAAGCTGCTTGAGATAGAGCTAAGAATCGGTTCTTTCTATCCCTGATGATCTGGATACCTAGAATATAACTTCCTTCACCCAAATCCTTAATATGGAATTGAGTGCTCAGCCAATTCTTCACATCTGATAATTTTTTAACATTGTTTCCAATGAGTAAGATATCATCTACGTAAAGAACCAGGAATGCCTCTATTTGATTTGCCTTCAG
Organism: Humulus lupulus; assembly: GCF_963169125.1. Classification (NCBI taxonomy): domain Eukaryota; kingdom Viridiplantae; phylum Streptophyta; class Magnoliopsida; order Rosales; family Cannabaceae; genus Humulus; species Humulus lupulus. Next base: position 133,989,852 of record NC_084799.1, read on the forward strand.
TTGGTAAACACAATGCTCATCAATGTTTTTTTCAAAGCCATAGGTCTTGATGATTTCATCAAACCTAAGATTCTAGGAACAAGAATCTTGCTTAAGTACATAAATGGACCTATTCAACTTGCAAACTTTTCCTTCTTTTCCAGCTACTTTAAATCCTTTTGGCTGATCCATATAAATGACTTCGTTAAGCTTCCCATTAAGAAAAGCTGTCTTGACGTCCATTTGATAGATCTCATAGTCGACAACGACTACTATGGATAGGAGGATGCAAATGGATTTGAGCATGGCTATCGGACTAAAAGTTTCCTCATAGTCCACGCCTTCTCTTTGGGTAACCGTTTGCCACTAATTGAGCTTTATAAGTCTCGATATTTCCATCAACACCTCGTTTCTTCTTGTAGATCTACTTGCACCCAATGGCCCTAAAGTCACTAGGTGCTTCCACAAGATCCCAGACGGAATTTGAGTACATGGACTCCATTTCCTGTTTCATGGCTTCGAGCCATAGTTCCTTTTCAGCGCTAGCCATTTCCTGTTTGAAAGACAATGGATCATCGTCACCAGTGTCACCAACAACCATATTGGTTTCACCATCCAAACCATAGCGAAATGGGTTCCTAGAAACTCTCCCACTAGGATGAGGCTCTGTGACTGTTTGCTTAGGAACAATGGTACTTTCTTCATTTAAATCGACTTGTGTCGGTTGGACATGAAGAGTGGGAATTTCATCAACTCGTGTTGATGACGATGGAACATTGGTTGGAGTTAATTCTTTAATTATCTCCTCTAAAACTACTTTGTTGCGCGGTTTGAAGTTTTGGACATAGTCATTTTCCAGAAAAGTAGCATTCATAGAAGTAAACACTTTCTTTTCTGAATGAATATAGAAAATTCCACCCTACCTTTAGGACCTCCAATAAACATGCAAACTTCAGTTCGAGGTTCTAGCTTTCCGTCCTTTTTCCTTAGGACGTGGGCAGGACACCCCCAGATTCTATAATGGCGTAAACTCTCGGTCAGTGGGGCGCAACCTTAGTGCTGAGCATCGCAACTCATAATGTTTGTGATTTCTTGGAGGCTTCTCGGCATATTGTGGGGTTGCGGCGTAGCTGGGGACACAGTGGTTCTAAATGAGATTTTAGAATGTCTTGAATTTTTGTTTCGGGGAATCAAATCAGAGGGCATGGGAACGATTCCGCTACCCGGTCAAGTGGAATCTGAGGTAAGCTTATTTAGTTATGTTTATGCAACATGACGCTTTTATTGCCTTTTTTTGTTAATATTTCAGGATTCATGGAAGAATTAATTAAAAGATCGTGTTTGGCTCTGTAAAGAAGTAAATTGGCGAAAATCGTACATTAGAGTTGCAGCGCTGCGGTGAAACAGAAAGGTGAAGGTTCTGGGCAAACGACGGTCGCAACGTAACCTTGCGGAGCTGCGACGTTATTACTTGAGGAATTAGAGTCGTGGCTCAAACATTGTAGGGCAACGGTGCAGGTTATGTTAGAGACCTTTGATTTTTGCAATCGAGGACACGGGCTGCGGCACACACTTATAGGGCCGCGGTGCCTGAGGCGATCAATGTGCACATTAGGGCATTTGAAGAAGGGAAAAAGTGGAATTTCACATTAAAAGCACAACCTACTATTTAAGCAACATTATGACGATTTAAAAAAAAAAAACTAAGGGGAGACTCAAGGAAACACTCTGCGGAGGAAAAAGCTTGGATATCAACTAGTTTCCATCATTCATTTTCTTTTTCTTCTTTTACTTTCTCTTGTAGTAATGTTTATATTTAGTTTGATGGATTTGCTTATGTTTAGCATGAACTAATTTTTTATCTAGGGTGTTAATGGATTCTTCTAGAAACCTTATGATTATCTAATAAAGTTTTTATGAATTCCCTATCAATATTGTGAATTATTTGTCTTGTGTTTAATGCTTTTGCATCCTTGATCACTATATACATGATTTGTATGATTTTAACATGAGATCTGAAAAGTGAAGGATAAGTATGCTATAGTCGAAATAATCATAGATTTATATTGGACGAGAGTACCTGTATGATTTGTGTAATTTAAGGATTATGTGTTTAATGCTTGCAATATGTTAGTTTACCACAAAGATGTAGGAGATTGCTTATTGTAGAGAATTATAAGTCCTAGTAAGAATATAATTTACAATTGTAATCCACTATCACAATAGAGATAGGAATTCTTAATTTCACATTAGAGAGGCATAGGTGGGTAGTTGATGAAGTTTATAACCCTAATTCTTATTCCATTGAATTAATATTTAGTATTGAGTTCTTTATTGATCTATTTTATTGTTTTATTCCCTTAGTTTTATAAATTCTGAATTCATTATTTGTTGAATCAATTAGAATTAAAGATTAATTTTTGGTAGTTAATAATGGTCTTCGTGGGAACGATACTTGATTTATCACTTTATTACTAGTTACAATTGCGTATACTTGCGTAGTTCAAAATTCTCCCAACAATTTTTTGGGTCGTTGTTGGGCATTGTATTATTAATATCAATATAGTTGATTTTTATTCTAAATTGGTTTCTATTTTAATCTCATTCAGTTTGTGGCTGAATTGTGCTTTCTTGAAACACTGGTATATGTGACTAAGTAGACACAAGGAACTGTTACCAGTAGATCTTGAAATAGAGAGAACATGTAGACAAAACCAAAGGATTAAGAAAAGGTTAGAGTTTGATATGGCAGAAAGTCAGGGGAATGCAGCTACTACCAATAATATTCCAAATGTTGCATAGGTCCCTATGGAACAAGGACCAAGGATGCATAGAGATTATGTGCTTCCCACTGTCACGGGAGTGCATTCATGCATCTGACACCCCACAGTTGCCGCTAATAACTTTGAGATCAAGCCGAAAATATTACAAATGGTGAAGTCTACCGTTTAATTTGGGGGGTTGCCTGCTGAAGATCCTAATTTTCACATAGCCAATTTCCTGGAACTATGTTCAATTTTACCATTTTTACTAAGAAAGAGAGCAAAGAGTTGGTTAATTTCGCTGCAAGACAATTCTATTATAACATGGGAGGAACTAGCCCGGATGTTCCTTGCAAATTTTTTCCATCCAGCAAAAGTTGTAAAGTTGAGAAGGGAGATTAAGTGGATGCTGGTTCACAATTTTTACAATGGGTTAAATGGTGCTACTCGAACAATACTTGATGCGTCAGCAGGGGGTGCGTTCATGAGAAAGAGTGCTGATGAGGCATATGAATTATTGGAAGAGATGGCTATGAACAATTACCAGTGGCCTAATTAGAGGGGACAAACAGAGAAGGTGGCTGGTTTGATCAAATTAGATGCTATCTCAATGCTTACTGCTCAAGTGGCAGACTTAACGAAACAATTACAACATAACAACCTTCCATCTCAAGCCATAAAAGAACAGAATATATGTGAGGCATGTGGTAGTACCCATCCACGAAATCAGTGCCCTTCCCTGCATATGAATAATATGCCCATGGAACAAGTGCAAGCCATAGGGAATTTCCAAAGGCCAACCAACAGCCCCTTTACAATGTCATACACCCAAGGGTGGACGAATCATCCTAACTTCTCATGGACTAATAACCAAGCCGTACAACAGGCTTTCCCTCAAAATCAGCAACAAGTCCTACCTCCTGAATTCTATCAACCACACGACCCTCACGATCAAAAACTTTAATGAAGCAGCCTGAACTACAGCCTGATGAATTGAATCAATTTATGATTGAGACAAGGGCATCTATCAAGAGTTTGGAGAGGCATATTGGTCAGTTGGCCAATTTAATGACAAACCATGCTTAAGGGAACTTACCAAGCACTACAAAAGTGAATCCTAAAGATCAGTGCAACACAATCTCTTTGAGAAGTGAAAAGGTGATAGATGAACCCACACAAAAAATGGATTATTGAAGAAAATGTGTCTGATGAGGAGAAGGAATTGAGTGGGTCAAAGGTTACTGAGAACTTAGAGAAGCAGCCAAAAATAAGCATAGATCACCATATCCTTAGAGCTTCAAAAGAATAAGCTTGACAAGCAGTTTTCTAAGTTTTTAGAAGTATTTCAAAAGCTTCACATCAACATTCTGTTTTTCGAGGCACTTGAACAAATGCCAAGTTATGTGAAGTTTATGAAAGAAATTCTGTCAAAGAAAAGGAAATTGGGGACTATGAGAAAGTGGCACTTACTGAAGAGTAAAGTGTGATACTTCTAAAGAACCTACCTCCCAAGCTTAAAGATCCTCGTAGTTTCAATATACCATGCTCTATAAGGGGGTCAGTGGTGACAAAGGATTTATGTGATTTAGGGGCTAGTGTGAATCTAATGCCTATATCAATCTTTTACAAGTTGAAATTTGGAGAAGCTTGACCTACTATTGTGTCCTTACAAATGGCAGATCATTTAGTTAAATATCCTCATGGAGTGATTGAGTTTGTATTGGTGAAAGTTGATGAATTCATCTTTCTGAACTTTATTATTCTTGATATGGAGGAAGATGAAAATATTCCAAGAATTTTTGGAAGGCAATTCTTGGCTACTGGTAGAGCATTAATTGATGTATGAAAAGGGTGAGTTGAAGCTGCGAGTGCAAAAAGAGGATGTAACATTTAATGTGTTTGCAGCAACGGAAAATCCAACTTGTTGTAGAGTTGATGTGGTAAAAAGAGGAGAGAAAAAGTTGGAAGTCTCTAATCTAAGGTCCATGGTTAAAAGTGGAATACAAAAAGTGTGCCATCATTTAAAAATGTTCTTTAGTGAGAAGATTCGAATTTTACATGAGCGAGGGAAAGTTCCACCAATTTGCTATAACAAGAAACGAGTTTCCACTCATGACACTATGGCTCTTAAGGACGTGAGGGGTGGACTTGATCCAAGTTGAAATTGCAGAGGAATTCAATGTCTGGCTAAACGACGTTAACGACATTGCCCTTTGGAGGAATCCCAATCTATTTAACGTTTTGTTGTTTCGTTATTTTTGTTTAATTTTAGGATAATTTTTCTATGTTGAGTTTTAATTTTATGTTTTTATAATTTTAAACTTTAATTTTTCATTTATGAACCGTGGAAATCGTGAAAAAAAAAATTCGCAGGCTATATTGAGTTACAACATCCACTATTAGAAGTCGCGACCCATGTGAAATTAGAGAGCCACTGAATTTTCAGCGAAGTCCAGGCGCTGCAGTGCCCAAGAAATGAGCCACGACGCGCCTATCCAGATGAAAACAAAAATGAACCACCATAGTGATCTGGTGTGTGATTTGGTACATGTAGATCTAATATCAAACAAATTAATATGAGATAACCTAGAACATGTTTCTAAAATTGAATTCAAAGAGAAATAATGATACGAATACTTACATTATACGCAGCCGAATGAATGAGGCATTCCTTCAGTTTCTCTAACCCTTGTATCATTTCTGTCGCAGAGTATTACCAAGAAACTGAACTAATCTTCAATTTTCTTCTCAATCTTCCAAACTATCCTTAGAATCACCTAGACTAGAGTGGGAAATTCTCAACACTAGAGATAGATAAAAACAGAAGAAAAGAGAAGAACAATAAGGCTTAGAAAAGGACTTATGTTTAGATAGATTCTAAAGCCTATCAGAAAACCAGTGTCTGTCATATGATTTCAACTCTCACTTAACATTCCTTTTATAGGCTCAATTAGGTCATTTATTTAATTAAAAAATCAATAAAATAATAGCCAATAATAATCCTAGGTCGAAATTATCATGGGCTTTAGGCCCATGAAATTTCCCAATGGATTATAAGTTCAATTGACTTAAAATCAAGACCTGTATTATTTTTTATTGATTTAATTAATTAAATAATTATTTAAATCCTTTATCAAATTAATTATTTATAATTTTAACCTTGATTTAAACATATTTATTAATTTAGATACCAATTTATCTTAATTAATAAATCTGTCATAATTTCTCTTTCTTCTCTAAATTATATAACTCTGTGAAACTATCCAAAATTGACCTGGTCAACTTTGATAATTCTATTTGATAATTAAATCAATTAATTGAGACTGTCTAGATGATTTTATCCAAGGTATAGTGGGGACCATGAGCCTATGAAATCAAGCTCCAATAAGTTATCATTAGTCTAACAAATAAATTTACTAACTTATTGATTCCTCGTGACTCCACTAAAGACTCAGAATTGCACTCTTGAATTCATAGAATGCTCTATAACAAATATAGATACGCTATTGATTATCCATTGTTACAACTATAATTGTCACTCAATCCTCTATAGATGGTCTACAATGAGATGGGACTAAAATATTGTTTTACCCCTCATTGTATTTTATCCTTAAAACACTTAGTTCATTGTAAATGATATTTCTATAAACTAATATTAATTACTGAAATGAGATCTCTATCATTTAGAACCTTGAACCAAACTAATAGGAAACCATCGTTTCACTTCTTCATCAGAAGCTATAGATGTTCATATCTATCATTAACACTCCCTCTCTATTATATTACCGAGTTCCCAAGATGTAAGTATGGGCTAGTCCGTAGGGTAAGCTGGTAACGAACAAGTCAAAGAACTCAAATAATACAACTAGTTAGAATAATAACCACTCAGAATTGAGATTGAGTTGACATATGGTCAACTATATGATATGACTAGAATAGATAATAATGGTATGTTTACTTATCTTATCTTCTATCAATATCGGTCCAGTCCAATGTAACAAATACATCTGATCTGATCTACTTTGCTAATGTTCTGGAAAGAACATAACACTGCAATGTGCAAGTAGATCATATCGTAGATTGGCAAGTCAGTGTAAATCCTGTGCACTGACTAGTCTTAGGACTAACTTATATTTGAACATATAATCCTATTTATATTCCACTATGCTTACGTCACTATAAATACGATTAGCTATATGCTTGGGATTTAATAGAAGTTTATATTAAACAAATAATCATGAAAATAAAACATGTGAGCAAAGTGATTGACCAAGTCAAAACATGATTTCTATTCTTTTATTGATAATAAAATGAGATTACAAAGAAATTGGGTTTTAATTATGCATAAAACCCTAACATCTTTTTGTGACATGTTGGGGGTAATGTGTACTTTGAGTTTGGGGAAGAGTTTACTTTGTTTTTAGTTGTTTTTCATGTTTTTAGTTTGTGAATCAAGTTATTTTGAAGCCGATGATACTTATAATCATGTGATATGAGTGAAGCTTTTAGAACTGTGTGAATCTGTGTGCTTGGTGAAATTGATTTAGTTATTAGCTTTGATCTGAGTTTTAATTTCCATGAATGCCTTAATCAATAAATTACTTACAATTCTTTAGTATACAACTATTTCTAAAACCTTGAACCATTAAAACTACTAGATATAGCTACTACTTTTTGGGAAACATACATAAGAAATAACATAACTTTATTTAAAACCCAAAATAGATATTGTACCAATACAAAATAAGGTAAAAATATAAAATAAAATGTGATATGGTATGGGATCCCATTGTTTAATAAAACATAAAACATACAACATAGATTTTGAATATGTTTAAACTACTATTTGCGGAATTACATCAAAAGATGATTTAAAAGACATAAAATAAATAACGTCATCCTCGATCGACACGCAGTCCATTGAATCCATTCATTCTTAACAAACAAGTCAAGCTGCCAAGAATCCTTCTGCCTTCCATATTTATGTTCCTGCATCAAGCTAAAAATAAAGGAGTGAGCCTAATGCCCAGCAAGGAAAATCTACTAAAAACATACATCATAAATCATAAGCATAAAACTATATCATAAACATATACTATAAAAACATATATCATATAGGACTACAATATTAATGGCCATCATAAATTCTTGGGGCTTGTTAGCTAAGCAAGTCATATGCCCAAGGACTATAAAACATACTCTTGGGGCTTGTTATCTAAACAAGTCAAATGCCCAAGGACTATAAGACATACTATACATATACATATCATAACATATAAGAACATAAAATCTATCATATTTTCCTTACCAAAAGCCGGGATATTTGGGAACAAGAACGGGATTAGAACACCCCTATAAACCAACAGTAAAAATGGTGAGAATCTCTAAGAATAAAGATGAAATGAGAACTAAACCATCAAGAAGAAACTTACCAAGAAGAACCTTAAGTTTCAAGAAACTTAAATATCTAATCAAGAATCATAAACAAGAGTTAGGATCTGAATAAAAGTAAACTAAAGAACCGTAAAGAACATGAACTTAGGGATAAGAATACTTTGAATGATCTTATGGATTGGTCTAAACCTCAATGCTGAAATCACACTAAATCTCACTTCCCAAGTGTTTAGAAAAGCTTAAAATAATAAAGCTTTTATCCCAAAACCCAAGTGTATCTCTCTATAGTAACACTAACACCTTGGAGGCTCTGATCAAATGCTTTAGGAATGAAGAATTTGGATGAGCACTAGGTCCTATTTATAGAGTTCAAGGAGTGAAACTAACCCCTTTTAATTTGAATAAATAAATTATTATAAAAGGAAAAATATTTGAATTTCCATTCAACTGACGCCCAGAACTCGATGAAAATCGTTCAAAGACAGGTCCAAGTGGTTAAGGCTATTTTTAATATTCAAAAACCAAACTTTTCAAAAATCATGCACTAGCGGCGATATATCGCCTACCCTGGGTGATATATCGACTCCACCCTAATCCAAAGCCCCGTTTGTACGTTCGTACAAAGTCGACGTGTTTTCTGTATCTTCCGTAGGTGATATATCGGCCCCTATGCTGCGATATATCGGCATACATTGATATATTAAACACGTATTTGCACTTTTTCAGCATAATTTGAATTGGATAAACAACTTTGACTAAGTCATAATACAATCCTAACAGTTTCTAGAAGGTTCTAGAGCTTCTAGATCTTTCTTTTATTAAAACTATTCATCAAAATACTTAATTCCTTAATAATCATGATCATGACTAGTGTCATGCTCTTAATGGTTCTATCTAAACCTTAGGTTATAATAAATAATATATCTAGGACCAGCAATGTTAATCAAACCTTATGTTATAATTAATATTCTTAAACTATAGGTTAAACTTATAAAATCCATAGCTGTTGCTACGAGTTTCGACTTGAACCAAAATCCATGGTAACTAACATACTACTAACTAATACTACTATCTAGCTTGCTAAGTAAATATTATGGGACTCTACATATATGCATGTTAAGTGAGTCTGTGGAATGAGATTTTAAAAATATTTTAGAACTTGGATAGATGTTGATTGAACTGAAATTGGAATGATGCATGCTTAGGAAGATAATTTAGACAATTCATTGGAACGATTGAGCCTTTCAAGCTAACCTTAATGTATTAAATCCCTAGTTACCCAATTTGAGCCTAACATGATTCTTTTGTTGTTTGACATTTATCTTTCTGGAACTTTGTTATTTATTATTCCCTTTGATATACCATGAGCATATGAAAAGTGATGGGGGAAGGAGTTATTATTAATATTAGAAATTGTATTAATGACAATAGAAAAAAAAAATATACTTAGAGAGACAAAGAAATTTTTTTTTTTTTTTGATAAATGAACTACACTCCAAATAAGAATATAAAGAAATAAGTTTGCAAAGTGTAGTATCATTAGAAAAAAAAAATTAAGAAGTATGAATTCTCTCAAAGTAGGAAATTTGGGAAAAATTGGGGAAATTTGGCGATTTATTGTAGGTTTTCAAGATGAGAAAGATTGATTTGTTTGAGTTATGTGCTTATGGTATAATTGAGCCCAAATAACTTTTTATTTACCTACCTGAGCCTATGTCTTTCGTTATAAGCTGAAAAAGTCCTTTTGATTCTTGAGCATGTGTTATCATATTAGGGAAGATTGATTAATTATTCAAGCATATGAAATACTTGCTTTTGATGGAATGATTTGGAAGATTTGACATGTATATGGTATTGTGATTGTGTGTTATTTATTGGTTAAGGTTGATTGGTGTAGCAAAGATTGAAGTTGATTATTGTAATGAATTTACTGAAATTCTAGATGAAACATAGTTGAAAATTCTGAGCTTGTATTGCATGGTGTTGTTGAGGTTGAGGCTTGGTAGGTTATAATTTTATTCATGTTTGTTTTTTAGCTGTTTTGGAAATGTCAAATGTTTTACTTGAGGACGAGTAAAAGTTTAGTTTGTAGGAGTTTGATACAGTAGTTTTTATGGGGTTTTAGAGAGTTGTTTTATGGAATTTTCAAGCTTTATTAGTTATGTTTGTGTAGTACGATGCTTTTGTTGTCTTTTTTGTTAATATTTCAATATTTATGGAAGAATGGACAAAAAGACCGTGTTGACTTAGAAAAGAAGTAATTTAGCAAAAATCAGACATTAGAGTCGCGCTGCTGAGATGAAACAAAGACCTAAAGGTTCTGGGAAAATGAGGGTCGCGACGCTATTATTTGAAGAATTAGAGCAAAGACGCAGGCAAAGTAGGATCGCAGTGCAGGTTAAGTCAGAGACCTTTGATTTTTGCAATTGAGGACATGGACAAAAGTTCACGAGTCGCGTTGCCTGAGGCGGTCAATGTACATATTATGGCATTTTAAGCATAGGAACAAGTGTAATTTCACTTTCAAAGCGCAAAATACTATTTAAGCAACATTATGACGATTTTTGAAAAGAAAAACCCAAGGAAAGACTCAAGGAAATACTTTGTGGAGGCAAAATCTTGGAGATCAACTAGTTTCTATCATTATTTTTCTTCGTCTTCTTCTTTTACTTTCTCTTGTAGTAATGTTTATATTTAGTTTGATTGATTTGATTATGTTTAGCATGAACTAATTTCTTATTTACAGTGTTAATGGATTCTTCTTGAGACCTTATGATTATCTAATGAAGTTTTTACGAATTCCCTATCAATATTGTGAATTATTTGTTTTGTGTTTAATGTTTATGAATGCTTGATCACAATTTACATGATTTATATTATTTTAACATGAGATGTGAGAAGTGAAGGATAAATATGCTATAGTCAAATAATCATAGATTTATATTAGACGAGAGTACCTGTATGATTTGTGTAATTTAGGGATTATGTGTTTAATGCCTGCAATATGTTAGTTTACCACAAAGATGTAGGAGATTGCTTATTGTAGAGAATTATAAGTCCTAGCAAGAATATAATTTACAATTGTATTCTACTATCACAATGGAGATATGAATTCGTAAATTCACATTAGAGAGGCATAGGTGAAGAGTTAATGAAGTTAATAACCCTAATTCTTGTTCCATTGAATTAATATTTAGTATTGAGTTCCTAATTGTTCTATTTTATTATTTTATTCCTTTAGTTTTATAAATTTTGACTTCATTATTTGTTGAATCAATTAGAATTACACATTAATTTTTGGTAGTTACTAAGGGAATGCTAATTGATTTATCACTTTATTACTTGTTACGATTGCGTATACTTGCGTAGTTCAATTCTCACAATAGTGCTTGAATGTGGGGCTGGTTGGCAAGCGCATGTAACTCAGGCCGTCGGCAAGCGTGTGTAACGCAGGCCGTGAAAGCAAGTTCATTTTTTAGGGTACAGTCCCACTCGCTTGGCAAGGCTATTTTTCTTGGGTCATATAAGTGATTCCTATTATTGAAATAAATGTACTTGTTATTGTAAAATGATTTTATGATGTATATGACTAGAATGAATGCATTGTGGGGGGATGCATTTATCGCCTGTGAAGCATATGTTTATTGCTTATGAATAATTTTATTATTATTATGCCTTGTGGGGGAATTTTTTGCTGAGCCTTGGCTCATGGGTGCCCTATGGTGCAGGTAAGGGCAAGCTATTGGTAACCAGCCAAGAGTTACAGAGCTTTGGAGCGGCCCGTACATATTCGCCCTACTTGACCATCACAGTCAAGGTATTTTTAGGAACTTAGAACGTTAGTTCAAATTTGCCGCTTAGGTCGGCTATTTTTGTAATGTTTAATATAATTATCTTTTTTTTATAAACTTTTGGGATCCTGTATATATATTCAAACCTTTTAAAGAAAATTTAATTTTATTAACCAAAAGTTTTTAGTACCTAAAGCATCGTTTAATTTGAAATTACACTTTTGAGTTCAAATGACTTTCTTATCGAGTTAAGCACTATTTTAAACACACAGTGTAGCAGTCCTGGATTAGTAGGACGTTACAGAAGGTGTGAGATTTGAATTTTTCATGTAGGCATTTAAAAATAATATTTTTGGGACCAAAGTCATACTTTTGGGTATATAAGAGTGCCTAAAATTTTTGGGAGTATTTGAAGATGTTTAAGGTCACCTTTGAAAAGTTTGAGCTGTTTATTTGGTGTTACATTGCCTCCTTGTACGCGACACATCGCCTAAATCTTAAAACCTAGGCAAAATGTAGCAAATGACATGTCGCCTATCTAGTCCATGCAATATCGTATTTTAAGCTCCAAATGATGTGTTTAAAATCTCTAATCCTATTGGTTAGACTTAATGGCAGTGCCTACAATATAAAAGGGGTCTTTTAGGGTTTTGAAGGTATTGATCACACTTTCAATTCTCTATCTTACTTTAACATATCATAAGTTTTCTCCAAGAAATTCATAAGGAAAATGCTTGTCTTTTAAATTTCAAAGGCTTGTGCAATCCCAATTCCCTTTCCTGCTAGAGAAATCCTCAAGCGTCCATGAAGGGCTAGGAAATAGAGAATTTGGACAATGATACATTTCATGTATAAGCCTTGGTTTTGATTCTCACCAACAAAGAAGATTCAAGTTATGTTCATCTAGATTTCAAGATTTCAAGAAGATCAAAGGGTTTGTTCTACGAAGAGGGTTTGCACTTCTCATCTCTTATCTTTTATTGGAATCTATCGAGCGAAATTTCGTGTAGATTCTAATTATATTGGTGGTGTAGATTTACTCTCCCCCAACATTTATCCCTTCGATACACTTCACTATTTCTTTTTTCCAAATTTTTATTGTTAGACATGATTATATTATTGTATTATTTCATTTCCTTCTTAGATGTTTATTTCTAAAATAATTCTATTTTTCAGTGTTTTTTGTAGGATATTTCTCAGTTATTCAACCATGGGGGAGTGACTTTGATGGTGGCTTTGGATTGATCTTTACATCTTGGTCTTCCTTTTTTTGTGGTTGAGTCTAATTGTCCAGCCTTAGACTCTACATTTGCTACGAGATCTACGTATCTTAATGGCTTCAGTTCATTATTAAAGTATATTACAGGTTTGGTGTCCAATTTTCCTAAAGTGTCCCTAATCCATAGTTGTATGACTAATAAACCTGCTCAAGGAATAGTTGTACATTCTCTTAAGGTGAATGGAAAACTTGTATGGCTAGGGGATTTCAAGAAGGAAAAAGATTGCCTGTGGGAAAATACAAGCTTGGTTACAACTAAACAAACATCTTTCCATAACTTATTGATAATATGCTTGTATATGTTAAACGTTCCAATCTCGTGGGACCAATTATCCATTTATTCGAGCTAGTTTATATACTACAGGTCGAATGATAGATTCAATTTGGTAAGGTCCTTCCCAATTAGTCTCGAGCATGCCTGTTGATGTATCTTGTGTGGCCAAAAACACTCTTCTAAACATCAAGTCTCCTAATCCAAAGCTTCTGTCTCGAACCCCCTTTTTTAAAGTATCTCGTGGCGCGTTGCTGATACACAACACTTTTAAGTTGAGCTTCGTCTCGCTTTTACTCTATAATATCTAAGGATTCTAAGAGATAGGCTTGGTTTAAGTGTTGTGTATACACCTCGCGTCTTAGTGTTGGAACCTTGACCTTGATTGGCAACATGGTCTCACAACCATAAGCTAACAAGATGCGCATGTGTGTAGTCAAAGTTCGAGCAGTCATTCCATAAACCCATAGCAGTTTTGGTAATTCTTCTGGCCATCTTCCCTTTGCCTCATTGAGTTGTTTCTTTATCGAACTCTTTAGGGTCTTGTTTACAACTTTGACCTGACTGTTTTTCTGAAGATGAGCTACTAAGGATAACTTTGTTATTATCCCTTTCCTTTCATAGAACTAAGTCCGCTGTCGAATTGGGTGTCGTTATCCAAAACTATTTTTCTCGGTACCCCATACCAACATATTATGTTTCTTACCACGAAATCAAGGGCTTTTTTTGATGTGATAGTGGCTAGAGGTTTAGCCTTAGTCCATTTGGTGAACTAGCCCATTGCCACAATTGTGTACTTAACTCCACCTTCTCCCGTGGGTAATGATCCTATGAGGTTTATCCCCCATACTGCTAATGGCCAGGGGGAGCTCATCATGGTGAGCTTGGTTTATCCCCCATACAAGATAGTATATTTTGGTATTTGATACATCAGATTAAGAGCTTTATTCCGGTCATCTAGGATATCGCCGGTTTGGAGATAGTCAATTATAGGTGTCATCCATGTTGGTTGTGCGTCTATCATGCCAACCTCATTGGCTTCTAGCTCATAGTGATACTTGTGATACTTGGTTGTGGTAAAAATTCTATTGGGACCACATTGAGTGTGTCGGCCTCCGTGGTTGTTGCAAGTCGAGCCAAGGCATCTACATTTTGATTATGTTCTCTTGGGACTTGTTTGATTGTATAAAATTTGAATTGACTGAATGTTGTTTTTACCTTGTCCAGGTATGCCACCATTTTGGTTCCACGAGCTTGGTACTCTCATAGAACTTGGTTTACCACAAGTTGCGGATCACTATAACAATGTATTGCTCTATCTTTTAAATCAGTGGCCACCAAGAGTCCAGTTAGTGGTGCTTCATATTTACCCTCGTTATGGGATGCATCGAATCCAAATCTCAATGCTGAATGAAAACTATGTCTCGATGGGGTGATGAGTATAATACCTACCCTCGATCCATTCTCATTGGAGGATCCATCGATGTAAAGTCTCCACAGCTCCCGTACTGGGGTTATGACTGCTTTGTTGGATATTCCCATGCATTCTACTATGAAATCGACCAGCACCTATCCTTCTATAGTTGTCATCGGATGGTATCTAATTTCAAATTGCCCGAGCTCAACTACCTACTTCAATAGTTGACCGGACGCCTCGGGTTTTGACAATATTTGCCTCAATGGATGATCAGTCACCACATGTATTGGGTGTGCTTGGAAGTAAGGCCGTAATTTTCGAGATGGGTGCACTAGGCATAGCGCGAGCTTCTCCATAAAAGGGTACCGGGACTTAGATCCTAAGATTCATTTACTAAAGTAAATCTTTTTTTGTTCCTTTTTGTCCTCCTGAACTAGCACCACTGTAATGCCCTGGATAACCAAGACCGTTACACTGTGTGTTTAGAATAGTGCAATACTTGCTAATCAAGTCGTTTGAACATAAATGTGTTTCTAAAGTCAAGTGACATGTTAGGGTTAAAAAAATTTGATCATAAAATGGTTAATTTTCATTAAAATAAGAGATTGATTCATGGGATCCCAAAATAAGATTCACATGGTGGATACAACCCTCAAAAGTTAATACAACAGTAGCCAGTCTAAATGGAAAAATACAAGTTTGAGCTCTAGTCCTTGTAATTCCCTCAGCTGTGGCGGTCGAGCAGTTGCCGATGTACACTCCACCCCCAAAGCTCTCCAACTCATGGTTGGTCCAACTTTCCCTTGCCTTTACCTGCACCACGTACCACCTCAGCAAGAAAACCAAATTCCACAAGCATATATAACAACAGAATGTACATAGTAAAATTTAGATCAATCAGTTCTATTAATAGCTGAATACATGTGCTAAATTAGCAACGATAATAGTTCAATCCACACATATAAATCAACCTTAAAATAGTTAAATAGGGGTCGGCACCCTTAGGTTGAGCCCTCTGGTTATTTAACTGATCCAACTTGCTTAAGCCAAGCTGCGTTCAATATGCTCAACATTAGCACCGACTCCCTTAGGTTGTACTTTCACATCACACATAACATATATACAGGTTATAGAGCACATATGTTCATTTATAGGGAAACTCAGTCCCATTCACAACTTGGGTGAAATTTTCTTACATTGAATCCTGGGCGAAGGAAGTAAAGCGGCCCCCGAGCACGATCCTCAATCTCGAGCCTTAACGGTAACCCTAGTCACAAACTATAATGGATACACTACTACAAAAATTACACGATAAGTCGGTTAAAAACTGACTTCTGAATGTTCATAAGTCGGTTGTGAACTGACTTCCCATGCAGTGACTTATGATGTAAAAACATGGTAGGTCGGTTGGCGCCAAACCGACCTCTAGTGTAAGACATGGTAGGCCGGTTGCAAACCGACGTATGGTGTAAGACATGGTAAGTCGGTTGCAAATCGACCTACCATGTCTTACACTAGAGGTCAGTTTGGCGCCAACTGACCTCTGGTGTAAGCCATGGTAGGTCAGTTGCACACCGACCTCTAGTGCAAAACATGGTAGGTCGGTTGCACACCGACCTATGGTGTAAAACAGGGTAAGTCAGTTGCAAACAGACCTCTAGTGTAAATCATGATAGGTCGGTCTGGCACACCGACCTCTAGTGTAAAACAGGGTAAGTCGGTTCCCAACCGACTTATAGTGTTTTTTGTTTTTCATGAAAAGTGTATTATGCCAAAACAAATCCTGCTTTTTATACAAACAAACATAACAAAACAAAACATATATCACAGTAATATAAAATACTAGAATTTGAATTAAATATCCAAAATAATGATGAGTCTTAAGTTAATTACAAAATTACTCATATAAGCAACAAAAGTGTAAACTATAGTTAGACAATAAAAGTGTGTGTATCTCTTAGAAAGTCTAAGTTATTCTAAGTATATCTCTTTAAAAGTCTAAGTTAACAAAAAAGTGAGTAGACTTATGTAGTACTCATCAAATCCATAACGCATTGTGCCCATTCTTCACGTACTTCATTGATCTCATCCTTTGTGTAAGAATTCTTCCCGCCACACTAAAACAAAATTCCTTGCGTGAGTTGAATTAATATACTTAATCTTGAGGTAAAGCTATAACTTTAATAATAAATATTTTCACTTACTTTACTAGTTAGCCATCGCATTGAAAACTCATTTGTCACGAAGTCTTTCATCATCCTCATAACATAGAATCCACATTGTACTGATTTTGATGGTTGACGAGGACACTTAACAGTTCTCCATGCGACTTCCTTAGTTTTCGCATTATTTGTGCGCAAATGTTGACAAACACTATGCAATAAAAACATAGACATTTATATGTTGTTAATTTTTAAATGAATTTAAGAGTATATAGTTAATTGGTTAGATTATTATCGAGAAATGAGAGATTTGATTTCATCTGGTGGAAAATTATCAAGAGAATCCAGGAAATAGCACAATTGGTGATCAAAATCCATTATTATAAGCATCCAATGATTTCTAACAGAAACACAAAAATATTTCATTATTAATATTATATTTAACCACTAACAAAATACTAAAAGTAAAAAACTTACCCCTTATGATATGGCAACAACCACATTTAACCTGGATTTGAATCAATCATACGTTTTGATATCCATTCAACTCGTTCTTCTTCAGTAGATCCAACATTTGATAACCAAATTGGCTCAACAAAACGAAAAAAGTGACTGGTCTCTCTTTTCACTAATTGGAAGTATAAAATCCTACATAAAAAATATATATCTTTGTTAAATTTATAAAATAAGTTATCTACAAACTTATAATGGTTTTAAAAATCTTTGATACCTGATATATAACGATATACATGATGCTCCAATCTCCTCCATTAAGCCAAAGTGGACTATATCTTCTTGTGAGATATATAAATCATTCTCATGACCTAATATCTTGAAATCCATCGGAACTTTGACCATGAAACTTGGCTCCACATACTTCACAGTAGTTAATAAACACTTGAGAGAGTGAGGAACCCCACTAGGAATCTTGAAGAGTATCGGGGCACTAGCTTTACTTGACACTACTTCATTTTGACTAGGAAGTCTTTGGGAAGGATGAGACTTGTCTTGTGTCATTGAGGCATTAGGTATTGGTGAACTATTTCTTTTTTGCTTCTTTGTCTTCTTAGGTAGCTTCAACATGAAAGTAACACATGTTAGTCTTGAAAAATAATTTAATCAGTAAATATAACTATTTGTTAATATCTTACCAAATTTGAATCGTATGGAATGATCAGATGAGATGGCCACTCAACAAAGTAACCGACAGCATGACGTACAAAAATGATCTCATCCTTAATAGGAAAAATAAGTTTAGCATCATTATTACAGCACTCATCCACCCACACACGATAGTTACCCTCTCTTAACTCAACACAATGAATTGTTCCGCTTGTTGCCATTATTCGTCCAATAGCAAAAGTATCACCATTTTTTTCCAATAATCTAGACTTCTGATTATCCTACAGGCTCAAGATGAGGAAAATAATAATATTTATGTCATAATAGATATTTTCTTCAATAATAATATAAAAAGGTGAAGAATAAAATACTTTTGAAGAAATTAAAGACTCGTTTACCACCTCCATTGGTGTAGGGGTCTCACTTGATGGTGAAACTATCGTAGGCAAACTCACTTCACTTCCTTTTAATGATGAAATTTGATTTTCTAATTCTGTAAACTTTGTCAAAAACAACTCTCGTTCTCATTCTCGTTCTTCTCTTTCTCATTCTCGTTCTTCTCTTTCTCGTTTTCGTTCTGCTTAAAATTGTTTAGCTTGACAACGTAGTCTTTGCTCAAACGATTTCTCTAACTTTTTAAAGTCATCTAAGTATTTTTGCGATTGGTGTTGTTGAAATTGAAATTGATATTGTTGAAGTCCACTAAAACCTCCTGCTGGCTTCAAAAAGTAGTCTCTTTGTGTAACGCCACGACTTTGGCCTCTTACTCTACCAGGATGCTCCTTTTTCCCTAACACTTGTGTCAATATATCGTTTGTCCCAACTTCTACAAGTGTCCCCTCGTTTCTTTGATCTAGAAGGTCATCCTGCGATATTTAATTTCAGAAATTTAGTAATAAAATATAATGAAGGATAAAAAAGAATCCAAGTTCATATAGTTTACAACATACAATGGCATCTCCTATAAGCTTGTCACGTACATAGTTCATTTACTATCAAAATCTAATTCAATTAAATGCTTTGGAAACAATTACTAGTCTCTGGTACTCCGAATTCTACTAAACTAGGTAGTAGAATTCTCCCTGAGCCTAAAAACTAACCTAGGGTATGGATGCCTAGGCGGGCCGCGACTTAGCCCAAAGGATCATGGCATGCGAGCCGCAACGCCCATGAACTGGGTCATGGCGCGCTGCCGTGAACCAAGAAATCAATTTGTTTCTCTGCATTTTTCCCCAGCTTAATTCATCAAAAATCTAACCTAGCATACACCAGAACCAGAATTCAACTACTATATCACAACTCAGATTACCACAACCTCCTAAAATTCTAACCAAAATCCTTGTCAAAACCCATAATTCATCAAAATCCCGTTTGAACTTTAGAAGCTACAAACACTTAAACTAATAGCAAAGTCCTATCATTAATTCACAGCTGAAACCTTACCTTAAAGATGGTTCTTCCCCTAAGCTGCACCTCAAACACTTCTGGCTTCAATCCTTCATTCTCCAAACTTCAATTCTCTAAGCCTTCCCTTCCAAAGCTTCAAAAAATCTCAAGGAATAAGAGAAGAAGAAAGAAACGTGAAATGAGAGAGAGAGAGAGAGAGCTGATAGTTATTCCACTATGTTCTGGTTATTACCTATATTTTAATTTAATTATATCCCTTAACCAAAAGACCAAATTGCCCCTGATATTAACCCAACCCTCTTGTTGCCCACAAGGGCAAAACGGTCATTTGCCCCATTTCTCGCTAATTCCTCGAGTCGTCCTTCATATTCTCAATTAATCCCGACATACCCAACTAATCACCAATTACTTACTCTTTACTCAATAAATCCCCAAATATACGTTAAACTTCCCAAAATATCCCTAAGCTCACCCCGAGCTGGGTATTAAACCCCGCTATGACTATTCCGCTAATTCGCTCACTAGGATCGCGCCGAGCCATATACTACAAATATATCCACGTAAAAATGTGGTCTTAATCATTTAAAACATATAATCACATTTATGCCCGCAACATGCCAAAATTACAGATATGCCTTTATCAACAAGAATGGACCCACATGCATATTTAATGCTCATAATCATGCATTTAATAAATAAATAAAACATTCATCCAATTATGTCCTCCAGCACGCTAATCAAGGCACTAAACCCTATTAGCATTTTTGGTACGTTACAGCCGCACTGATGGCATGCTCGGTTGTAGCGAGGTATAAGTACAGTATTTCTCCCAACCTTGTTTTAGACAAGATAAGTTATTCAGTGAAAGGATTTTTTAAAGCTTGAAAGGCCAGCTCACACTCCTCCATCCACTCAAATTTCTTGCACCATCTCAAAAGGTTAAAAAAGGGTAAACACTTATCAGTGGACTTTGAGATGAACCTGTTTAGAGAGGCCATCTGCGTAGTCAAACTCTAAAAATATTTATGCTTTCGAAGTGAAGGCATTTCACTTAAAGCATTAATCTTGTTAGGATTGACTTCAATGCCTCAAGAATTCATTATGAACCCTAAAATATTTCTCGACGATACCCCAGAGGAGCATTTTTGTGGGTTAAGTTTCATGTTATACTTTTGAAGTATAGTAAAAAATTGGCGAGGTCATCGACATTGTTATTACTATGTTTGGATTTTATGAGCATATCATCCACGTACACTTCCATGGTATTCCCAATTTTCTCTGCGAGCATCTGATTTACCAACCGTTGATATGTACCTCCCGCATTTTTGAGCCCGAATGGCATTACATCGTAGCAATATAACCCTTTATCTCATAAAGCTCATATGTTCCTGATCGGGAGCATGCATTTCTATCTGGTTGTATCCAGAATAAGCATCCATGATGACATGGCATCGTGTCCCGCGGTTGCATCTATTAGCCGGTCGATCTGAGGCAGTGGAAAGTAATCTTTTGGGCACACCTTATTTAGATCTGAATAATCTATACTTGTTTTCCATTTGTCATTCAGTTTAGGAACTAAGACTCGATTCGCAATCCAATCGGGGTCGGAGGCATCTCTTATAAAACGATTTTCTTTTAATCTATTGACCTCCTCCTTTAGGGATTTTTTCCTCTCATCATCTAGGATCCTCCTTTTCTGTTGTTTCAGGGAGGGGTGGGAGATTTTGTCTATGTTTAATGCATGGCTTATTATTTTGGGATCAATCGCGACCATATTCGAATGAGACCATGCAAAAACACCTTGATTCTCCCTTAGGAAGCGTATTAATTGCTATTTCTCTTCCTTTGTGAGATTTTTCCCTATCTTTACAAATTTGGTGGCATCTTTGTTAATGAACTGGATGTCTTCGAGCTTCTCTATTGGGCCGAGATCTGCCCTATCTTTCCCCACCCTAGGATCGATCTCATCTTCTACTTCGAAATTCCTTTCTTCAATATCCCTAATTGTTACTAGTGTTTGGACATTAGATTGAATTTTTCCCTTCATAGAAATACAATTGCATTCTCAGGCTGTTAGTTGATCTCCTTTTAGTGTTCAAATTCCGCTAAGTGATGGGAATTTTAATGCCAAGTACCTTACCAATGTCGTTGCCCCCAGCCCAATCAAGGTTGGTCTCCCAAGCAAGACATTGTAGCAGAGGGGGTGTCCACTACTATGAATTCGAACATTCTTGTAACCGAGATTGGGTATTCTCCCAAGGCTACCGGAAGTTCGATTGCTCCTGTGTTGGCTATCTTCTCTAAAAATCTATAATGGCTGATCACACAGGCCTTTAGGTCTCATACTGAAAAGCCCATTTTTCCTAACGTTGCTTCGTAAATGATATTCACCAAGATCTCGTTATTGATCAACACTCGATAGACTCTTTTGTTAGAGAGTTGCATGGTTAGGACCAATGGGTCATTGTGGTGAAATTGTACGTGTGAAGCATCTTCTTCTATAAATGTTATAGGTTGGGATTCAACTCTCAGTTGTTTTGGAGCTCGAGATTCCAGAACATGGGGAGATCCATCATCAGTATTCAGCTACCAAACATATCCTTTTTGGGCGTTTCTAGTTGTCCCAGCAATGTGAGGTCCCCCATATATGGTTATCACGTCTTCTCCATTTATTGGAAGGGAACTATTGTCTTCCCTAGCAGGGGTAGTCAAGACTTGAGCTCGCTGTGCTGGCTGGGCTGGGTTTCCCTCTGATCTCCCTGGGCTTGCCCTTGGTTGTTTCTATTTTAGACATACTGTCCAAGGTAACCGGTTGTACCCTAAAATTAGCAAGAGTTCAATTTCTTATATTGAGTAGAACTATCAGATGAATATGTGAAAAAATAGCCAAGAAGAATATCTGGTTAACAATGATGTCAGCATCTCGAGACTCAATCTAGTTTGTACATAATGTACAGGTTGCTATCAGACCGCCTCTTAGGATAACAACCGAGTTCGAGACTTATAGTGGCCAGATCCACATTTGGGCGCTCTGAGCTTAATACGAACTAAGGCTCAGATAGTCTTTAAACACCAGCTCAGGTGAGATATTTCAATCATGGGAACCTGGTCAACATGCATACTGAAGGATCCCAAGAGATTTGGAGGCTCCTTATACGCTCATTAATGCCCAGGTAGTATTTCATATCTATCATTCATTATCCGAGATAGCAGGAGTATATTCTATTATGTTATCAAATCATATCCCAATGCAAATGGGAATAATCTGTATTAAATGTATACCTTATTTATTTACATGGTTACCCAAACCTGTCCAGGAAATTCCCCTATAAATATCAGGGACAATGGACAGGGGAGGGGATTGCCCTTTTGTATTACTAAAACTCTATAGAAATTGTGAGAGAAAAACAATAATACTATCTCGTGCACTAGGTGGATTTTAACCACTGAACAACGTAAAAATTGTGTGTGTACAAAAGGGTTCTTGTTATTTCATTACGGTTTACAATTTAGCACTAATATCCCTATTAGGTTTCTTAATCTACTGTTGGCGAAAAACCGCGTCAACATAACCCCTCGATATCGTTCATTCGATCTCATCCTTTAACTGCCTATATTCCTCAGTTAGTTGACCAATGTCCCAATGGAATTGGCAGTATTTGTTTTGATCTCGCTTAGTGCGTTGGTTGCGCATCACTTCAGGTCGTCGAAACTGGACCTATGTTTTATTGGCTACATATATTTTTTCTCGAGTATCACTTAACTCGGTGTATACATTGTAGATAAAGACATATTTATCGCCCTTTTCTTCTTACTCCCTTCGGCCTTGGAAGCACTATCTTCATTCTTCTTCCTCTTGGAAGAGTTATCGCCTGAAGGATAAGTCGTGGATGGTGTTGGTGTGGTTGTTGCAGAGTTGATGTTTGTTGTTGTATTTATCGGGGAAGGAGACACAAACTGTAGCGCTGAACTGAACTCTTCTACATTGATAAACCTCTGAGCTCAGAGAGTAAAATTAGTGATAGTCCACACTGGATTTCTTTGTAAGTCATCCCAAAGGGGGCCTACTGATAATATTCTGACTCCAACAACCATTAAGTAATTGGTGTCATCGACATCCCGAGCCCTTGCTGCCTCGATGGTGCATCTAGACAGATACTTTTCTAGTGATTCACCTAGCTGTTGCTTTATGTTCGCCATAGAGTATGCTTCAGGTTTAATGCTTTTTGCATCCCAGAATTTCTTCTTGATATCTTTCGATAATTGTTCCCAGGACGAGATCGAGTGTTGTTGGGAAAAGCATGTACCTAATCTCGAGACCAATATTACTCGCTCTCAAGACGGTGTTAAATGTCCTCAAATGATTGATCGGGTCAGTATTTCTGCCATATGGCGCTACATGTGGTATCTTAAACTCGTGGGGAAAATTTGTGCTCCAATTATGAGGAGAAAAAGGCTCAAGTTCCTCATCCCAGTTGTATGCCTTTTCTTCATCTTTCCCATCTTGAAGGAGCCTGAACTGTTCGTCAAGTTGTCTTATCTTGTCTGGAGCTGGATCTACCACTGCCTAAACTTATACTACTGGGTTGGTTATTATTCATAAGAACTCCAACTCCTTGTTGTAGTATCGCGTTATAGTTATTATCATACACATGTTGTAAGGGCTCCATTTTGGAGTTTATGTGTGCCCTTAGATCTTGGTTCTGGGGTTGTATTGCCCCCATATCTAGTTCAAGTGATCTCAGAGATTTGCATTATGATTAGGATAATCCTCATAATACCTAGGCTCGGTGTTGTAGACACTCACCGACCTACTATAATCTTGATTGTCACTTCGGAAGCTATCGACCCTTTGTTGTCATGGGGCCTGCTTACGAGGTGGATTGCCCACATGTACCCTGATCCCTATAGCACGTGACCTCGAAACATAACTTCTAGACGACTTGGGTTGTCTTTGCCTTGCCCCCACGGGGGCTTCGCGACCATCTCTACACTCGGGCCCAGCTCGATGGTTCCTAGCTCGGCTACTACTCCTAGCACTCTAGGTTGGCCTTTGCAGAGCTCCTCTGTCAGTTCGTGGTCCACTAGATGCCTGTGGCGGTACAATCCCAATGGGTGAGGGATGTGTGATAGAAGATGGAGGATACATGATTGTTTGTTGTTGGCCTCATTGGTTCTGGGTTATCATTCCGAGCTGCTTGTGGGGCAGCTTGGTTATTCCCAATAGTGAGCAGAACCTCTCTTGGCTAGGGTGTTCTCAAGGGGTTTCAAGATGATACCCCACACTGGTTGATTCCAATACTTTCTCCAGCTTTTGTTACTTGACTTTGTTGGGCTCTTTCTTTAGTTACCCCTGTCGCAGTACATCCATGAGGACATCCTCTAGTCCGCCGTAAGGGCACCTGTAATTCTGCTGCCTTCCTCATCATCTTCTATTCTCTAACTCCACCACTGGCACATATCTCTCGGGGTTATAATAATAACCCTTGTTAGGTGTCCTAGACCCTTGGCTAGGTTATCGCAGGGCTGGTTATGCTCTCCCTTTAGCAGGATTTTCTTCATTCATTGGTTGTTTGCTAGGATTTTGGGGATGTTCTTCCATTAGAGGAATATTTTCCTTAGGCATTCTGGGCAATAGTTGACCATTTCCAAATCCAGGGACGTTGCCAGCGAGTGCAGCCATTGTTTGTTCAATGAAAGGTTTGAAAGAACAAGAATGCTTAATGCTTTCAATGAGAGCACCAAACTGTTGACGATGTTTTTCGTCAACTAAAAACAAGGGAAATTAAGCAAATGTATAATTTAGAAAGAAAAGAAGAACTAAGATTTTTACGTGGTTCGATAGTTAAATCTATCTAGTCCACGAGTAACTTTATTTATCTTTTTATGTTAAAGCTTTTAGAGAAATTTCAGAGTGTTTTCATAAAAGAATAGAGCTTCCCCTCTAAAGACCATCACCCAGACTATTTATAGGTTCAATACACAAAAATATCCTCCCTTGGTTTTAGGGAAGTTAAAATATATCAGATTTGAATTTGAAATACAAATATGTATATTAAAATACAATTAATTGTATTAATTATAAATAAATATCCCTAAAAAATAGGGTTGATTACATGGTTTAGATTAAATCCTCACGAGACTTCTTTTTATATCTCAAAATTTGGGGTGTAACAACAAAAATCTATAAAATTGTGAACATATGTATAGTTATACTTATAATCACTAGATCGCAGTGGATTATAATTGTAATTATATGTTCAAAAGAATCAGTGAAAAGATTAAATAAGTGCATAGAATATTCAATGATTAGGTGATCTACAGTATGATCTACATACACAATCGAATGATGTCTTATCCAAGACATTGACCAAGTAGAGAAGATCAAATGTATCTTCTTATATCATACTAGGACCGACACTGATTATTGATGGATAATTAAGTATAGTTATTATCAAATCTAATCATTATCACAACGTTGATCATAGGTTGAGTCAATCTAAATTCTGGGGAATAAATTTCTATTAATTATATTCTCTGAGTCTTTTAACTTGTTCGTGAAAAGCTTGTCCCTGCGGTATAGCCTATACTTACATCTTAGAGATTCAATAGTATAATTGAATGAAAGTATCTATCATAGATTTGAAATCTATAAGCTTCGGTGTAAGAAGTGAAAATATAATTTAATTCATAGAATAGTCCAAATGGCTAAATGATTGAGCGCTCATATTTATGATTAATGTAACGTCTCAAAAATTCTAAGAGGCTTAGTGCCTTGATTAGGATGCCGGGAAGACATAATTGGATATATGTGTGATTAACAGATTTAATGTGTGACTATGTGGCATGCATGATAAACATGATATGTGGGTATGATTATATTTATATGCATGTTTAGGAGTATTAAATATGCAGCAATCCCATTCTTGACAATTAGGGATATTTGTAAAATTGGCCCGTTGCAGGAATAAAAGTTAATGTAAGGTCCATTCTTGAAGGCTTTGCAAGGTCCGATGTGCCCACACTAAGGTGATAACCTCAAGTGTCGAGATGCATAAACACATGCATCTGAGCATAAGTCTTCAGGGGCTGTCATGTGAGGGACTCGCCATGCAAGGCTACCCTATATCTCGCTATGCGAGGCTACCTTGTGTCGCGCCGTGCGAGGCTCCCGCGCACACCCTAGAACCCGAACATGGGCAACCCGAGGCACCACCCTCGCTATGCGAGGGTCAAGGCCAGCCTCCCACGCGCACCCTAGTACCCGAATATGGGTACCCTGAGGCACCACCCTCGCTATGCGAGGTTCAAGGCCAGCCTCTTGCGTGTGGCGTCTACGCGAAGCATCGCACCCAGCCACTGTGTGATCTGCCTAGGATGGCCTCGCTGCTTCTCACGGGTCCTGCGCCCATAGGCGCATGCGTCCGCACCATTGGCCAGCCTCGCTACTTCTCATGTGTGAATCTTGTTCCGCCACAAACACTCCCCATGTCTTGGTTTCTCATGACATGTATAGTTTGGAGCCTCCTCGATATATGCACGAGGAACACTTGGAAACACCAAACGGGTATGTCAAATAATCATTAGGCGCCAAACATGAATTGATGAGGACGACTGAGATAGGATGTACGATCATGAAGGGGTCAGAGGCGTGGCCCTGTCATCTGCGTCTAACGAGTAGTGGCGGTACGAACTTGTACGGAGAGTGGAGGCACTACCTGAGCACCCCGACAATATTCCAGAGTCCACAGTATGATTTCCTGCACCACTACTTGGGCATTGTCAAGGTAGAAACCACTATGTCCTGAGCCACTACCCTGACCCTATACTTGCATACGTCCATGTCCACTGGGACCTACTTGTATCAGGGGGCCAATAGAGCCCACCTATAAATAGGTTTCAACCCCTCAGGTTAAGGGGTTGGAAAACTGATTGTATGAGGAGACGTTTAAGAAATATATTATCTTTGTTCCATTGTAGTTCTGATTATTCTGTTGATTCAAGTTCTTTCCATCTGACTCTTAGCTATGCTTAGTATAATAATCTGAGTTTTCTAACCTTAAATCGTTGACGAGTTCTTACCGTCAACAGTTTGGCGTCGTCTGTGGGAAGGATAAGTACCAAGCCACTGTTCTTCCTGCAACGATCTAAAATTGCTATTAAATCTTGGAGCCTTGATTACTGTGCCTGGAGAACAATAATTTTTATATTGCATTAATTTATGTGAATTTAAATGAATATGTGGTTAGTATGCATGTTTAGGTGAAATAAATATGCATGTGGACCCCTTTGTATGATAGGGGTAAATTGGTAATTTTAGCCCGCTGAGGGCATATATGTGATAATTGTATTATGTGATTTGTACCACGTGAGAGTGGTGTTATTATTGTGATGCACGTGCTGAGACGGTCCTGGAGAGCTAGTTAACTCAAAAGTCACAATGGGATTTTATACCTGGCTCGAGAGGAGCCTAGGGGTATTTCGGGGATTTTGTAACTTAGTTCTTGAGAGTTTATGGTAACTGGTAATATGGTACCTTATGTAATGGTTAGTAACCATAGAGAGTAACAGGTTTAGATGGAAAAATGGTAGAATTGTAATGGATAGGAAATGACAAGTGAGCCCTTGAGGTTTAGTTAGGAAAGGATAGGTAAGGAGGGGTAAAATGGTCATTTGGCAAGGGGTTTAGACAAATTGCAGCTGGGTTAT
Organism: Humulus lupulus; assembly: GCF_963169125.1. Taxonomy (NCBI): domain Eukaryota; kingdom Viridiplantae; phylum Streptophyta; class Magnoliopsida; order Rosales; family Cannabaceae; genus Humulus; species Humulus lupulus. The sequence goes on from NC_084799.1 coordinate 134,018,145, forward strand.
ATGGGGTACTCGGTTTAGGCTTGTCATTGTTTGGTTTTGATAAAATTATAAGAGAAGAAAATAAAAACTAGAAGAAGAAAAGCTAGGGCAAGAAGAAGAAGAAGAGGAGAAGGAGCTGAAATTTGGAGACTTGGAGATGAATCAAGGAAGCAAAGGGTGAATTCTCCACTTAAGGTAAAGATTCTAGGAAATTTTAAGATTTGTTTCTGTTGTGGTTTAGGAAATTTGAAGCATGGCTTAAGTTTTTTCAAGCTTTGGTTTATGGGTTTAAATTTCTGAAGTTGAAATCAAATGGGTGGATTTTTAGTGTGATTGTGTTATTGAGCTAGGTTATGATGTTTATGGGTTGTTGAATGGTCTATTTGGAGTTTTGAGTTGGTTTTGGGGCTTAGGTGTGAGTTTGGGATGATTTGGGAGTGTTTTGGCTCGAGGAAATGCAAAGAAAAAACCCAGATTTCTGGGTTCGCGTAGGAGCGTCGCGGCCCTGTTCTTGGGCGCCGCGGCGCGAGGTTGCATCAGGAGGAGGGCAATCTGCTGGGCGTCGCGACCCTTGAAGGGAGTGCCGCGGCCCTAGGCCAATTTTGACAGCCGAAAATTGGGTTTTTAGGGCTTTTGCCCGGGGACTCGGGGGATGGTTCCTAGGTATTGTTTTAAGGAATTAGAAGTCTCGAGAGTGTGGGAATGGTCCCGGGAAATGGTTTTGGATTGGTTAGTATTAAAAAGTGTTTTATGTGTGTTGTGACTAGGATTTCGGAGAGGCTCGTGCTAGAGGACCATGCTTGTGGCCTTGGTGCATCGGAGAGCTCGGGATACAGGTAAGGAAAACTGTAGCACCCGTAGGACAGGGCATGGACCCGTAGTGTTAATGCAGGGCACGACCCTAAATGGTATTACATGATTATGGTATAATTTTTATTGAATTGTTATATGTTTGAATGTCATTTGAATTATACTATATGTGATTATAGTAGCGAGAACGGCAAAGGTTCCGAGAACGGTTAATGAGCCGAGAACGGCAGCGGGGCCGGAAGTAACACTTAGCACATGGGATGCTTATAGTCAGGGCAGGACCTAGTGGATAAATGGGATATCCTTACGGTAAGGACCGAAACCCCAGGCTTTGGTAAGGCTTCTGGGGCAGCATGGCGGTGTTTGCTTAGTTTGATGGCTGACCTGTTTATCTGCGGATTACCGGATATGTTAACTGTATAATTTGCACATGTTATGAACTGTATGATTTTTCTTGCTGGGCTTCGGCTCACGGGTGCTCTGTGTTGCAGGTAAGGGCAAAGAATGAGTCAACCAGCCATGAGTACGGAGAGCATGAAGCGACGCGTACATGTTTGGCCTGCCCGACTGCTTTGGTTGGGGTTATTTACGAAAAATGGCTGTAATAATCTGTGATTTTAATAACTAATCAACTGTAAACTTATTTTAAGTTGTAAATAGTTTTCAAACCTTATGTTGGGATCCCAAATGTTAAATACTAGAAGTTTTCAATGAAACACCGCATTTTCTTAAAGATTACATCATTGACTTTTGCTTAGTCACACTTTTGTTTTAAAAACCTCAGTTAGCGAGTTCTTTGCACAAAGTTTCTTTTAAAACTCACTTAGTAATGGCTCTAAGGTAGTAGAGCGTTACACTTCCATTAGTTCTGGCAGGAAGAAATGCGAAGACGTTCTAAACGACTGAGGGAGCCACGAGAGGTGGAGGTCCGCCTTGATGGAGATCAGCTGAAGGCCTCAATGAAGAACCCTCCTCTGCCCAGAGATGTGGAGGTCCCAAAGGAACCTGAGGTTCACGAAGTAGAGAGGGAGGCTTCATCCCCAGTCGTCCTTCCATATGAGGATCATCCAAGGTCAACAGCTGCCCCTGCAAAAGATGCCGACGAGTTCCCGCCCTCAAGGCCGCCACAGGTGCCAAACTCCGACCGACAGGATCGGGGCCCATCAATGCGCAGACTAGACAAGCATTCTCAGGTCCATTCCATGTGCTTGAGTTCAAGGTATCGATTCTATGAAGAGGAGATATGTGAACTGCACCGCAAGAACCAAAGGCTTGAAACCACCTTAGAGAACATGCAAGAGGTGTTGAATGGCATGTTGCAAGGGAAGTCAAACATATCTCTCCCTAAGTGAAAAGAGAGAGGCCAAGAGGGGGTAAAGGCCACCGTCCCAGTAGACGATGGGAGGACTCAACTCTCCACCAGTAATACCCCCCGGGTGAAGCAGCACAAGCATCGCGGACCACCGAAGCAGCGAACGTCCCGAACCACCAAAGCAGCCTCTGAGGCCAGAGCAGAAGAACAACGCTGGCCCTCATAACAACGTCGAAGTCACCTCAAGGAGGACACCCTCAGATCTACGAGAGGAACTCAACAAGAAAAGGGCAGATAAAAGGACTACACCTCCTATAGCGCCCTGGGAAGGCAAAGGAAAGGGAGATGCAAGCCCGTCCACATTGAGAGACTCCTTGAAAAAGAGGAGGCAAGACCTAGACACAAAGATGAGAAGACTACGGAGCAAGATCGTCACCGCATCTGGAGGAAAATCCGACAAGGATAAGTTTGACATGAATCGCCCTTCGTTAGTGAGATCCAAGCCATCCGGCTCCCAGCCAACTTCAAGGAGCCTCATATGACCCCCTATGAAGGAATCACATGATCCTAAGTACCATCTGGACACGTTTAACGACATGATCAGGTTAAGGGGGATTAGTAGCAGAGCTAGGTGCCATTGCTTTGCTGTCACATTGAAAGGACCTGCGTACAAATGGTTCAAGAGACTTCGACCAGGGTCCATCAGGTCTTGGCAGCAATTTTCTGATGAATTTCTCCAATAGCATCATGATGTGCGTGATTACACAATGTCGGGCACCAGCCTCGCCAATGTGAAGCAGGGAGAAAACGAGATTCTAAAGGGCTACATCCACAGGTTTAACATGGAGGCAGCCAAAGTAGGGAGCTTGACCCGTAGAGAGTTGAAAATGGCCATCACAACCGGAGTGCATCCGGGAAGCAAATTGTGGGATAATATGCTTTAAAGGGAAGTCACCGACCTAGATTACTTCTGCGAGAGGGCACAAAATTACATTCGTGTGGAGGATGGCCATGCGAACTTAAAGGCAGGAAAAAGTGAGTTGCATGTAAAGCCCCCAGCCAATGAAGGGTCGAATGGAGCAAAGAAGAAGAGGGCATATGAATGGTCGAGAGATGATCAACATAGAAGGACCAAACACGGAAGCGACCATAGGCAAACAACTTACACCTTCTATACGAGCCTGACGGACACCAGAAAGCATATCTACCTCACAAATGATGACCGGGTTCCCTTCAAAAGGCCCCCACCGATGAGAAAAGACTGGTCCAAGAAGGACCCTAGCAAATACTGTCAATACCACAAGGATATCGGCCATACCATGGCAAAATGTACCCATTTGAAGGAAGAAATTGAAGAGCTCATCCAAAGGGGACACCTGGGCCGATATGTTAGAAGGGCGAAGCAGACATCGAAGGATGTGCCGGTGATACCTCGGACACAAGGAGGAGCCCCAGAGACACAAGGAGAGGTGAGAATGATCTTTGGAGGTCTGAGGTTTGGGAGAGAGTCCAAAAAGGGTCGAGACAGGTACGCTAGAGAAGCCAGACAGAGTCCACCACCGTGTGTCATGAGTTTGGAGCAGCGACCCCCGAAAAGCTTTAAGGGAGAAAATGACTCAATCACTTTCATAGAGGAGGATGCACGAGGGGTGCACTTTCCCCATAATGATCCTTTGGTGTTGGCAGTTCAGTTGGCCAACATGCAGGTGCATCGAGTCCTTGTAGACAACAGAAGTTTCATAGATATCTTATATCGCCCCGCCTTGGAGAAGATGGGTTTGGGCGTCAGACACTTGAAACCCTGTCAATCCTCCTTATACGGATTCATGGGGGACTTGATACAACCCTTAGGGGTGATCGAATTGGCACTCACCATGGGAGAACAACCCCGACAGACAACAGTCATGGAAAACTTCGTCGTAGTAGATTGTGCTTCAGCTTTCAATACGGTATTGGGGAGACCATCCCTAAGAAAATTGAAAGCGATCACTTCAATATATCACCTCGTCGTCAAGTTCCCAACTCCTGGTGGAGTAGCGAGTATGAAAGGAGAACAAAGAGAGGCAAGGGAGTGTTATAACACCTCCCTTCGCACGTCTGTGAAACCGTGAGAACTGATGGCGATGGTGGTGCATGGGGGTGCAAACCCATAGGAACTAGACCTCAGAATCATGGAGGAGCCAGGGGCTGAACCTGTGGAGGAGGTAGAGGAGATCATGGTGATGGAAGAGCCATTGCGAAAGTTGAAGGTGGGAAAAAGACTTCAAAGCGACGCGAAGGAAAAGTTGGTGAGGTTTTTGAATGACAATCTTGATTTATTTGCTTGGAGTCATGAAGACATGGTAGGAATAGATCCAGCCATCATGTGCCACCATTTGAATATCGCCTCTGAGGCAAGGCCTGTCAGGCAGAAAAGATGAGCGCTTGATCCAGAGAGGTACGCAGCCTTAAAGGAGGAGGTGGACAAGTTGAAGGCCAATGGGTTCATCCGTGAATCCTTCTATCCTGTATGGGTGTCGAACCCAGTGCTAGTCCCGAAACTGAATGGAAAATGGAGGACTTGCATTGACTTCTCAAACCTCAATAAGGCCTGTCCTAAGGACAGTTTTCCGCTTCCAAGGATAGATCATCTGGTGGATGCAATAGCCGAGCACGAGTTACTTAGCTTTATGAATGCCTACTCTTGGTACAACCAGATACCTATGAACCCAGCCGACAAAGAGCATACGTCATTTATAATGGATAAAGGGCTCTACTGTTATAAGGTGATGCCTTTCGAATTAAAGAAAACGGGTGCCACCTATCAGAGATTGGTGAAAAAAATGTTCGCTAACCAGATAGGGAGGAACATGGAGGTATACGTTGACGATATGCTGGTGAAGACCAAAAATGCCGCAGAACTCAACAAATACCTAGGACAAATGTTTGACACACTTAGGAAGTACCGAATGAAGTTGAATCCACTCAAGTGCACTTTCGGTGTATCCTCGGGAAAGTTCTTAGGTTTCATGGTCAACTCTAGAGGCATCGAAGCTCATCCTGATAAGATAAAGGCCCTAATAGAAATGAGCCCACCCAAGAATAGGAAGGAGGTGCAATGTCTAACGGGACGGGTGGCGGCCCTTAATAGATTCATCTCGAGGTATACGGACAAGTGCCTCCCCTTCTTCAATATCCTAAAAGGGAGCAAAAAGTTCGCTTGGGATGAAGAATATGAGGATGCTTTTTTCAAGCTAAAGGAACACTTAGGGAAGCCACCCTTGCTGGCAAAACCTAAAAGGGGTGAAAGGCTATACTTATATTTGGCAGTATCCGAGCATGCCATAAGTGCTGCCCTAGTTAAAGGAGAGAAGAAACACCAGCAGCCTGTGTACTACGTCCGTAAACGGTTAGTAGATACGGAGAACTGATAGCCGGAGATAGAGAAGTTGGCATACGTGTTAGTTGTGGCTTCAAGGAAGTGGAGGCCCTATTTCCAAGCCAATCCGATCGAAGTACTCACCAATAGCCCTTTAAGGTAGGTCTTGCATAAACTTGAAACCAAGGGGAGACTGATGAAGTGGTCGATCGAGTTGAGTCAATTCGACATCGCTTATACCCTAAGGACCTCCTATCGACTGAATGGAGGAGGAGATGTAGAAGGAGAGCTAAGGAGTTCTGAAGAATGGAGCCTGCATGTGGATGGAGCATCCAACGAAGGAGGATCTGGAGCAGGTATCGTGATGACTGGACCCGAAGGACACAAGATGTACTGTGTGATACGGTTTGGGTTCGAAGCCTCGAACAATGAGGAAGAATACGAAGCGCTTCTAGAAGGGTTACGGCTGGCCCATGGGCTAAAGGTAATGCATCTACACATCTTTAGTAACTCATAGTTGATGGTATTCCAGGTGAAGGGTGAGTATCAAGTGAGGGGTCCCAAGATGGCTGCATACTTGGAAAGGGTAAGAGGCTATTTGGGGTAGTTGATGGAGTATAGCATAGACCAAATCCCGAGAGAGAGGAATACCTATGTTGATTCCCTTGCGAAGCTGGCTTCCACTAAAGATGGGGATACCCTTGAATCAGTGCCTGTGGAATACTTACCAAGGCCAAGCATTGTTAATTCAGACGTTCACATGGTCAGCATCCCAAAGGAGTCATGGGCCAACCCTATTATAAGCTACCTGAAGGATGGAGTTGTACCAACAAACAAGAGGGAGGCTCAAAGGCTAGTATATAAGGTAGCCCAATACACCTTGGTAGATGGGATCTTATATGAGAGGGGGTTTTCTGTGCCACTCTTATGATGTGTTGATGAGGAAGAGGTTGTGAAGGTACTCTATAAAATACATGAGGGTCAATGCGGCAACCATGTGAGTGGACCATCCACGGCTTGGAAAGCCATGAGGCAAGGGCACTGCCGACCCTCCATGGAGAGAGATGAAAATGATTTTGCAAGGAAATGTAACAAATTCTAGAGGCACACAAACTACTCTCGAAAACCCCTGAATGAATTAACTAGCATGACCAGCCCTTGGCCCTTTGCTATCTGGGGGATAGACCTGATTGGCGCTTTTCCCCCAGGTAGAGGTGGAGCAAAGTACACCGTAGTAGTCGTAGATTACTTCACCAAGTGGGTTGAGGCAGAACCTCTAGTAAAGATAACGGCCAAGCATCTCACCACCTTTGTAAACAAATTCATTGTCTGTAGATATGGAGTGCCCTACAAAATTATTTCTGACAACGGTACCCAGTTTGAAGGGGAAACGTTCGAGGTGTACTGTAGGGAAAGGGGGATAAGGAGAAGTTTCTCGACTGTTGTGCATCCACAGGCCAATGGGCAGGTGGAGGCCATTAACAAATTCCTTAAGAAGAACTTAAAAACAAAGCTAGAGAAGATGAAAGCGGCTTAGGACGAGGAGTTACCTAATGTGCTGTGGTCCTACAGAACCACTCCGCGGACAACCAATGGAGAAACCCCTTTCTCCTTAGCATATGGATGTGAGGCTGTCCTCCCAATTGAGATGAAGGTTAACTCCTTCAGGATACAGGCATACTAGGACAGGTCAACCATGCGGCAATGGCCGAAAGCTTAAACATGCTAGAAGAAAGAAGGGAAAAGGCGCAAATGAGAGTGGCGGTATACCAGCAGCGGGCAACAAGGTACTACAACTCGAGGGCGCGAGAGAGAACATTTTGAGTAAGCAACCAGGTATTAAGAAAAGTACTCCCCAACACGTGACACCCAGGGCGGGGGTACTTGGGGCGAACTGGGAAGGGCCCTATCGAGTCGCTCAATACATACCACCAAACACCTATAAGTTGGCGCGCATGGATGACACCATCATACCTCGAGCATGGAATGCGGAACACCTCAAGAAGTACTACTAATAAGACTTCCACATCTGATGCAAGCAGTATCTGTGTTTAGTTTGTTGCATGTCATGTTAGCTTAGTAGACAGGAATCAAAGAGGTTGCCTAGATTACCTCCCAAGTAGATGTAAACTTTTCATATATATCGTTGTAACCTTCCTACTATTTATGAAATTGTTCACAACTTTGCATGTTATTTTTCTTCTCTATGCGAGCAGCAACCAAAGTGCCTGCTGAAATAAATTTCACCAAGCACTTGGGGGGTAGGACAGGAGGCACGAGTATAACCAAAAAAAAAATCTCTTATATTCAAAAGGATTAGCTACCCTTATGAATATCAAGGGAATTGTTTAAAAGGATGACCCCCAACCAAAGGTCGACACCCCAGGGGGTGAGGCCGTAAGGAAGGAATCTCCCAATAAGTCTAGAACGGCTATTAAGTCGACTAGCCAAAAAGGGTCCTACAAGAGACCCTTGAAGAAATAGTACTTTATATAATGACGAGAAGGACGCTTCTCGCAAAAAGTAACAAGCGCGCGCAAAGAATATGAAAGGACCCCATAAGCCCAATGGGTTAACGTGTCCTTACAAGTATAATCAAGGTGCACCAGAAAGATTATCATCATCAAATCAAGGAAGCGATATCTAATCCACAAATAATAATAATAAGAGGGACTTACCAAAGTCCCTTAAGTTTGATGAACACAAAAAAAGGGGAAATAACGTGAGGGATTACATAGCAACAACATACATAGGCTGAATACAAAGGAACCTACAAATTTCCATCCTGACCCTTCCACTCAGAAATCTTCTCAACGACATAATCTCCAAAGGGAGACAGGTCCACGGTTGGGTTGGTCCTCCATACAACGTGCAGCGTGCGCTCGACTATGCGATTCTTAGCATTCACAAGCTCAGCCTCAAGCGCAATAATCCTCTCGTTTAAATTATGGATGGTAGCCTTCAGCTGGGTGTTGGTGTGAGAGGTTGATGCAGCCTGGGCTAAAGCGGCGTCCCTCTGGAAAACTGGCTCGATCAGTTGACTTGACAAGACATCCATTACCGCCTCGGCCACCGTTAGGTTCCCCAATGCCTGCTCGAGCTTGCACTATAATCGTCGGGTCGATGAGGAGTTTGAGGCGATCAGCCGATGACTCAAGATAGAAGCCTAAGTAAGGGCAAGGACATAGAATAAAGCCTCGAGGTTCAGGCAATATCAAAACAAAATGAAAACAAAAAAAATGTATATCTATCATAAATGAATAAACCAAGTATCTTGACAAATACATGCAAGGAGGCTCGCATATAGGCGTCTTCTAGCTCAGTGTCGGGGACATTGTGCAGAGTCCCCCACTCGCCTTTGGGAAAGTTTCCCAGATGATGGCTCATGGCTTCCCCATACTGGCTTGCTAGAGGATGATCTTCAGAAGCAGAAACATAAGCTTGACTCGGGGAGATGCGTGTGCTTGCCGGGGCACGCTTTGGCAGGGATGGGGACCGAGAAGGTCCTTATCTATCCGCAGTTGTGTGGGGAGCAGAAGAGAACAGAGTCATCTCCTTAGGAAAAGAGGCGCTCGTAGACGTCCGCCCAAGGCGCCTCCTCGAGGGTAGAGGAGCCCCAGCGAAATAAGGAATGACAAAATTCCTTTTAGGCACAGAGGGGTGGGGGACAGAGGCATCGAAGGCAAACTCGTCGCCAAGCATCGACGGTGGCAACCGAGAGGTAACACCGCTAGTATGACTGTCATCGGCCACACCCCTAGCCCTGCCATCAACAGAGTGTAAGCATGAGTAGTTCTCAGACACCATTGTCTCCTCAACATCCAAATGATCGCTAGAAGGGTAGACATAGTCCCTATCATCTACCTTGTCATAATTGCCTTCATCCTGGCCGTATAGCCACAGATTCGCAAGTTTAGATGAGGTGGGGCATTGACCCGCAGGTTCAGGTGAGGTAGGGCGTGGATCCACAGATTCAGAGGAAATGGAGCACAAAGAGACGGTTTGGTCCGGGGTCAGCAACCTGTACATGTGAAGGTTGCTCTCTGTAAAAAGGACGCAGGCTTGTTTGCATTCACCCAGGAAGGCTAGGATTTTCACTACTTGGTCGCAAGCCGACGGTTTCAAGGTGGAGCCAACAACCCACAAGAGACCTTCCATCAAAAGAAAAGAAATAACTACAGTTAGAAAAACCATAGAAGAAAAGTCGAGTAAAAAGAGAAACCTCTCATGTATGAAATCAAAGTGAGAATAGTCTTACTTGGGGTGTTGAAGCTAGTGTGTCGGGTGTGCCCGCTATAAGTGAAGAAGTAGTCTATCTTCCACGAGCCCCTATTCGAAATGGAGCCCTCCACGAGGGAATTCCCTTTATGGGTTGCGGCTTTTTGGAGCTGGTAGAGCTTGGAGGCAGATGTATTCGCCCTAAGGGTATAGAAGTAATGAACCTCACTCATGGAAGGCCCTCTAGAATGCACGTGATGGTACAACACATATATGCTGCTCAAAGTAGTTAAGCACTCTGACGAAAAAGGGGTGAAGAGGCAAAACCCCACCAGATCGATTATGGCATCGCTGAAGGCCATGAACCCTTCCGGCAGCTCAGATGCGTGTTCATTACGCTTTGGGATGATGAACTTGAGATTACTGATGAGCATTTAGCATGTTGGTAAGTTTAGTGGTGGTAAGGTTGGGTCTGCCCGTTTCTTCGGAAGTGTCAGAGGTTCTTTTCGGCATCTCAGGTACCTAGGTAGAGATAGGTAGTTTATGAGCCACAGACTTTCTAAGGATCTTGAAAGACCCCCCATCTGTCCTATATCTACCAGCACTTTGCTTGACCATAAGGCATAAGACCGGGGGCAGGGGAGGAAGCATGGGTGGGATCATATAAAGGAACTCGGGTTCAACCGATTCACGTCTACTGCCTTCAAAGAAGGGACCCCTATGACCGGGAGACTCGTCACCACACAAGGAAAAAGGCTCAGGGGCAAGTTTTCTTCTAGGCAAGCAATTCCAGAAAGGCAATCCCGAAGTATTGATTGTAGCTGGGAAATGTATGTCACATGCTGGGGGGAGAAACCTAAACCCTCGTCCTTGGTATTGGATTTTAGCGCCTTTTCCAGGTCGTACGCTTTTTGTCTGAGGTAGGACAGTCTCCGGAGGTAGAGCATTCGCACACCCCCACGGTTAGAGGGTCTAGGAACGTCGGCCTCCGAGTCGGAGTATGACAACTCAATGAATTCAACATTGGATGGACCTTCGAGACATCGCCTAGATGCCATGGACCAGCTAAGACTCGAGGGCGTATATGCGTAAGGGTAACCCTATATCTACAACATGAGTGTGAGGGGTATAAGAAAAGGGCCTATGCATATGTACTTGAAAGGCCATACGAAAAGAATGACAAACTCTAAAGAATGAGTGTCGTACAACAACTTATTTTACCCCCGCGTAATCAATATAAAAAAAAAAAAGAGGAAGGGGCATGTGCATCATTGGAGGAAGGAGGCATACCTGGAGGTATATGTATGAAGTCGAAGGTGTGCAAGGAAAGACTTATGGAGGCCTAAGATCGGTTGAGCGATAAGCAAGGGCAATACCGTAGGAGCAAGAGAATGCCTAGCGTCACCGCAATGCTAGTTTAAAAAAAAAGAGCAAAAGAATCAGGAAAAATAATAATAAAAAAAGAGGATGAATAAATGAAATGGAAGGAAAATTACCTCAAGAATGCTTTTGTGGTGGATGGAACCTTTGAACTCTTGAAAGTGGTTTGGAGGGAATACCACTAGGCTAGGCAAGTTTTGGTGTGGAGAAATGACTTCAAGCCTTGGGGTATTTATAAGGAAAGTCAAGGACCCCTAGCCATTGGATTCAAGTCCATATGAATGGTGGAGATCAAGAGTATGGGTAGCCTTGGGATCCGCGATTGAGAATGATTGGCCCTTATGCAATCTTAGGGACATTCATGGATCCCCCAAAAGTTAGATGGTTTTTGTGTTTCTTTGGACACTATAAAGAAACACAACTTCAAAACTTACTTTGTGTTTCTTCAAGCAACATTGGGTAACGCTCCAAGGTTGAGTCCACCAAAATTGGCCGTACACATCAAACAAGAGAAGAAGAATAAAGTCTACAAGCACACTTGAAAGTGTACTTATAGACTTGGGGGCAAGTGTAAATGTCGAGTAATATCCTAAGAAATATTTGAAATGGTGTCCATTCTTGAAGGCTTTGCAAGGTCCGATGTGCCCACGCTAGGGTGATATGCTCAAGGGTGGAGATGCATAAACACATGCATCCGAGCATAAGTCTTCAAGGGCTATCATCTGAGGGACTCGCCATGCAAGACTACCCTATGTCTCGCTATGCGAGGCTGCCTTGTGTCGCGCTGTACGAGGCTCCCGAGCACACCATAGTACCTGAACATGGGCACCCCGAGGCACCACCCTCACTATGTGAGGGTCAAGGCCAGCCTCCCACGCGCACCCTAGTATCCGAATATGGGTACCCTGAGGCACCACCCTCGCTATGCGAGGTTCAAGGCTAGCCTCCCGCGCGCCGCGTCTATGCGAAGCATCGCACCCAGCCGCCGTGTGATCCACCTAGGCTAGCCTCGCTATGCGAGGGTGTAGCCTCGCTGCTTCTCACGGGTCCCGCGTCCATAGGCGCACACGTCCGCACCATTGGCCAGCCTCGCTACTTCTCATGTGTGAACCTTGTTCCGCCACAAACACTCCCCGTGTCTTGGTTTCTCATGACATGTATAGTTTGGAGCCTCCTCGATATATTCATGAGGAACACTTGGAAACACCAAACGGGTATGTCAAATAATCATTAGGCGCAAAACATGAATTGATGAGGACGACTAATTACAAGGTACGTACACTGATATAGGATGTACGATCATGAAGGGGTTAGAGACGTGGCCCTGTCATCTGCGTCTGACGAGTAGTGGCGGTACAAACTTGTGCGGAGAGTGGAGGTACTACTTGAGCACCCCCAACAATATTCCAGAGTCCACAGTATGATGTCCTGCACCACTACTTGGGCATTTTCAGGGTAGACACCACTATGTCCTAAGCCACTACCCTGACCTTGTACTTGCATACGTCCATGTCCATTGGGACCTACTTGTATCAGGGGGCCAATAGAGCCCACCTATAAATAGGTTTCGACCCCTCAGGTTAAGGGGTTGGAAAACTGATTGTATGAGGAGACGTTTAAGAAATATATGATCTTTGTTCCACTGTAGTTCTGATTTTTTTGTTGATTCAAGTTCTTTCCAGCTGATTCTTAGCTATCCTTAGTATAATAATATGAGTTTTCTAACCTTAAATCGTTGACGAGTTCTTACCATCAACAAGGATTAATTGGGAATTTATAGGGTGACTCGAGCAAGTAACGGGAATTTGGGATAATGACCATATTGCCTTTATGGGCAAATAGCAGGCTGAGTTAATCCAGGGGTATTTTAGTCTATTTTTTTAATTAAGGGTTTAAGCTGGTGGAAACTCTAGGATGTTCAGAACATAATAGAGTAAGTTAGAAACCTCTCAAGTATTCTCTACCTCTTCCTCTTACACTTTGCTTCTCCCTTCCACTCTTGTGCCTTATGGCTGAATGAGAATTTTGAAGAGAAGCTTGGATTTAGGCAAGAAAATTTGGAGAGTTAAGGCTAGGAGTAAACAAAGATCTGTTGGGGGAAATTCAAGCCATCACTGAGGTAAGGTTCTAAGCCTTCTTGTACTGAATTTTGGTTGGGTTTGGATGGTGCTTTGAGCTGAGTTTAGCTCTAGCTTTGATTCTGTGTTGGGTTGAGGATTATTATAGATTCCAGGATGTTTATGTTGTCTATGATATGGCAATGAGGGTTTTAGGCTTGATTTCTGTTGAGTTTGGTTGGGAAAAACATTGGAGAAACTCAGGGATTTCTGGGTTCACGGGGGCGCATCGCGACCCACATGCCCTAGAAGGCCCTGGGAAGGCTGCTGCCATGAGGGCACTTCACGACCCTAAGGGGCAACTCGCGGCCCGCCTCCCTCTAGATGCAAAGGTTTTGTCTATGACTTAAGGTGCGCCGCAATTCTCAGGACCAAGTCGCGGCCTGCCTAGTTAGGTTTAGCTTGGGTTTGTCTTAGGGCTTAGGCAGGCTCGAGGATCTAAACTTAAGCGCTCGGGAAAATTTCTACTACCCAGTATAGTAGAAATTAAGGTCCTAGAGGCTAGTGATTTAATCCAAAGATTTTAAATGGTTTAGAATCTTATGGTTATCCATTGTCGCTATGTGAATAGGTTTTACCGTAAGGGCTCAGGATTTAAAGATCATGCTCGGGGCTGTTATACGCTTGCTGCTTGGGATTCGAGGTAAGAAAATTGCACTCTTGTATGGTTGAGAATGGGACTAAGGTTCCCAATAATTGAATGCTTAAACTGTGATCATAAGATTGATGTGATATATGAAAATGAATGGCCTAAGAGAGTCGGAGCTGATGATCAGCGCATTGGGGGCGGCTCGGCCACTGTGAGTCGGGGTCAACTAAATAAACAATGAACGACCTAAGAGAGTCAAGGCTGGCGACTAGCTCATTGGACGCAGCTCGGCCACTGTAAGCCAGGGTCAGCTAAATAAACAACGGTCTCGGCCTAAGCGAGCTGGGGACAGTTGGGTAAATAGAGGGCTCAACCTAAGGGCGCCAACCCTGAATATTTGCATTATTGATTGAAATGTATGCTTGGGAATATAGGTTTGTCGTTGTTTAACTTAATGCTTATACTCTATTGAATAATTGGATTGGTTGGGTCAAGCTTGATTAAATGCTACGGTTGCTCTTTTCTTGGAATTGTTGCCAATAATCTATTGACAATTGAATCTTGTGAATTATATTTACTATCCTTATATTGTTGCCTAGTTATGTATGTTTTTTTTAAGTTTTCTTGATGGGTCTTGGCTCACGGGTGCTATGTGGTGCAAGTAAGGGGCTTGATAGCTAGACCAGCCATAAGTTGGAGAGCTTCAGGGGCGGTGCATACATATGCATCCTGCTCGATTACCACGGTCAGGGTAGCTTAGGAGGAACAAGGGTTAAACCTTGTTTTTACCGCTTAGGACGGCTAAATTGTATATGTTTATCTTTTACCAATTTGTAAACTGATCTTTGGGATCTCGTGTATGAACATAATATTGTAATGAAAAATAAACATTTTGTTGACCAAATCTTTTATTACATGACCTTGACTTAGTCTTTAATTACACATTTAAGTTCAAACAAATTGCTTAGTAGATTAAGCACTATTTTAAACGCACAGTGTAACGATCTTGGTTATCCAGGACATTACAACTTGGTATCAGAGCAGTCTTAGTTTAAGGGTTCTTAAAGACTGGCTAGGCATGTACACTCACCACAAAAGATAAGTTCGACTCATGGTTAGGTATCTAATGACATGATTATTTGGTTAATTGTTTAAATTGAACTTGTGTGCCTTATCTGCATGTTAATACAGAAAGCATGATGTGTATGAATATATTTGGTTGTGATGGGATTTGATAATTAATGCATGAGTAATGTAGATTGGGCTTTGATATGCTTAATGTGTGTATGATTATTGTGGTTGTTTGGACCTGCCCGTGGGATGATTCTGGTTATGAACATCAGGGTTAAGGGGTTTAGCTAGTGATTGCAGACTGATTCATAGTGGATGAACTCAAGATGGTTAATTGGACCTGATATTGTTAGAGCGAGGGCTGCAGATGTTGGTTAGAGTCAGAACCCTCCATCTTTCCCTGGAGTTCGCAGTAGACATTCGCTAGTATGCGAATAAGGATGCTAGATCAGGATAACGAGATTGGATGGCTGGGACAGTGAGTTTCATTGGAAAAAAAAAATAGTTGCTTCGTAAATTTTGACAATAAGGGCACCCGTGTTAGTTTAACCTGAGGATGGAAACATATAAGAGTTACCGTGTGAAAGGCTTTAGAAGCATTATCCCCTAGTTTTTGAGGAAGTTTTGGGTTTGCTCAAGAACTGATCAATAAATGGGCGTGATGATTTTCGTCCTTGATGATATGAGAATAGTGGGTCATGAGAGAGTAGTTGCACCTTGTGTATACTGCAGGGGGATGCCCGGGTTTGGTGGTAAATAGTACCTCAGACTTGGAATATTTTCATGATCGGTTGGGAGGAATTCAGACAGTGATTTGATAAAAGAAACTACTGTGATGCAGTTTGAACTGCGAAGACTAATGAGTTTATTAACCCAGTCAGAATGGTAGGACAACGACAGAGTATGTTGATGAATTTGATGGGTTGGTCAATCTGCTTGAGGGTTTGGTACCAGCGGATGTAGCCCGGAAAGAACGATTTATCTAATGACTAAACTCTGGAATGGCCCAGAGCACCAAGGTCGCTCTAGTGCAAGAGATTTTCATATATGCTTGGGCAGTAGGGAGGGCCTTGTTATTAAATATATAAGAGATAAGATATGGAGTGTGAAAGTCGTAAGGCAAGAAGCGCAGGAAATAGTATTCCCATTTGTAGGATTAAGTAAGGGAAAATGCCCAGTAACCAAAAAAGAAGGACCCCTGATAGTTCTATTACTCCTGGTTCTGACAAGAAGGGTTATAGTTTATAGGTTAGCTGTCAAGGTGGCGATGAGACCTGATAGGGTTACTTAGTATGCGCCAGATGTGGGAGACGCCATCTGGAAGGACGCTAAGTGAAGGCATGTTTTCTACATGGAATAGTTAAGCATGTTAGGGCGGATTGCCTAAGATTGGAAAAGGGAGGACTGGTCTGCCCTATTACAGTCAGAGCCTTAGGCTAGTCCCTCGGAGGTGACCGGTTAACTTGTTAGTCCTCGTTCTTTACTATATAATGAGATGGAAGAGTTCAGTGTTGCGTATCTCCTAGAAAAAGTTTACATATGAAGTACAAGCCTCAAGGTTGTTATGCAGTGGGGCTTGAGATATTGGTGCCTGCTGGGGAAGAGTGGGGAACTTCCAAGAGAAGGATTGGAACACAAGTGGTAAAAGCTTTATAGTAAAAGTAATTGAGCTTGTCATATGAGTGTTTCGATATGAGCCTGAGTATGAGCTAATCTGTTAAATAAGGGACAACCAAGGATTACAAGAGATAGTAATAATGTCTAGATTCGGAAGGGAAGGACCCAGTTGCATCTACGAGATGCCTAGACATTGGGGTAGACAACACTTGGAAAATATTAGCTATATTGAATGGAAACTATAGTAGCCAGTAAGGTTTCAGATGGGTGCACAAAGAAATGTTTGGTACACTACGGGCTTGGGTATGGAAAGACTTGGTGTCGGGGACATCATGAAGAATTAATGGTTCAGTTGAAGAAAGTAATTGATTTAAGGATAAATCAGACGGAGCATCGTATCGTGGGACACGTGGGCCTCGCTTGTTAAGGATGAAGGGTTCAATTTCCCAGTTGCAAGATAGGACAATGTTGTCAGGAATTGATCTTCGATCTGGTGATTACCAGTTGAGAATCAAGGAAAGAGAAATTTTAAGAATTACTTCTAGCACCAAGTAGGTTATGATGGATTATCAACGAAGGTTCTTAATTGACTAATACTTCGATAACACAGATAGGTTTGACAACCAGAGATTACAGAAATGATATGGATGAGTCATTCCCAGATTGGTTAGGAATGTGTTGGTCTACTCTCGGTTGGAAGCAGAATGCAAACGACTACTACGTTGATAATACCAAGACTGATAAAGTAGGGTTTCAGGTAAGGCTCCAGAAAGTGCAAGCTTTGATTTCTCCAAAAGTAATTAAGGTCACGTTATAGGAGGTGATGGGATCAAGTATGAAGGAATTTAGTCAGAAGCCAAAAAGAAATTACTGAAGAACACCTGAGGGGTAAGTATAGTGAGACTGGTAAAACACATCATCTACTACTTAAAGTGTCTTCGAAGAGAGCTACATCCGAAATTGGGATGACACAAGAATCTAAAGTTGGACTGAATGCATAGTTTTGTATCAGATTTTTAGAAGAACGAATAAGAACACAAATGATATATATAGAGCATTAAGTTGACGGTAATGCTAGATAGCCACAGTTAAGATGCAGTGCTGGCAGTCACAGAATAGAAGTGATTGTATTAGCACAAAGGGTTTGAGTGTTTGGTCATTTGTAGAGGAATAAACTTGAGACCAAGAACTAGTGGGGTTTAATGGGTTATTCATATTGGAAACCTTTGATTGCATAAGGGAAAATTGATATGGAAGTTGACCTCCTAAATTGGTAAGATCTGTGCCAGTTGGATAGGACGCCACGAATTACAGTAAAATCATACAAAGTAACGATTAAGGTTGATATAGTATCTGCAAAGGACAGTGGATAGATGTATCTCCATGGACAATGAAATTCAAAGGAAAGATCTGGTAGGAATGGTTTAGAATCCTACTATTTTAATATGAATGAATTAAGATATGAAGATCGGATGAGTGATTCAAGGGAACCTGGTGTTGTGACCAGAAAGTTTAAATGGATGTTGAAATCTAAAATTCGTATATTGGAAGGTAAAAAGGCTTATTAGTTGACTGTAAGGGTGGACCACATTAGATTGCAAGCAAGATGGTTGGACATGGAAGGTTGTGACTCAACAGGTCGAGCTAACACACCTTGATTAAGGTGAATGGGTATCATAATAATGATTATAGGAGAAGGGAGACTGTATGTCTCTGTGGAACACCAAATTTGATAGTGTTGGGATGAGACCCTCTATTATTCAAGTTCTAGAAAAGAATGTAGAAAACAAAGAGTATAAGATTAAAACCTTGAAGTATTGGTTACCTTCAAATAGACTAGAAATCTGGGGAAGTGATTCAAATTTTAAAGAATTATGCATCGAATGTGCAAGTGTTTGGGACATCAAGATAAGTACGGTCCCTTGATGAAATACTCACACCGAAGAATGTCGGACAACGGCTAGGGTGACACATCATAAGATATGGTAGGATAGAGAGCAAGAAGTATTTGGTTGGGTTTGGATGGTGCTTTGAGCTAAGTTTACCTCTAGCTTTGATTATGTGTTGGGTAGAGGATATGTTATAGATTCCATGATGTTTATCTTGTCTATGATATGGTGATGAGGGTTTTAGGCTTGATTCTAACTTTGGTATACATCTGTGATGATTTCTGTTGAGTTTGGTTGGGAA
Source organism: Humulus lupulus (assembly GCF_963169125.1). Lineage (NCBI taxonomy): Eukaryota > Viridiplantae > Streptophyta > Magnoliopsida > Rosales > Cannabaceae > Humulus > Humulus lupulus. The sequence continues at coordinate 134,036,786 of NC_084799.1, forward strand.
AAACATTGGAGAAACCCAAGGATTTCTGGGTTCACAGGGGCGCGTCACAACCCAGTTCATGGGCGCTGTGGCTAGCGTGCCCCAGAAGGCCCTGGGAGGGCTGCTGATATGAGGGCGCGCTGCGACCCTAATGGGCAAGTCGTGGCCCGCCTCCCTCCAGATGCAAAGGCTGCATATCTGGCTTGAGGCACGCCGCGACCCTCAGGACCAGGTCGCGGTCCGCTTAGTTAGTTTTAGCTTGGGTTTGTCTTAGGGCTTAGGGAGGCTCGTGCATCTAAACTTAAGTGCTCGGGACAATTTCTACTACCCCGTTTAGTAGAAATTAAGGTCCCAGATGATAGTTATTTAATCCAAAGTTTTTAAATGGTTGAGAATCTTATGGTTATCCATTGTCGCTATGTGTTGACGGTAAGAACTCGTCAACTAAATTAGATCGAGAACTTTGTGAGTTAAAAGAAATAGATTCAAATCAAATGAACTTCTAGCAGACTCTCTTAGGATTTCCAGAACACAAAAATGTAAATGCTGAAATTTTAAAATGAAAAATTGAAAGAATGTGTAGTGTCTATTCCCATTAACTATGTGTGGTTACAAAATTCTCTAAAAAAATCTCTCTGTTTTCAGGTGAAGGGAGGTCATATTTATAGTAGAGCACTATTGGCTCATTGTACATGGTGGTCCCTGGGGATAGGACTCTGCAGATGCAGTCTATAGATAGTAGTGGTGCCAAGAGCGTGGTGGTTGGCTCTAGTACATGCTCAGGGTCTATGGGAGCACCTCCACTTTAGTACTTGGATATGCCTCCGCTACTTGTTTAGTACGAGTGTCAAAGATTGGCTGGTGAGGACCACCCCAGGTACCTTACTCGTATGACCACTACTTGTCTGGCGTGGATATTAGAATCAGACATCCGGAGTCTTAAGGGTCGTACCCCGTACATGCTTCGTGCCTATACGATCTCTTTATGTTATAACTAGGTTTTTACGTCTCCCCAAGGCGTCCCACTCTTTCAACCTTTAAATGTTAAATTCTTCATGAGTCCTCATAGGAGACACGATCCAAAGGTGCATGGGGCGAGGCGCGGATTTGGGGCACGGTGGCATCTCGTGTGGCGCATGGGTGTAAGGCACCTGGGCAAGGCTTATGGGTGCGCGACACCTGGGCATGAGACCGTAGGACCTTCTGTGGCTTCGTGAGGTGCATGGGTGCGCGACACTTGGGTGCGAGACCGTAGGAGCTTCGGTGGCTTCGCGAGGAGCATGGGTGCGTGGCACCTGGGCTTGGTGCCTGGGTGCACGACACTTGGGCGCGAGACCGTGGGACCTTCGGTGGTTTCGTGAGGTGCATGGGTGCGCAGCACCTGGGCAAGACACACAGGTGCGCGACACCTGGGCGCGAGACTGTGGGACCTTCAGTGGCTACACGAGGCGCATAAGTGCGTAGCACCTGGGCGCGAGACCGTGGGACCTTCAGCGAGGCGAGATGCAGTGTGCGAGGGTGGCTCGCGTGATGCTGGTGAGATGGGGACACAATGGCGTCTCGCTTGGTGTTGGTGAGATGTGGGCTGGTGGCGTGAGGCACCTGGTGGGACTGGTGGCGCGAGGCACCTGGTGGGGCTGGTAGCACAAGGCGTCTGGTGCTGCTAGTGGCGTGAGGCACCTAGTGCGAAACTGTGGTGTCTCGTGAGACCGTGGGCTGTGCGCGCAACATGGGTACGCTTTATCTGGGCTCCTGGGTGAAGTTAGGCGCGTCCTACTATGTGAGGCCATCATGGCTTCTAGGCACCCGAGCGAGACCTCTGAGTTAAGCGCGAGGCGAGTGCCTTGCAGGACCACTCGTGTGAAATGGCTATGTTATGCATGATGCAAGGCTGAAATAGTGGTCATGCTGAGACCATGTTTGATGCATTTTTCGTTGAGGTAGTGCTCCAAGAGACCAACGAGGTGTTGGTCATGGTGGCTTTGGACCTTCAAAGGACCATATACACGAGATATGGGTCTTTCACCGATGTGGAACTTTTAGCATCCACACTTGCCCCCCAGTCTATAAGAGGGTCTCCAAGCTCTCTGGTAGACTTCATGGTACGATGCTTTTGGGATGCCCATGAGGTATGAGCTTGCTTCTTTATTTCGACATTATAGAAAAACACACTTTGGAGTTGAAGACTATTATGAGATTTTGAGAGTGAATGTGATCCTATCATTGTGCTCTGCAGATCCCAAAGCAAGTGCCAAGCCCCCTTCTTGACCATTGATCAAGCAGTGGATCCAATGGCTAAGATGAGTTTGTGGTTCTTATAAATAGACATTCATCTCAAGCATAATATTTACATTATCTCTTCTTAGCTTGGTGGTATTAGTGTCTTCACTTTCTCCAAGGGGTAAGGGGTTCGATTCCTCACAAACTCATTTTGGTTGTCTTTCCCCTTTATTATTTAAATTCCTTTCTTTTATGCAAATGTCCATATAGGTGCTTGGAGACTAAAATACCATTCTCCTTTATTTTTGCAGATTCATACTTTCGACCCTTTGCATTTCTTCGACCGCGACGGTGCTTTTGACCCTTGGCCTTCTTTCAACCGTGAGGGTGCTTTTGACCTTGGCCTTCTTTCGACCGTACAGTGCTTTTGAACCTTGGCCTTCTTTTGACCGTGACAATGTATTCGACCCTTGGTCTTCTTTTGACTGTGACGGTGCTAATCCACACACATGCCCTTGCTTGTACCCTGTAGTTGGTCATTTCGAGCGCTTGTGTCTAAAGGTTTTGAGCCTATTCCTTTATGTTTTGTAGCACCCCCTTGACCTACACGTGCACTCTTATTACGTACGAGACGAGGTTCCATGGCATGTGATGGATCCTTTGGCGTTCCTACGAGGGTCGAGTTTGTAAACTTATCTTCAGACTCGGGGTCCCCCGAAAACAACCCTTACCAAGACTATGACACTTTGAGGAAGGCCCATATATGCCACCTTGAGTACATGGCCGAGCTTAGGCATAAAATATGGGTGGTGGAGAGTGAAATAGATTCAGTTTTGAGGGGTGATGGAGTCCCTTTCCCCTTTGACCTTAGTGACCATATTGCAAACCTTAGAGTGAGCCTTTTTGATCTACAAATGGAGTTGGAGTTCATTGAGGGAAACCACCCACCTGAACCTCCTGCCCCATTCTCCCCTTATAGTTTCCATGAGGTCACCCTAGGTTCCCCTCAACCCTTGTCTTCGATCTACCCTTGTTCGGTGCTTCCACATTGAACGCCTCGGTGGAAAACTCTTGCTTGAAAGAAAAAATGGAGGGTAAAGTGCCATGTTTTGACCTCAGTTATTTCCTTGGGTTTTGCAGATATGTCGAAGAGAGTACGGGGACAGGTGGCTCTCGAGGGGCCAGATTCTGGTCCTCTGTTGGCGTCTATTATCATGTCCAACGTGTCGGAGAACCGACTATTGGAGTTATCCGAGAAATACCATATTGGCAAGGAGCACAAGCTGTACATTCCTTACAACAAGTGTCGGGCCGATAATCCCTCTCAGGGGTACGTGGCCATGAGTGTGCACACCTGAAGGCGGGTGGGTGCATTCCCTTACACCCATTCTTCATCATGGTCCTCAACCATTTCGACCTTGCTCCACTCTAGCTGGCGCCTAATAGCTGGTTGACTTTGAGCTGCCTATACATGGCGTTTATGGAGCTTAACCTCCATGCTCCTTTGGCTCAAGAGGTGCACTTTTATGTACAACCTCATGCCCACCCCTAAATCCAAAGGCTTCTATTTTTTGCAGAAACCCAATTCTCAGGTCTCCCTAATAGAGGGTTTCGTGTCCAACCTGAGGTCATGGAAGCAGGAATTTTTCTTCGTGAAAGGTCCCATTTCTGTACGTGAAACTTTTCGCTCATCCCCAAGTAGGTACTTCAAGCTTTTTTTTTTTTTTTTTTTACTTTGAATTTGCTATTTTGGAACTTATGCTCATATTGATAGCCATGTTTATTGTGCAGAGAGCTATAGTATCCCCAACATTCCTGAGTCGAAGGCAACAGCAGTGGACATCTTTCTCGATGCTGACCCCGCTAAAAAGATGGTCGGCCATCTCTTCACCATGGCCAACCTTAACCGCTATGGTTTATCCACGGTTTTGGAGCCTGATTCGTTGTGGAATATTTCCGAACAAAAGAAGAAGGTGACTCTAGTCGAGCCTCACTCGGACGTGGGTGATGCAGAGTGGGTGCCTGAGAAGGTTTTCCCATAATCTAGATGCCTTCCTCGATCATCTCCGTCCCCCAAGGGGTGCCCTCCTTTGGTCCCTATGGACCACGACATGGCCTCTCATTCCCAAGGTCCGCAAGCCATGCCAGGGTGCTTTGTCGTGCCCTTCTCTAAGGAATATGATACTCTTCCTCATGCTCCCATCAATCTTGGTCCTTCGAGGCCCCATTTTTCCGGTGTTCCTACGCCTCCTCCTCCTTTGGTGAGTGGGTCATCTGTCCCTGCTCAGCCGGACACGCCTCATTTGGAGGGGACACCCTGGGTGGGTTGTATAGCTGCCTCTTATGGGCAAAGATATACCTGGGTTGCCGAGGGTATTCCTGAAGCCGAGTAGAGAGGTCTCGGGAATTTCATTATGTTGGAGCTTAGGGAGTCTCTTATTCACTCCACAACCTGGGTGAGTTCATGCGTCTTACGTTGGTCTTTCTTTTTCCTTCCTTTTTTTTTTGTTTTGGGTTCTTTGTTTGCTCATAATTTTTTTTTTTTGCTTTCTTGCAGGCTTCTCTGGTGGCTCAATGCTTCGCTGACTCAGCTCAGGACCTCTCTTCGTCGAATTCTGAAAGGGACCGTCTAACGGTCAAAGTTCAGGAGCTTGAGAGGGAGCTTACTGACACAAAGATTAAACTTGAGAAGGCCCTGGCGAAGGCCTCTTTGTCATCAAAAAAGAGGAGGAGAGCGAAAGCCAAGGTTGTGATGTTGCAGGAGAGGGTCACTTTCTTGGAGGCCAATCTCGGGGGAGTGGAAGCCAAGGTTGCAACGTTGCAGGAGAGGGTCACTCTCCTGAACGTGAATTTGGTTGAGATTGAATACAAATCCATAGAGTGCACCCTCTATGGAATGTGGAGGAAAAATCCTAACTTCGATTTCTCCTCCTTTGGTGAGCATGTCGTCGCCAAGGTGGCCGAGAGGAATGCTGGCGGCAGGAGGCCTTGAGATTTTTCTTCTACAGTTTTTATCATTTAATTCGATTTGGTTGTATGCTCATTTGATCCTATCATTTTTTTTGTTGGAACTTTTCTAAGTCCTATCACATTATCGCAACTCCTTTTTTATTATATATATGTGGTCATTTGTTTTCGCTCCAAATTATCGAAACTTTTATATATATATATAAGTCACTCATTTGTTTTTGCTTCTCTATGCTTGAGATCCTTTTGAGCCCGCAAAAAAGGGGTTCGATAGGTCTCTCTTTGGTGCACACTGATTGTATCTATAAGGATATGTTGACCCTTTGGGTTCTAGCCATCCTTTTTATATACTTTTGTGTGCGCTTATTATTTATTGCGATAAGTGTCCTTCTCACCATTATGCATAGTATTATTTTTGCAAGGGTCTCTTTTAGGACCCTTTTTAGCTAGTCGGCATGGTGGTCGCTCTAGGCTTATTGGTGGATGTTCTTCCTGAGGCCTTTCCTCTCGTGGAGGTATCATCATTTATTAGGAGGGTTTTCCTGTAGGACATTTTGACTTTCTTGATGTTCATAAGCGTAGCAAATCCTCGTGAACTCAAGAGGTGCCTTGCAAGGTCTTCTTCCTTATTTATAAGGGTCTTTTTTTATATATGAGGGTCTCTTTTAGGACCCTTTTTGGCTGTGTACTCTGCCCCGCAAGTGGTTGGCGAGATTTATCTCGTCGGGTACTTTGATCATTTTGCTCTTGCACTTTGATAATTCTAATCAGTGATAGGTACACAAGAGTTAGATAGTATGATTATTTTGCTTATACACGAGAGTTATTACTACATATTCATTGGATGCCAACGAGAAACATATTCATTGGAAATGAGTGGAGTACATAACTACCTACAGTGACTTTGTTCTTACTACATATCAAGGGGTCTAAGTTAGCCCCCTACTTCATAGCTATTACACTTAAACTTGCATATTTAGACAAAGTGATGATATTCTTGCCTTAGACATGGAGGTTTTACTGATAATATTTTTTTAGATGCTCTGCGTTCCATGCTCTGGGTACCATGGTATCATCCAAACGTGCCAGCTTGTAGATGTTAGGGGGCACCACCTCGGCAACTTGACAGGGCCCTTCCTAGTTTGCCCCTAATACACCCACGCTCAGGTCTTGAGTGTTGGGCAGGACTTTCCATAACATGAGGTCTCCGACCCTGAACGTCCTCTCTCGCACCCTTGAGTTATAGTATCTCGCGGCCCGTTGTTGGTATGTTGCCAAATTCAGTTGTGCCCTTTCTCTTCTCGCTTCCAGCAGGTCCAAATTTTTAGCCAATGCTGCGTGGTTAGCCTGGTCATCATATGCTTGTATACGGAAGGAGTTGATTTTCATTTCTATTGGAAGAACAACCTCACACCCATAGGCTAAGGCAAAAGGTGTTTCTCCAGTAGTGGAACAGGGACGTGGTCCTGTAGGCCCAAAGAACAATGGAAAATTCTTTGACCCAGGCTCCTTTCAACTTTTCCAACTTTGTTTTCAAGTTCCTTTTTTGGATCTTGTTGATGGCCTCCACTTGTCCATTGGCTTGCGGGTGCACTACAGTGGAGAAACTCCTCTTGATTCCCTTTTCTCTACAATATTCTTCTAATAACCCTCCTTCAAACTGTGTCCCATTTTCAGAGATTATCTTGTAGGGTACTCCAAACCTGTAGACGATAAATTTGTTGATGGATGTGGTTATTTTCTTGGCAGTTATGTTGACTAGAGGCTCTACTTCCACCCATTTAGTAAAGTAATCGACTGCTACAACCGCGTACTTTGCTCCTCCTCTTCCTGTTGGTAACGCTCCGATCAAGTCAATCCCACACAAAGTAAAAGGCCACGGACTGGTCAAGCTCACCAGTTCATTTGGTGACTATCTAGGGTAATCTTCATGTCATTGGCACTTGTCACATCTTCTCGCGAAATCGCCCGCGTCCTTCTCCATGTTAGGCCAATAATACCCCTGTCGTGTGGCCTTTTTTGTCGTGGATTGCCCCGCAACATGATTTCCACTCTCCTTCGTGTATCTCTTGCAGGACCTTTAAAGCCTCCCCCTTGTCTATACATCGTAGGAGCGGGGGTGGAGAAGCCTCTTTTATACAAAACTCCATCTACTAGGGTGTATTGGGCGGCTTTGAAAATCAGCTTACGGGCATCTTTTCTTTTCCAAAGGCAACATTCCATCACTTAAGTACCTCGAGATGGGTGTATCCATGACTCCTTAGGAATATTGACCATGTGAACCTCTTCTTTTGCTATGCTCAACCTAGAGAGGTATTCGACAGGGATGGACTCGAGCGTGTCTTCGTCTCGAGTAGAGGGAAGTTTTGCAAGAGCATTGGTATTTGTGTTTTGCTCCCTTGGGATCTATTCTATGGTGTATTTTTTGAACTGATCCAAATACCCTTTCACTTTGGCAAGATATGCAGCCATTTTTGGGCTTCTAGCTTGATATTCGCCCTTCACCTGAAATACTACTGACTATGAGTCACTAAAGGCATGCAAATGTGTTACCTTCAGCTCCCTGGCTCGTCGCAAGCCAGCTAGTACTACTTCATATTCTGCTTTGTTGTTGGAAGCTTCAAATCTGAATCTTAATGCACAATACATCTTATGTCCCTCAGGTCCCATCATTCCTATGCCAGTGTCGGCTCCTCCTTCGTTAGACGCTCCATCAACATGGAGGCTCCATTCTTCAAGTTGTTTTCCCCCTTTACCCGTTCGTTCATTTTCTTCTATTTCTCCCTCCTCATGGGGTTGATATGCAAATTCAACTATAAAATCTGCAAGTACCTGCCCGTTGACCGAGGTCCTTGGGGTATAAATGATGTAGAACTGACTTAACTCAATTGACCATTTGAACAACCTTTTGGAAGTCTCCAGTTTGTGCAAGACTTGACGCAAAGGGGTATTGGTGAGCACTTCAATAGCATCAGTGTGAAAATAGGGCCTCAGCTTTCGCGAAGCCACTATCCAGGCATATGCTAACTTTTCTATTTCTGGGTACCGGTTTTCTGCGTCTATGAATCACTTGCTGACATATGGGCTGTTGATGCTTCTTTTCTCCTTTGACCAAGGCGGCGCTTACAGCATGCTTTGACACTGCTAAGTATATGTACAATTTTCCCCCTTTTTCTAGCTTAGCCAAAAAGGGTGGTTTTTCAAGGTGTTCCTTTATCTTATCGAAGGCTTCCTGACAATCTTCATCCCAAGATAACTTTTTGCTCCCATTTAGGATGTTGAGGAAAGGGAGGCACTTGTTAGTGAATCTGGAGATGAACCTATTGAGGGCTGTTACTCTCCCTATTAAGCATTGCACCTCCTTTTGGCTTCGTGGTGGGCTCATTTCCAACAATGCCTTGATTTTGTCAGGATTGGCCTCAATACCTCGGGAATTCACCATAAAACCAAGGAGCTTCCTTGACGAAACTCCAAATGTGCACTTGAGCGGGTTTAGCTTCATTTTGAATTTTCGGAGGGTGTCAAACATCTCACTGAGGTTGCTTGGGAGCTCTTTTTCCTTCTTTTTCTTTACCAACATATCATCTACATATACTTCCATGTGTTCTTCCTATCTGATTTGCAAACATTTTGTTCACCAACCTTTGATAAGTAGCACCTGCATTCTTTAACCCAAAAGGAATCACTTTGTAGCAATAAAGCCCCTTGTCTGTTATAAATGAAGTGTGCTCCTCATCTGTCGGGTTCATGGGTATTTGATTGTACCCGGAATATGCATCCATGAAGTTCAGTAGCTCGTGCCCAGCCGTGGTGTCTGCTAACTGATCTATCCTATGAAGCGAGAAGCTATCCTTAGGGTAGGCTTTATTGAGTTTAGTAAAATCCACACAAGTCCTCCACTTTCCATTGGGCTTCGGGTCTAAAACTGGGTTGGATACCCATACTGGGTAGAACACTTCTCGGATAAACCCATTTTCCTTCAACTTGTCAACTTCTACTTTTAGGGCCTCGTATCTTTCTAGGTCTAGCACTCTCCTTTTCTGCCTCACAGGTCTCGCTTTTGGGTCGAATTTTAAGTGATGGGACATGACTGATGGGTATGTCCCCACCATGTGCTCGTGACTCCAGGCGAATACATCGAGGTTGACTTTCAGAAATTCTACCAGCTCATCCTTCACGATACCCAGAAGGTTTCTTCCAACCTTCAACTTCCTCAACAGCTCATTCATGACTGTGACCTCTTCCAACTCCTCTACTCGCTCGGCCCTGGGTTCCTCCGCGATCCGTGGGTCCAATTCGTGTGGGTTTGTGCTTCCATGTACTACCATTGCCATAGGCACTGGAAATTTTATGGTCGTGCATAGGAACGTGTTATAACATTCCCTCGCTTCCTTCTGCTCTCCTTTCATGCTCGCTATCCCCCAGGTGTCGGGAATTTCATGGCTAAATGATATATTGAGATTATCGCCTTCAATTCTCTTAGGGAGGGTCTCCCTAATACCGCATTGAAGGCCAAGGCACAGTCTACCACGACAAATTTTTCCAATATGGTGGTTTGTCTGGGTTGTTCTCCCATGGTGAGGGCCAACTCAATTGCCCCTAGATTTGTGTTGAATCTCCTGTAAATCCATACAAGGAGGTATTGCATGGCTTTAGGTGCCTGATGTTCAATCCCATCTTCTCTAAAGTTGGGCGATACAGGATGTCTACGGAGCTTCCATTGTCCACCAAGACCCAATGCACCCTCATGTTAGCAAGCTGGACAGTCAGCACCAAGGGATCATTGTGAGGGAAATGCACACCCCTTGCATCTTCTTCGGTGAAGGTTATCGAGACATTCTCCCCATTAAAACTCTTTGGGAGGCGTTGATCCAAACTTAAGCGCATGGAGGTGGACTTTTCCTGGCTTCCCTGGCATATTTGTCTCACCCCTTCCTTGACTCGCCTCCAAACCCTAGCCCTCTGAAGATGGTCCTAACTTCTCCTTGTACCTCTAGGGCTACTTCCTGTGCTCATGGTGAGGATACTCCTTCTTTCAGTCTTTGGTTTTGTTTGCAGAGGTATCTGCCCAAGTGTCCCTTGCGTATAAGCTCTTCAATTTCTGTCTTCAAATGAGTGCATCATGTGGTGTTGTGGCCAATATCTTTATGATACTGAAAATATTTACTGGGGTCTCTTTTTTATCGGTCTTTTTTCATTGGCGAGGGCCTCCTGAAAGGGACCTGATTTTCATTTGTGACGAAGATATGTTCCCTAGCGTGTATTAGGTCAGTATAAAAGGTGTAGGGTCTATTTGCACTCATCAGTGCATTGGGGCTTTCGAGGTCGATCATCTCTCGACCCTTCATAGACCCTCCTCTTCTTTGCGCTACCTAGGCCTTCCCGGATTGAGGGTTTTGGAGGGGACCTGCTATTTCCAGCCTTAAGGCTTTCGTGACCATCCTCGACACGAATATACTTCTGTGCCCGTTCATAGAAATCATCCAAGTCGGTGACCTCCCTCTTAAGCATGTTATCCCACAGCTTACTACCCGGGCATACTCCGGCCGTAATGGCCATTTTTAATTCTCCACGGGTCAAGCTTCCTACTTTGGCTGCCTCCATATTGAACCTGTGGATATAGCTCTTTAGACTCCCATTTTTCTCCTTGTTTCATGTTAGTTAGGTTGGTGCCTAGCATCGTGTAATCACATACGGCGTGATGTTGTTGGAGAAATTCATCAGAAAATTGTTGCCAAGACCTGATGGCCCCTGGCCAGAGTCTTTTGAACCATTTGTACGCAGGTCCCTCTAACGTGACAGCAAAGCAGTAGCATCTAACCCTGCTACTAATTCCTCTCGATTTCATCAGGTCGTTGAATATGTCTAAATGGTATTTGGGATCCGTATTTCCTTCGTAAGGGGTCATGTGAGGCTCTTTGAAGTTGGCTGGAAGCCGGACAGCTTGGACTTCCGTAATGAAGGGGGATTTGTAATCGAACTTGAGGGACAAATGCTATCCCCAAAATTTCATTCAATGGCGTGGCAATCAGATGGACAAGTTTCATGGCATGGTCAATAAATGACACATTAATTGTCAATAAATGTGTTATTTAAAGAGGTGAAAATGTTGAGAATTGACCTAAGGAGTTGTCATATTACTGGTCAAGAATAAGTTTAGCCGACCGGTGGTGTGCCATGCCCGACCAGTGGTGTGATTTGCCATGCCCGACTGGAGGTGTGCCATGCCCGAACAGTGGTGTGATTTTCCATGCCCGACCGGTGGTGTGCCATGCCCGACCGGTGGTGTGCCATGCCCGAACAGTGGTGTGATTTTCCATGCCCGACCGGTTGTGTGCCATGCCCGACCAGTGGTGTGATTTTCCATGCCCAACCAGTGGTGTGCCATGCCCGACCGGTGGTGTGCTTTGGCCGACCGATGAGTTGTTTTGACTGACCAGTCACTTTGGGGATGGATTTGGTCGGTCGACGGATCAGAATCTTAGAAGCTACCATCTAGTAACTCTTCAGTAAAGCCTCAGTAACAACTTCAACTCGAATCATTCGCAACTACCGCGTGAATCTCTCAAATATTCTAGAATAATAGCTATATTGTTGTAATTTGAATTTATTTGTATTTTATTAATTATAGTTTGTTGAAACAACCAATGACCCCATCAAAACGGGATATTTCTCATGTACGATCCATGAGCCTATAAATAAATGGCTCATGGCATCATTTAGGGGGATATGAACTTTTTGAGACTTGGGAAACTCTCTAATTTTGAGACTTTGGGACTGTTACTTGGGGCATTCTTGGGGAGTTTTCTAAGAGAGCTTAGAGAGAGAAAGCTCGTATTCTCTAGAGAGAGAAACTCTGTATTTTCTACTTATACTTAAGAAACTCAGTTGACTCAGGTTCATCTGATCTTAAATGTAGGATACATATATCACAACTCTAAGTTGATTAGGCTATTACCAACAAATTGGGGCTGAACCACTATAAAAATTACTTGTGTTATTTATTTTCTATTCAAGGTTTATTGTCGTTTTTGCGTCTACTCGCAGTTGGCCAAAATCGTGGTCAACAAGGGGAATATCAGTCCTATTAACAACTCGGGTGTGGTTTTCTTACCTCGAGTCCAAAGCGAAGGATATGAAGTGGTCCTGGGCACGATCCTCATTCTCGAGCCATAACGATTACGCTAGTCACAAGCGACAATGGATAAACTATCAAAATCTAATCCAAATAAATTCTTTAGAATAAAATACTAGCCTCCAGAACCTAGAATTCCACTAAACCTGGTACTAGAATTTGTCCTGACCGCTTAGGTTTAAATCCTCGAGCCTAAAAACCATTCTTAGCTATGGCTGCCTAGGCGGGCTGCGACTTTTCCCTAATGGTCGCGACACGCCCCAAGTCCAAGGCGCCAACCTCATGTCCAGGGGTAGGTGAGCCACGACTAGCCCTTTGGGGCCACGGTGCGCCCATGATTCAACAAGCCCCCCAAGGCCTTTTGGGTCAAGCAGGCCGTGGCGCCCAGAATTGAGTCTAGGACTCTTAACCACACAGCCTAGGCATAAAAATCACCCAAAAACCTACTACAATTATCACCCCAATTCAGCAAACAATCAATACCCGAAAACCCAGTCAAAAATCATTCTAACAATCTAAATTCCCAAAAGAATCAAGAAAAAAATTCTTACCTCAGTTAATAACTTTAATCTTCAGCAATTCCTTGACTGTTCCTAGCTTAATATCCCCATATTTCCTAGCTCAAATTCAAGTTTGTCTTCAAGAATTTCCTTCAACTTCAAAGCATAAGAGAGGGAGAGAGAGAGAGTTTGAGAAATGATCCTAATGGTTCTGGTTATTTCCTAGAGCCTCATCTGGGTATATCCTTTAACCAAAAGACCAAAATACCCCTAAAGATAACCCAGCCCCTTTGTTCCTCATAAGGGAAAAACGGTCATTAGCCCAAATTCGCGCTAATTCCTCGAGCCATCCTACGAATTCCCAATTAATCCCGACATGCCCAACTAATTATCAAATACTTACCCATTACTCGATAAATCCCAAATATACGTTAAACTTCCCAAAATACCCGTAGGCTCACCTTGAGCCAGGTATTAAACTTTGTTGTGACTATTCCGCTAATCTGCTCACTAGGATCACCTCGAGCCGTATACTGCAAATATATCCACATAATAAGGTGGTCCCAATTATTTAACACATATAATCATATTTATGCCATTAACGAGCCACAATTACAAATATGCCTTTATAAACAAGAACGGGGCCACATGCTTATTTAATACCCATAAACATGCATATAAATATATTCATATTATCATGTAAATCATGCATGCCACACATTCACGCATTTAATCAATTAATCACACATATATCCAATTATGCTCTCTCAGCATGCTAATCAAGGCACTAAGCCCTATTAGCATTTTTGGGACGTTACAACTATCCCCACCTACTAAAAATTTCGTCCTCAAAATTTACCTGAACAATTCGGGATACTGATCCCACATATCCACTACTCTAATGCCATAAGACTTTGACTAGAGGAATCTCCTTGTTCCTTAGAACCTTATCCTTTATGTCTTGGATCCGAACTCGCCGTTTCTTACACGAAAAATCAGAATGTAGCTCCAGATCCTCTTATCCCAACACATGGGTTGTATCTAAGACGTACTTTCGAAGCATGGAGATATGGAATACGTCGTGAACCCCTGATAATGACGGTGGTAGAGCCAAATTGTAGGCTACCTACCTGATCCTCTCCAGGATCTCAAAAGGCTCTACGAATATTGGGCTCAGCTTGCCCTTTTTCCCAAACCTCCTTACCCCTCGTAACGGCAAAACATGCAGAAATATGTGGTCACCAACCTGAAACTCCACATCCCTATGGTTGGGATTAGTGTAGCTTTTCTGTCTACTCTGCAAAGTGAGCATTCGAGCTCGGATCTTCTCAATAGCTTCATTAGTCTTCTGAACCATCTCCGGTCTCAGATACTTCCTCCCTCCCATCTCATCCCAGTGAATGGGCGATCTACACTTCCTTCCATATAACATCTCGTATGGAGCTACTCCAATCGTTGATTGATAACTATTGTTGTACGAAAACTCAACCAATGGGGGGTACCTACTCCAAGACCCCTTGAAGTCTAACACACATGCTCTAAGCATGTCCTCAAATATCTGAATTGTCCTCTTAGACTGTCCGTCTGTCTGAGGATGAAAGGTTGCAATGAACTTCAACTAAGTTCCCATAGCCTTCTGTAAACCACCCCAAAACTTGGAGGTAAATATGGGATCCCGATCCGATACTATAGACTTCAAAACCCCATAGAGACGTACAATATCCCTCACATACAACTCCGCATACTAATCCACAGTATAGGCCATCCTCATTGGCAGAAAGTGAGCTGACTTGGTGTACCTGTCTACTATCACCCACACCGAGTCATGTTGCCCCACCGTCCTGGGTAAACCTCCCACAAGATACATGGTAATATCTTCCCACTTCCACTTGGGAATAGCCAAAGGCTGTAACAACCCCGCTGGTCGCTAGTGTTCAGCCTTTACCTGCTAACAGGTTACACACTTGGTTATGTACTCAACCACGTCCTTCTTCATCCTAGGCCACCAATACAAAGTCCATAGAACCTGGTACATCTTTGTGGTGCCTGGATAGATTGAGTATGGTGTAGTATGGAATTCATCAGGAATCTCTCATCTAATATCCATATCAATCAGAACGTAGATTCGATCCTTATACCTCAGTAAACTCGTCTCTGAAATGGAATAATCCTTAGCCACTCCAGCTAGGACATTCTCTCTAACCTCCTGCAACTGTGCATCACCCATCTGACCCTCCCTTATCCTCTCCAAGAGGGTAGATTATAAAGTAATATTGGCCAACTGGCCTAGAAAAATTATATCCTCACTCTAGTCATCTCCTCTGCTAATTCCTTTGATATTTGCTTCGAGCTAAACAATTGTCTTGGGCCCCTCTGGCTCAAAGCATCTTCCAATACATTGGTTTTTCCTGGGTGGTAAAGGAAGTTACAGTCATAATCCTTCACCAATTCTAGCCAACATATTTGTCTCATATTCAAGTTGTTGACGCGGTTCTTCGCCAACAGGTAATTAAGAAAATAAGAGGAAGGGATTAGTGCTTATGTTGAACCGAAATAGATGAATGATCTTTCTAGGAATGGGCTGGTGACACAATTACGTTTTTAGGTGGTTCAAAGGTTAAAATCCTTCTACTCCACCAATCAATATTACTGATATATGCTTGGTATTCTTTTACAGGGTATTTCTTACACAATAGAATCCAACCCTTTGCAACTCCCAAGGTCTCCATATTTATAGGAGAGGGCACCTGGGAGTTGGTAAGAAGGTCATCCCGTGACCTTCTTACCTATCATGTCAACTCTGTGACATTCATGATTAATTCCTAAAACCTGACACATGAAGTGTGGTCTAATCAATAGGTAAGGGGGATAATGGGCCGCACGGCCCTACCTAGTCGTGGGTGTCTGAATGCGCACGTTCATGCTGCGTGTCCGAGAAGTCAGGGATATATCAGACACGTGATGTCTGATATATGCACATTTACCTTGTGTGGTTGACTTTATAAAAGGTCACAGCCTCCAACTCTAGCTCGTACCACGAACTGGATGCTTCCCTCGACCTGTGGCCTTCAAAGTCCAAACTCAGTCTAATCTTGGCGAACCCTTAGGCTACCTCGAGCTGAGGAGGTAGGAACTTTCTATGGCAGCTCCGGTCTTGGGGATGTTCACATGGTAGATATGATAAGGCCGTACCTCAGCTTGCTAACAGCCCGTGGGAAAACCAGGGCGTACATTTGCCCCCCAAGCCCCTGCTCGTGGTACGCGACGTCGTATAGGGCCACAGCAGGGGCTTTTAGGCTTCCTCATGAACTCTTCATATTCCACATTTTACGCAGGCGCCGAATATGTGGAACATTGTGGTTGGTGACGGTACGTCTTCCGAGAACCGCATTTAATGGCCTAGCCTATGCTTAGCCGTCGTTTCATCTTTCGAGTGGAGGGCCTTGGATCCCACATCAGGGCAATCCTACGGCCCTCCTCACGTGGCCCTTCATGTATATAAAAGGGGTGGCCACCTTACGCATGGGCCACCCGTTCATTTGAAATTTTTCAGAAATTTTCTTCTTCTTCTCTCTTCATTTTCAAAAGAGAAAACCCTCTTCTTTCTGGTTGTCATTCCCAACACTCAAGAAGTTCAGGTGTAAGGGCCCCTTCGAAGCTTTGGAATCCACCACTCCGGCGAAGCCCCAACCCAGACGACCCCTTCACCCTCTACTCAACCAGAACACTCAGTAAGTCTCCTGACTGTGCATGTTTTTAAATTATTTTTCACTGTAGCTTAGGTAAATATTTACTGTAGCCACATGCAAGGTTTTGCTGGTTTTTTGTGGGCATGAAGGGTAAAATCCTTTTAGGTTAGGGTATCTTTGCAGTAGAAAACCGTTTAGGAGCATTGGTGTGTTTTCTGGAGAAATTTTATGGGTAGGATTTTAGGTATGCTTGTTTAAAGTACCCAGTATTTTGGGTGCAAAACCGGGTAGCTTAGGGGACACGCTTCACAGGCGGTTTTGCCTTTCTTGCCTACTGAAACTTTCCCTCCAAGGAAAATTCTATCCTGACCCTCCTGACACACGAATCCCGAGTAATCAGGGATTTGTTGGGAGCTCAGGCGCGTGTTCATAGAACCGCGTGGTCTCACTCTCAACGGGCTGGGCTTACATCAGCTCGTGTTAAGGAAACACATTCAGATTCTTCTCCATTTTTAGGTCGCCTTCTTCTAAAATTTCTTCTTTTTGTTTGCTAGACGACTAGATGGGACCCAAGAAGAACGCTCCAAAGAATTCCATCGGCAGCTCGTCTTCCCAACAAAACAAGGGAAAGGAGGTGATGGCTGAATCCCCAATCCCCCACTTCGGGTCAGCAGTGGAACGGGAGCTCGAGGTGGCTCCCGACGCATTCTTTGAGCCGGAGAGGATCGTCTCGAAGATCACTGACCAGGCGAGGGTGAACAAAATATTCCTCTCCCATAACATCGAGCTGGGGAGAGGAAACGTGGTCGCCCGATCTCCCCTAGAAGGCGAGCGGAGCTGCGCGCCGCTTGATGAGGTGTTCTCGGCCTAGAGCGACGAACATTTCAAGGCGGGGGCCTTCCTCCTGTTGGATAAGTACTTCACCAATTTCCTCAATTACGTGAGGCTGGCCCCATTCCAGCTCCCCCCCCCCCCCCTAACTCTTACCATTTGTTGGCGGGGTTAAGGTACTTCTTGAAACAGGAGTGGGAGGTCCCCACTCCTGCAGACATTCTGTATTTCTTCTGCCTCAAGGCCAGCCCGGAGCAGCGGGGGCGGGTGACGGGTTTTATTACTTAACCCGGTTCCCCAACACGGCCGCGGTCATCGAGCTACCCAACCACCCCAACAACTTTAAAGATCAATTCTTTATGTCGACGGGGTTTCGAAACTGCGAGTTGCACTACTTCAATCGACCTCGTAAGCGCCTTTCAACCTTAGCTCGTAAGTTAAGTAGCAGTTAGCTCCTCCTGTATCCATTTCTAACTTAGATTAACTCTGCAGCTATCTTCGCAAGGACAGAGAAGTCTGTGATCCTCGGGAGCCAGTACGAGACACTGGCGGGCTTGCCCCCCAGTTAAAAGGACTATCGTCAGCTCATGACAGATGAGACGATGTTGGCCTGTAAGCTGATTTCCCCAGGCCAGACTCTGAACCTGAGGAGGCCCCGGGTGTCTCCCCCAGCTCGCGATGTGAGGCCTATCATCGTGGAGGAGGTCGCGGGGGATGGGGATGAGGAGGACGAGGATGACGAGGTGCCCCTCGTGAGGATGAGGAAGTGGGCGTTGGAGGTCGCCCAATGAATGGACGAGGAGAGGGTCCGGTTTGGAGCAGCTGCAGGTCCCTCCGGCCAAGGTAACCCTTACACGTTTAGGAACTTAGATAGGGCCACTGCAGACCCCCGACTGGCTAGGTTCAATCCCAGACAGATCATCCAACGCCATCGAGATGACCCAGACTTAGATGAAACCCTGCTCCATTGCGTCGACCAGCTCGTGCTGGATTACGAAAGTAGCCGTCCTAGGGGTACCATAGTTGTAGACAACACCCTAGATTTTAGGTCGATCCTATTCGAGGAGTATGGGACTAACTTTCGGTCATGCCCATCACTCCGGGAGGGTGCCGTAGCTCTAGGTCTTAGGCAATACGCAGAAGAGTCTAGTCCTGAGACAGCCTCAAATCCAGAACCTGCGCCAGGTCGAGAAATAATTGCCTTCGATTCCCTCGCGGAAGCTCCGGGGCCAATGGTCGTAACCATAGACTATTCTTCTAGCTCAGAGGGTAGGATTCCCTTTAGTACATATATATACTTGAATTTCGCATTTTTTTTCCTTCGTTTTTGTTTTTGCATGACTGCTAACTTGTGTACTAACCATATATTTGTTTTGCCAGAGGAGATGTCTCAGTCCGGGGGAAAAAATCTGCAGGCTGTGTTCACCGGGGGGAACCCCATAGCTGGGGCCTCTGGGCCCAAAATGAAGAAACTCTGGATGGAAAAGAAAGCCGCCGGGACCCCAACCAAGTCTCCTGCAAAGGAGAAAGAACAGCCCCCAGCTGCCCAGGTCGAGAAAACCATACCTCCTGCTGTAGGAGGGAGCATGCCCCCACCCCCTCCGCGAGCTCCGGCCTTCGTCCGAGACACAGGGGCGGAGCCCGGGACTTCGGAGATTGTGCCTTCTGAGGTACGCATCCTGTTGGACCCCCAGGATCTAGAGAAGATCCCAGATGTTTTTAGGGGGACGGTGTACGAGACGGCGAACTACGCCGTTAGCCACTTCTACCGCTTCAAAGAGAAGGAGCTATGGGCCATCGAAATGATGAGCCCGGTGGGCGTGATGGAATCTTCATTGGGCATGGCCCTTACGGTAAACTGACCTTATCCTTTTGTGATCTTTGATTAGCATGCCTTGTCCTGTTTTTCCTTTCTCCCTTCTCTTTTTCTTAAGGCAGTTGCTTCTCCGTTTTGGCAGAGCGCCTTGGCCCTTCACAGGAGCATAGCCAGGACCAAGGCCTAGCTCGAGGATTTGAGGGGCGAGCACCAGTCGGTTGTGGCCACCCACCAGACTTCCTTGCAGGAGGCTAAGGATGCCCTGGCGGCCGCGCAGGCCGAGCTGGAAGAAGCCCGTCCCAAGCTTCAGGAGGTCGAGGCAACCAAACCGCCCTCGCCGCTGCGCGGGAAGATCTAGACACTGTGAAGGGTGGGGCTGAGGAGGCCAAGGCCGCCCTGGAAGCCGAGCAGGCAGCCTCCAGCACCGGCATGGAGGACATGCTCTATCACTGCTGGGTCTACAACTCGGACGGTGATTTCTCCTTCATGGGAGCGGACGTCTGGGAGCCCTTGCTGGAGGGGTTTAAAGCTCGCCTCGAGAAAGAAGCACCTTCCGAGACCGGGGAAGTCTCCGGCGCAGCTGAGCAGGAGGGCGAGACGGCGACCTCCACGGGGCAGCCTGGCGGAGCTTAGGGCCTTCCTCTTTCGCACCCTTTCCTTTAATATTCTCACATTTTTGTGTAACTTTTGCATGAGGTGTTTCCACCTCGAGACAATCTAATTATGCATGAGGTGTTTCCACCTCGAGACAATCTAATTATCAATTTTATTTTTAATTGACTTATTTCCTTGTCTTTACGCACTTTAGTTACTATTTCAAAAAAAAGAAACTTAGTTCGTGTTAACTTTTATCAATATCTCGTGCTCTTTAAGAAAAACAACGATCAATCGATTTAAGTTAACTTCTAAGTTTTATGACCTAGTTATTTCCAGAAACTTAATTTGAAAACTTAGTTCGTGTTAACTTTTATCAATATCTCGTGCTCTTTAAGAAAAACAACGATCAATCGATTTAAGTTAACTTCTAAGTTTTATGACCTGGTTATTTCCAGGAACATAATTTGAAAACTTAGTTCATGTTAACTTTTATTAATATCTCGTGCTTTTTAAGAAAAACATCGATCAATCAATTTAAGTTAACTTCTAAGTTTTATGACCTGGTTATATCCAGGGTACAGCTTAGTTCACGTTAACTTTTATCAATATCTCGTGCTCTTTAAGAAGGACAACAATCAATCGATTTGAATTAACTTCTAATCCTTTTAAGGCGACCTGGTTATATCCAGGCACCATATGCCCCCCAAGTAATTGGGAAAGGGTCTTTCGTGGTTACTTTACGTTACACTTGTAAATATGTACAATCATAAACGAAAAAGTTAATTCTCATTGCGTAATACATAAAAAATGGCCTTTTAGGCCTTACAAGGGAATCATTGATAATATCTCTTTAAATGGATGGCGTTCCAAGTTCGTGGGACTGCGCCTCCATCGAGCTGAGCTAATTTGTAAGTTCCTTCTTTAATGACCTCGATGATTTGATATGGCCCTTCCCAGTTTGGTCCTAATACTCCGTCTTTGGGATCCTTACCGGCTAAGAAAACGCTCCTGAGGACCAGGTCGCCCATGCTGAAGGCACGTTTTTTGACTTTTGAGTTGAAATAACGAGTGATTTTTTGCTGATAATGTGCGAGCTAGAGTTGTGAATCTTCTCATCTTTCATCAACCAAGTCGAGGGAAGTGCAGAGTAGCTCGTGGTTGCGATCCTGGTCATATGCCTGGACTCTATGCGAAAGTACCTTAATCTCCACAGGGAGGACTGCCTCACTCCCAAAGGTCAGTGAGAAAGGAGTATGACCCGTAGGAGTCCGATGCGAGGTCCGGTATGCCCACAGAACCTGGGGGAGCTGTTCTGTCCAGACCCCCTTCGCTTCGTCTAGTCTCTTCTGGAAGCTCGCCTTTAACGTCTTGTTGACGACCTTGACCTGGCCATTCGCCTGAGGATAGGCCACGGAGGAGAAACTTTTCCCAATTCCGTACTTTTCGCAAAATTCGGTGAATAGGTCACTGTCGAACTGAGTCCCATTGTCGGACACGATTTTCTTGGGCAGCCCGAATCGGCAGATAATGCTCTTAACCACGAAGTCGAGGACTTTTTGGAAGTTATCGTTGCCAAAGGTTCTGCCTCAGCCCACTTCGTAAAGTAGTAAATGGCCACCACGGCGTAGCGGACGCCGCCTTTTCCAGTAGGGAGGGCGCCAACCAAGTCGATTTCCTAAACTGCAAACGGCCATGGGGAAGAGATCATCTTCAGCTCGATTGGGGGAGCTCGGGCAACTGTGGCGAACCGCTGGCACTTGTCGCACTTCTTGACATACGAGATCGAATCCTTGGACAGAGTGGGCCAGTAATATCCTTGCCTCAGGACCTTTAGAGCCAAGCTTTGCCCCCCAGTGTGATCTCCGCAAAAACCCTCATGCACTTCTTGCAGGATGGCCTTTGCTTCGCCTGGAAGAACACATCGTAGGAGAGGTAGGGAGTGCCCTCATCGGTACAGCACCCCGTCTACTATCATATACCTGGGAGCTTGATACAGTACTCGACGCGCATCATTACACCCTTTAGGTAGCTTCCCCTCGGTGAGATACTCAAGGATGGGGATCATCCAGGTCGGCCTAGCGTCGATCATCTTGACCTCCACCCGGGCTTCTTCTATACTTGGTTTATCCAATAATTCTACCGAAACTAACCCCACAGCCTGCATCTCCCCGGAGGTTGCGAGCATGGCAAGAGCGTCTACGTTAGCGTTCTGCTCCCGAGGTATCTGCTCGATTGAGCCTCGCCCAAACGCGGACAGTTCAACTTTTACCTTTGCTAGGTAGGCAGCCATCTTGGGTCCTCGTGCTTGATATTTGCCCAGAACCTGGTTTACCACCATCTGGGAGTCACTGAAGCACTGGACGGAGCTCGCCTTCAGCTCCTCGTTGTTGGAGGCCTTGAATCCGAATCTCAGTGCCGAGTGGAATCTATGTCCCTCAGGGGATATTAAAATGATTCCAGCCCCGGAGCCGTTCTCATTGGATGAACCATCCACGAAGATCCTCCACGACGCCTAGGCCGAGGTGACCTGGGGTGAGTCTTCTGCAGGATCCTCTTGAAATCCTGTGCACTCTGCCACAAAATTGGCCAGGGCCTGACTTTTTATAGCAGTTCGTGGGGTGTATAAAATCTCGAACTGTCTGAGTTCGATAGCCCACTTTAACAGACGTCCCGATGGTTTAGGTTTTTGCAAAACTTGCCTTAAAGGCTGATCGGTTATGACATGTATTGAATGGGACTGGAAGTATGGCCTGAGCTTTCGAGAGGCCGTGATAAGGCAGAACGCCAATTTCTCCATCAACAGGTACCGGGATTCAGCTCTGAGAAGTCTCTTGCTGATGTAGTAAACTGGTCTCTGAACCCGGTCTTCTTCTCGGACTAATACGGCACTAGCTGCCCTCTGTGACAGCTAGGTAGAGAAAAAGAGGCTCTCCTGCCTTTGGTTTGGATAATACAGGTGGTTCGGCCAGATGTACCTTCAGGTCGAGGAAAGTGCTTTCGCACTCTTCTGTCCATTCGAACTTCTTATTTCCTCGGAGCAGGTTGTAGAATGGCAAGCACTTATCAGTGGATTTTGAAATAAACCAGTTGAGGGCTGCCACCCTTCCTGTCAGGCCTTGGACATCTTTGCGCGACCTGGGTGAGGTAAGTTCGAGCAATGATCTGATTTTGTCAGGATTTGCCTCAATTCCTCGGGTATTGACGATGAAACCCAGGAATTTCCCGATGCGACTCCAAAAGTGCACTTCTGTGGATTAAGCCTCATGCCATACTCCCGTAGTATCTTGAAGCATTCTTCCAGGTCAGAAACATGGTTATCGGCAGTTTTTGACTTGACTAGCATGCCATCAACGTACACTTCCATGTTCTTCCCGATCTGGTTTGCAAACATTCTATTTACTAACCTTTGGTACGTAGCACCGGCGTTCTTCAGCCCGAATGGCATGTCCTTGTAACAATAAACATTAGTCGGGGTCATGAAGCTGGTGTGCTCCTGGTCCGCCGGATTCATGGCGATCTGATTGTAGCCTGATTACGCGTCCATAAAGGACATGAGCTCGTGCCTTGCCGTGGCATCCACCAGTTGCTCAATCCTTGGCAATGGAAAACAATCCTTGGGGCAGGCTTTATTCAGATCGGAGAAATCGATGCAGGTCCGCCACTTCCCGTTGGGCTTTAGGACCAGCACGGGGTTGGCAACCCAAATCAGAAACTTGGCTTATCAGATAAAGCCGCATTTCTTGAGTCGGGCTACTTCTTCCTCTAAGGCTTCAGCCCGGGTTGTTCTGAGGCGCCTCTTCTTCTGGGACTTCGCAGGAACGCTTTTATCTAGATGAAGGGTGTGCATGATGACACTCGGGCTGATTCCCACCATGTCCTCGTGTGACCACGCAAACACACCCAGGTTGTTCTGCAGAAATTTAGTCAGCTCCGCCTTCCTTTTGCTACTGAGGTTTTTCCCGAGCTTGACCATTCGTGAAGGGTTTTGCGAATCGATGTTTATTTCCTCAAGCTCCTCAATAGCCTGGAGTTCGAACCTGTCCTCACCTATTCGGGGGTCAATATCCTCACTTAAGACGATATTTTCCCCTTCGGCGCTCTAAGGTTTTTCAATCTCAGGATCAGCTAAGGGTTCCTGAGATTCCTCTCCACCACCTTGGATGGCCATTGCTAGCTGCCCGAGTTTCGATTTTCCCTTCATGGAAATGTTGTAGCATTCCCTGGAAGTGAGCTGATCGCCATGGACAGTGCATATTCCCGTGGAAGTACGGAATTTCATCGCGAGGTGGCGAATGGAAGTGATGGCCTCAAAGGCTATGAGCGTGGGTCGTCCCAAAATTGCGTTTTATGCAGCGAAGTAGTCGATAACCACGAACTCAAGGAGTTTGGAGACTGTCCGAGGTCCTTCTCCTAGGGTGATCACCAGCTCGATAGTCCCTACAGTCGATGATCCTTCTCCCGAAAAACCATACATCATCATGGAGGTCGCCTTCAACTCGGCGACAGTCAAACCCATCTTCCCCAGCGTAGACCGGAATAGAAGGTTTACCGAGCTCCCATTATCGATCAGCACCCTCCTAACCTTCCGATTAGCGAGCTGAACTACTACGACCAGAGGGTCGTTATGAGGGAACTGGACATGGCCGGCATCTTCTTCTGTAAAAATGATCGGTTGCCTCTCCAATCGCTGCTGCTTCGGCAGACGCTGTTCCGGGACGAACTCTACTCCATTATGCGCCTTGAGTTCGTTTACGTACCTCTTCTGGGCACCCCTGATCGTGCCAGCCATATGCGGACCTCCAGATATTGTGGATATCTCTCCTTCTATCACGGGAGGAGGGACGTCCTAATCTTCCCGAGACCCGGGCTGACTGATTGGGACTTCCGGAGCAGGTCGACTTGGTGGACCCCTGTTCCGCGCGTACTGGGCCAAGGGGTCGACTCGGATGAGAGTTTCAATCTTATCTTTCAAATGCCTACAATCATCGGTATTGTGGCCAACATCATTGTGGAAACGGCAAAACTTGGAGGTGTCTATCTTCCCCTTCCGATGCTTCAACGGCTCCAGCCTCTTCCAGGGGAGGCGAGTAGAGTTAGCTAGGAAGATGTTCTCCCTAGAGTAGGTGAGCTCTGTATAAGTCGTGTAGATGGGCTTAAACTTGTCCACGGACTTATTCTTCTTTGGGCCGTGCTGGCTGCCCTCGCCGTTCCCCTTTCTTTTGCCACCACCGTGCTAGTTATTCTATGCGACGTTTTGGGTTGCTGTCGCGACCTCCGTCCCCACTCCAACGGGCTGCTCAGGGACCTGGCTGGTCCCTGCAGTTGAGGCTTCGGCCTCCTCCAAGTTGATCCATTCCTGGGCCCTATTTAGGAATTCGTTCACTGACCTAACTCCCTTCATTTGTATATCTTTCCAGAGTCCCCCTCCGACGAGGATCCCAGTCCTCAAGGCCATGAGCTTGGAGCTGTCATCCGCGTCTCTGGCCCGAGCAGCGATGCTCGTGAACCTGCCCAGGTAAGTCTTCAGAGGTTCATCGGGCTGCTGCCTCACATTAGCCAGAGAATCGGCCTTGATGTGGGCAGCCTGGGAGGCTCGGAATGCCCTTTTGAAGTCTGCCGAGAAAGTCTTCCAGGAGTTGATTGATTGTCTTTTGCTTTGCTTGAACCACTGCCTTGCTGGCCCAGTCAGTGTGGAGGGAAATATCAGACACCTCAGCTCAGGGCCGATGTTGTGAGCCATCATCAGGGTGTTGAACATCCCCAGATGGTCCGACGGATCTCCGTCTCCATTGAATTTGAACAGGTGCGACATACGGAAACCGGGTGGGTAAGCTGTTGCTACTATGCTGGGGGCGAAGAGCTCCATCTCGTCCCCTGAATCATATTCATCTTTCTCTTTCTCTGACAGGAGCTTCTTCATTAGCTCCTCCATCTGAGCCAGGCGCTCGAGGGTTTTGTCTTGATTTCCTTGGTTATTCCGGGGCTGCTCAACAGCTCCAGATCCATTGTACATATTTAGTGGGTTATTGCCCCTCCTATCTTGAGATAGGTTATTTGGGTCATTCCCGCCGTTACGTACTTCGGACAGGTCTCCCCCTGAGCGGGCATGGCTGCCGCCTCCTATTGGCTCTCCTCTATGAGATTTAAGGCGATCTCGCAGGTCGCCCCCTGGGTGGTTTGAGGACTTTGTGCCGAGCTTAAACGCTGGCGCAGGTCTCTGCCAGAAAGGTCGCTCCGGCGACTGCCGGTCCAGTAGCTCCCGTTAGAAAAGCTCGGGGTCGCCTTTGGGGGTGAGGATCCAGGCTCCCTCCAAGTGCCATGGAGGCGCAATACCAATGGTAGACTGATAACTGTTATTATAGGAGAACTCTATCAAAGGCAGATACTTACTCCATGACCCACCAAAGTCCAGCACACATGCCCGCAGCATGTCCTCCAATATCTAGATCGTCCTCTCAGATTGCCCATCTGTCTGAGGATGATAAGCTGTACTGAACTTCAGTCGTGTACCCATGGCTGTCTGTAAACTCTTCCAAAACTTGGAAGTGAATGTAGGGTCTCGATCTGACACGATCGACCTAGGAGCTCCAAGGAGGCGCACGACCTCTCTCACATAGAGATCTGCATACTGGTCAACAGTATAGGTAGTCCTCACTGGTAGAAAGTGAGCTAACTTTGTATAGCGATCCACTATCACCCAAATGGAATCATGCTGACCAACTGTCCTGGGCAAGCCCACCACAAAGTCCATTGTGATGTCTTCCCACTTCCACTCTGGGATATCCAGAGGCTGCAGTAACCCTGCCGGCCTCTGATTTCAGCCTTGACCTGTTGACATGTCAAGCACTTAGCCACATACTCTACTACATCTCCCTTCATCCCTGGCCACCAGTACAATGATCTCACATCCTGATACATCTTCGTGGTGCCTGGATGCAAAGAGTAAGGTGTAGTATGAGATTCATCCAGTATCTCCCGCCTCAAAGCAGTGTCTAACGGAACACATATCCGTCCCTTATATCTCAATAACCCCAAATCAGACACTGTATAGTTCTTGGATGCTCCAGCCAAGACATCCTCTCTAATCTTGATCAGTTGTGGATCACCCAACTAACCCTCTTTGATCCTCTCTAGCAGCGTAGACTGTAGCGTAATATTGGCCAACTGGCCCACCAGTAACTCTATACCAGCTCTGGTCATATTATCAGCTAACTCTTTAGCTATCAGCCTAATACCATGAATCTGTCCCGGACCCTTCCGGCTTAAAGCATCAGCTACCACGTTGGCTTTCCCTGGGTGATACAGAATCTCACAACCATAATCTTTCACTAATTCCAGCCAACGCCTTTGCCTCATGTTCAAGTCCTTTTGGGTGAAGAAGTACTTCAGGCTCTTGTGGTCTGTATAAATCTCACACTTCTCTCCATAGAAATAGTGCCTCCATATCTTTAAAGCAAAAACCACCGTTGCCAACTCTAAGTCATGAGTAGGATACCTCTTCTCGTACTCCTTCAGCTGACGGGAAGCATAAGCTATAACTCTCTCTGATTGCATCAAGACACAGCCCAAACCCTGATGAGAAGCATCACAGTATATCACAAACTTATCCTGGTCTGTCGGAAGACTCAGAACCAGAGCTGTAATCAACCTCTGTTTCAACTCCTGGAAGCTATTCTCACATTTGTCTGACCACACAAACTTCTGACCCTTGCGTGTCAGCTCAGTCAACGAAGTAGTAATCTTTGAGAACCCTTCCACAAAACGCCTGTAATACCCTCCCAATCCAAGGAAACTTCTAATCTCAGAAGAATTCTTTGGCCTTGGCCAATCTCTGACCGCTTCAATCTTTGCTGGATCTACTTTAATCCCCTCCTTACTGACAATGTGCCCAAGGAAGGACACCTGAGACAACCAGAATTCACACTTCTTGAAATTTGCAAACAATCTGTGTTCTCTCAATCTATGTAGAACCAACCTCAGATGTTGCTCATGCTCTGACTCAGTCTGAGAATATACCAGGATATCATCGATAAAGACGATTACAAACTGGTCTAAATAATCTTTGAACACCCTGTTCATCATATCCATGAAAGCAGCAGGGGCATAAGTTAACCCAAATGACATAACTAGAAACTCATAATGCCCATACCTGGTACGAAATGCGGTCTTCGGTATATCTTCCTCCTTAACCCTCAACTGATGATAACCAGAACGAAGGTCGATCTTAGAGAATACCGTCTTACCCTGCAGTCGATCAAACAGATCGTCTATCCTTGGAAAAGGATAGCGGTTCTTAATTGTCAGCTAATTCAGTTCTCTGTAATCTATACACATCCTTAGAGAACCATCTTTCTTCTTTACAAATAAAACTGGCGCACCCCATGGTGAAAAGCTAGGTCTGATAAAACCTAAATCCAACAGCTCTTGCAGCTGTACCTTTAATTCTTTCAGCTCAGCTGGGCCCATTCTGTATGGTGCTCTAGACACTGGCTCCATCCCTGGGGACAGTTCTATAACGAACTCAATCTCCCTGTGTGGTGGAAACCCTAGCAAATCTTCTGGAAACACATCCAGAAACTCACACACAAGTCTAGTATCCTTTGGTCTCACTGGCACGACCTGGGTGGTATCAACCACACTGGCTAAGAATCCAATGCAACCCCCTTGCAATAAATCCCTAGCCCTCAATGTGGAAATCATAGGAATACGGGGTCCATGCACAGCACCAACAAATACAAAAGGATCCTCACCTTCAGGCTCAAAGGTGACCATCTTCCTTCTGCAGTCAATGGTTGCCCCATAGTTGGCTAACCAGTCCAAACCCAGTATCATATCGAAGTCAGTCATAACTAACTCTATAAGATCCACTGACAACTCTCTGCCTTTCACTATCACTGGCAAAGATCTGACCCATCTCCTGGATACAACCAACTCCCCAGTGGGTAACAAAGTACCAAACCCCACAGCATAGAAATCACAAGGTCTACATAACCTATCAATAACACTACTAGCAACAAAGGAATGTGTAGCACCAGAGTCAATCTATACATTATAAACGGTTCTTGCACTAAGAAGCTGACCTGTAACAACTGAGGGGGAAGCCTCAGCTTCTGCCTGAGTCAATGCAAACACTCGCGCTGGGGCCGAGCTGTCTGCCTTCCTGGGCTCTTCCTTTCTTGCCTTAGGGCATCCTTTTTTAGATGACCCACTGCTCCACAAGAGAAGCAGGCCCTTGCCTTACACTCTCCCAAGTGATGCCTCTTGCATCTAGGACACTCAGGATAAGACTTCCATGCTTCATTGCCACCTAGACGACCCATAGAAATACCACGGGGCCGTCTGTCAGGACCTGGAACTGGGAAGGTGTCAGGAACCTTCCTCTTCTGATCACTGGGGCCAACACCCCTACCAGAACCCACAAATGGAGGACCTGGCCTCCTGAAATCCCTTCTGGCGGCATTGTCATGCCAGATCTTAGTCTCTGCAGTTTCAGCTGTAAGTGCCTTCTCCACCACCTGTGCATAAGTAGTCACTCCTGCCACAGTGGTGATGCGTACATCTCGGGCTAACCTGGGTTGTAGCCCCTGTAAGAAACGCTCTCTCCTGGTCCCATCAGTGGGCACCAACTCCTTGGAAAACTTTGCCAAACGGTCAAACTTTAAGGCATACTCAGTTACTGATAAGGTCCCCTGAAGTAGCCTCATAAATTCATCATCCTTCGCCGCTCTAATAGCGTCATTGTAATACTTTTCATTGAACAAGGTCTGAAATTCCTCCCAGCTCAAGAGATTAACATCCTTGGTCTGGCCAACCACCTCCCACCAAATCTGGGCATCATCCCGAAACATATAGGCAGCACAGGCCACCCTCTTAGTACCAACTACCCTCATAAAATCAAGAATAGTGGTAATCATGCTCATCCATTGTTCAGCTTTGGTAGGATCGGCACTGCCTTCAAACACAGGAGGTTGTTGTTTCCTGAACCGCTCATAAAGAGGTTCCAATCTGTTTTCAACCTCAGGCAGCCTGCAGATCATTAAACATCTGCTGCCAGTTTGCAGGTGCTGGCTGTGGAACCTGAGATTGGTCATTCTCTTGACCCTGACTATTGTCATTGTTCTGACCCTGACCACTCTGGCCAGCTGCAGTGTCTGTCTGTTCTGGGTTCATTCTGTCACTGATACCTTACTGAAACAATAATCAATACGGCCAGTCAGGTAGTAATAACTAAACCTCTTACCGCCTTACGGTCCAAGAACAAACAGATAATAATCACATTCCACAGTCGTTCAGTATTCACAAACAGATACATGTTCATGGCATTCAACACTCAGCATGTATCACATAATAACTTATAAACAACCATACTAATAAGCAGGTGCCAGCAATCTCAGTACTAATTAGCACACAATTGCTGAAGATATAGTATTTCAGGGCACAGGCTCAACATAGTATCTCATGCTCACAAGTAAAGCATATATATCACATTTAAACAATTATACATGTAACCACATAAATAGTTACCAAACCATGAGTCGAGCTTGACTTCGGTGATGTGTGTACATACCCAGCCAGTCTACAGGAACCCTAACCTTGGCATTACTCTGATACCAAGTTTTAACGCCCTGGTTACCCCAGAACGGTTACGGTGAACAGTGAACCGGAAATTTGACTCGCTACCCGAGTCCTTTGGTTAAAAACGTGACCTAAGTGTTATTATTAGGTTAAGGTGAAAAACCATTAAAAAGGAAAGGATACATTTCACTAAGTAAATAAACTGCTCATGAGCCTTTCAAAGTGTTTACAAGTAGTTTGTAATACAAAAGAGTCACTACTGTTTCAAATTTACAGTCCCCGCCGGCCTAAGCGGCAAAAATAGGGTAAACCCCTAGTCCCTCTGAGAACTCCTTGACCGTGGCGGTCAAGCGGCCCTGTATGTACACAACATCGCCCAAGCTCTCCACTCAGGGTTGGGTGAGCTTCTCTTTCCCTTTACCTGCACCACATAGCAGCCATGAGCCAAGGCCCAGCAAGAAAACACAATAAAGCATGATATAATATCAACAACGATCATAATAACCATTCAGGACTATCAGTCCAAACGAATAGGTGACAATAGCCAAAATTCACAATAATGAGCATAACTTCCTCTAGCCATGTGACGATAGGGTCACCAGGGCTTAACTGACGAGTGGTTCTTTCATAAGTTTGATCAGGACAGGTGCATGGTGATTGGTCACCAACATAACCTTCC
Source organism: Humulus lupulus (assembly GCF_963169125.1). NCBI lineage: Eukaryota > Viridiplantae > Streptophyta > Magnoliopsida > Rosales > Cannabaceae > Humulus > Humulus lupulus. The sequence goes on from NC_084799.1 coordinate 134,067,774, forward strand.
TCTCGACTCTAGAGCCGAAGCTATGGACAACGTCCCTTAGCCATGTGACAAAACGGTCACCGGGGTCATATACATTTGCTATAAACATCTGGTCATAGACCAGGCAAGCGCTTATAAGTTCTTTGACCTTAGGGTCGGTCCCGCATTAATGCCATAGAGCTATTCAATGCGTGATCATCGACTTTAGAGTCGGTCCCTGACTAGTCAGTGTCATAAACAGGTAATCAGCGTTCATTAGCATTTAATATGCAATCCACGTCCACATATATCAACCAACATGCCTCAATATCAAACCATGCATGTCATATACCTATACAGGGTGCAACTGTATTTATACACTGTTTTCTTACCTCTGGTTCGAGTGAGAATTATTGTATGAACGACCCCTGAGAATGATCAACCTTTAAATTCCTTGACGGTCACCTGGTCATAACCAAAATATAGGATTAATCAATAAAAATGATAACTGAGGGTTCCCAAACCAAATACCAGCCTCCGAGACATCAAATACTACCCAACCGAGTACTAGGTTCAACCCCGAGGCCTAAGGTTTGAATCCGCAAGCTAAAAACATCATTTTGGTCAAAATGGTCTTAAGGGCCGCGGTCCTCCCCTGCTGCGCCGCGGCGCGCCCTCAAACAGAGAGGGACTCCCCCTGCCAGACGCCAAAGGCCGCGGCGCTCCCCTGCTGCGCCGCGGCACCCAGCCCAGATCAGCTAAAATGGCCACACGAACCCAGTTTTTTCCCTGTGCTATTTCCTCTCAAACCAGCCCTTCAAACCACTTCCAATCCTCCTCCAAACACACAATTAAACCCCCAAACAACACCCTTAGCTCACCCTCATCAAATCCCAATCAAACCAACACTAAAACTCCCTTTGATTCCCACTTCCATCAAGAACTTTAAAGTTGAAAACTAAAGATGAAAACAGAGCATAACTTGAGTTCAATGATCAAACCTCACCTTAGAACCTATTTTGAACTTCCCTCACTAGCTGAACCAAGTCCACCAACCCATCTTTTAAGTTCCCTAGCTTGGATTCCCCACCTAGAACTCAAAACCTCAAAGGAATGATGAAAAAGATGGTGTACGGGAGAGGAAGAAGCAAATCTCTGTTTTTGTTCTGTTTTAGTCTACAACTTTCTACAGCCAACAGCCTCTTAAATCATATATATCCACCCTTAAATGACCAAAATACCCCTGAGCTACCTAAAGCCTCTAAAACCACTTCAAGGGTAAAATTGGTACTTTCCGCTTATCCCGTTAATCATAATTAACGCTTCCCAATTCCCGCTAATTTCAATATCCTCAAACACCAATAATTCATATCCCGTTACCCTAAAATCCCCGGTAACGCTATAATCAATAATATCACCCCGAGACTCACCCCGAGCTCAAACCTGTTATGACCAAACTGATAAATCCCGTTTAAAGATCGTCTCATGTCCAAATACTTGAACCAATCCACATTATAATGTGGCCTCACAATATATCATTCACATACAAGCAAGTATACGATTATACCCTCAACGGGCCAAATTACCAACATACCCCTGTAAACAAATGTGGACTCACATGCATGCATTTAACATCATATTATAATATAATTCTCATAAACATGCATAAACACATTTAATGGCATAATTAAACAGTTATGGCCCTCCCGGCCTACTAATCCAGCCATTAAACCATAATAGGGAATCCGGGGCATTACAATGCCTGACTGGAGACACGATCCTGGTTCCATCAGGGCGGATCAAGTTAGGTGGGGGCCTCGCGGCCCTGCCAACCTGTGGGTCCAGCGCCTGACGATCTGGACGAGGTGCAGGACAGCTGGTGGGGAGGGGTTGATGCTGTGAGCCCTCCCCAGATCTCCTTCTGGAATTTCCTCGAGCTCTCCTGGGCACACTCGAGGCTGGTTGGGAGCTGGGAGTTGAAGTTCGGACTGAACGGCTATACTGTTGCTCAGCTCTAGGCATTTCTTCGAAGTTTGCCTCTCAACGGTGCGATGAGGGAACAGAGTTGGTTGTCGGAGGTCTGTCCGAGTGGCTAGGCCTGGACCGATTACCCCGGCAGGACTTATGAGTCTCGCCTTGCCTCTTTCCGATGTTAGCATCGGTTGTAAGAGGGGGTAGTCGGGCCAACACCTCCTTGATCTGTTGATTAGCTGTTGCTAGCTGGCTCCTCAGCTGAGCATTCTCCATCTCCACCGCAGTGTAATAATCTGGATTTGGATTAGGTGGCCGGGGCGCCGAACTTCCAGTGTCATCTTGGCCCACCGGCTGCTTGCCCGACCGATGTCGGACCTCAGGGATCTGTTCACCGGGGATGGAGATATGATGGGCCTCCTGCCCATCATGCTATTCCGTCTCGTTACCATGTCTGGATCGAGTGGTCACCATAGTGGATGTTTGCGACAGCACCAATCCAACTTGCTCTCAATGAAAGCACCAAACTGTTGACGCGGTTCTTCGCCAACAGGTAATTAAGAATATAAGAGGAAGGGATTAGTGCTTATGTTGAACCGAAATAGATGAATGATCTTTCTATGAATGGGCTAGTGACACAATTACGTTTTTAGGTGGTTCAAAGGTTAAAATCCTTCTACTCCACCAGTCAATATTATTTCTATATGCTTGGTATTCTTTTACAAGGTATTTCTTACACAATAGAATCCAACCCTTTGCAACTCCCAGGGACTCCATATTTATAGGAGAGGGCACCTGGGAGTTGGTAAGAAGGTCATCCCGTGACCTTCTTACCTATCATGTCAACTCTGTGACATTCATGATCAATTCCTAAAACCTAACACATGAAGTGTGGTCTAATCAATAGGTAAGGGGGATAATGGGCCGCACGGCCCAACCCAGTCGTGGGTGTCTGAATGCGCACGTTCATGCTGCGTGTCCGAGAAGTCAGGGATATATCAGACACATGATGTCTGATATATGCAGGTTTACCTTGCGTGGTTTACTTTATAAAAGGTCACAGCCTCCAACTCTAGCTCGTACCATGAGCTGGATGCTTCCCTCGACCTGTGGCCTTCAGAGTCCAAACTCAGTCTAATCTTGGCGAACCCTTAGGCTACCTCGAGCTGAGGAGGTAGGAACTTTCTGTGGCAGTCCGGTCTTGGGGATGTTCACGTGGTAGATATGATTAGGCCGTACCTCAGCTTGCTAACAGCCCGTGGGAAAACCAAGGCGTACACAAGTCCTTCTGGGTGAAGAAATACTTCAAACTCTTTGATTGGTGTATATCTCACACTTCTCTCCATACAAAAAATGTTGCCAAACTTTCAGTGCAAATACCACCGCTGTCAGTTCCAAATCAGGGTTAGGGTATTGCTGCTCATATTCCTTCAGCTGTCGCGACACATAGGCAATAACCTTCTCATTCTGCATTAGCACACATCCTAGTCTCAGTCTCGATGCGTCGCATTACACTACAAACTTGTCCCCTTTCGAATGAAGACTCAACACCAGAGCAGTAATCAATCGTCGCTTCAACTCCTAGAAACTACCCTCACATTTGTCTTACCATGTGAACTTCAAATTCTTCCGTGTCAACTTTATCAATGGTGTGGCAATCTTTAAAAACCCTTCCACGAACCATCTGTAATATCCATCTAATCCAAGGAAACTCCTAACCTCCAAGGAGTTCCTTGGCCTCGGCCAATCCCTATCTTCCCTTACCTTGGCCGGATCCACCTTAATCTCATCTCCGCTGACAATATGTCCAAGGAATGTTACCTCTGGTAACAAGAACCCACACTTCTTAAATTTAGCATACAACAGATGCTCCCTCAATCTCTGGAATACCCATCGGAGATGCTGCTCATGCTCTGCCTCTGAGTAAGAGTATACCATGATGTCGTCGATGAAGACAATCACAAGTTGTTCTAAGAAATCCTTGAACACCCTATTCATCAGATCCATAAATGTTACTGGGGCCTTGGTCAATCCAAACGACATGACCAAGAGCTCCTAATGCCCATACCTAGTACGGAAGGTCGTCTTCAGAATATCCTTGTCCTTGATCCTCAGCTGGTGATAACCAGATCAAAGATCAATCTTTGAGAATACCGTCTTACCCTGCAGCTGGTCGAATAGGTCATCTATCCTCGGTAGGGGGTACTTGTTCTTAACAGTTAACTTGTTCAACTCTCTGTAGTCTATACACATTCTCAGAATCCCATGCTTCTTCTTCACAAATAAAACCGAAGCATCCCATGGCGAGAAGCTAGGTCTGATAAACCCCAAATCTAGTAGCTCCTGCAACTGTATCTTCAACTCTTTTAGCTTGGTTGGAGCCATCCTGTATGGTGCCCTCAACACTGGTTCTGTACCCGGTGCTAACTTAATAAGAAACTGAATCTCCCTGTGCGGCGGCAATCCCAGTAAATCCTCAGGAAACACATCCAAAAACTCGCATACCATTCTAGTCTCTCCTGGCCCCACCGACGTGACTCTAGTGGTATCCACCACACTGGCTAGAAAACCTATACAACCTCCTTGTAGTAGGTCCCTAGGCCTCAATGCCGATATCATAAAATGCAGGGTCTATGCATAGTACCCACAAAAACAAAGGTGTCCTCACCCTCAAGCTCAAAAGTCACCATCTTCTTTCTGCAGTCTATAGTTGCTCCATACTTGACTAACCAATCAATCCCCAAGATCATATCGAAATCATCCATACCTAATTCAATCAAGTCTACTGATAGCTCCCTACTATCCTCCATCACTGGCAGTGCTCTAATCCATCTTCTAGAAACTACCAGTTCCCCTGTAAGTAGTATAGTCACAAACCCCGCAGTATAATACTTACTAGGCCCACACAATCTATCAATCACTTTACTAGAAACAAATGAATGTGTAGCACCAGAGTCAATCAATACAATATATGAAGAGCCAGCGCTAGAAAGTAGACTTGTCACTACCGAAGGACTAGCCTCAGCCTCTGCGTGTGTCAAGGCGAACACTCAAGTTGGAGTCAAACTGTCCGCCTTCCCTGGTTCCTCTTTCTTTAATGTTGGGCAATCTTTCTTGAGGTGTCCTACCACCCTGCACAAGTAACAGGCCATTGTCCAGCATTCGCCCAGATAGCACTTCCTGCATCTAGTACACTCTGGATAGCTCCTCCATGTCTCACCGCCTCCCTGGCGGCCACCCTGGGCACCCCGGACCCTCCTATCAAAACCAATAGTGTTCAAGGTGTCAGGGGTCTTCCTCTTCTGATCATTGGGGCCTCCACCCCTACCAAACCCTATAAATGGAGGCACTGCCCTGCGAACATCCCATCTTGCAACATTCTCCCTCTGAATCTTGTTCTCTGCCTCCTCAGCAGTGAGGGCGTTCTCAACTGCCTGGGCATAAGTTGTCTCCCTATGTACTAATGTGATCCTCACATCTCGGGCTCTCATAGCATTAAGCCCTCAAACAAACCTGTCCTGCCTAGCTGCATTTGTAGGCACTAGATCAGGTGCAAACTTCGCTAGCCTGTCAAATTTCAGGGCATACTCAATAACTGTCATGCTGCCCTGTACCAACCCAGTGAACTCATTCACATTTGTTGCCCTGACAACAATGTTATAGTATTTCTGATTGAACAAGTCTCTAAACCCATCCTAACTCATGGTAGAAACATCTCAAGTTTGTGATGCTACCTGCCACCAGATGCGGGTATCATCACAAAGGCGAATCTTTTCTTCCTGACTCTGAAGTGTAGCTTTCATATCAGCAAACAACTACTATAAGTTCTCAGGAATTGGCGGAGGTTTCTGACCCTACTCATCATCTCTAAACATCTCAGGAAATGCTTTGTAATAAACGTGTAGACAAAGCATGTATATTTCATTTAAACATTCAAACATATATTCACATATATGGTTACTGAACCGTGAGTCAAGCTTGTCTATAGCGGTGAGTGTACATGCCCATCCAGTCTTCAGAAACCCTTAAACCTAGACTTCTTTGATACAAAGTTGTAATGCCCTGGATGACCAAGACCATTACACTGTGTGTTTAAAATAGTGCAAGACTTGCTAATCAAGTCGTTTGAACATAAATGTGTTTCTACAGTTAACTGACAAGTTAGGGTTAAAATATTTTTATAGTGAAATTGTTGACTTTCATTAAAATAAGAGTTTGATACATGGGATCCCAAAAATAATGTTTACATGGTGGTTACAACCCTCAATAGTAAATACAACAGTAGCTAGCCTAAATGTAAAATACAAGTATTGGATGTAATCCCTGTAAATTCCTCGGTTGTGGCAGTCGAGCAGCTGCCGATGTACACTCTGCACCCAAAGCTCTCCAACTCATGGCTGGTCTAGCTTTCCCTTGCCTTCACCTACACTACGTAGCACCCGTGAGCCAAGGCTCAGCAAGAAAATCCAATCCAACAAGCATAGATAAGAAAGTGCATTGTAAACTTTTGATCAACCAGTTCAATCAAAAACAGAGTACAAGCAATGAATTAGGCAACAGTAAATAGATTCTTCCAAACATATAATTCAATCTCAATACAAGTAATTAGGGTTCAATGCCCTTAGGCCGAGCCCCTTTAGTAATTTAGTTGATCCTGACTCGCTTAGGCAAAGCTACGTTCAGTATGCTTATCATCAGCCCCAACTCCCTTAGGCCGGAATTTCATATCAAACTAAATAGACATACAGGTTGCGAAACACTCAATCGAAAATAGTACGAGCTAACCTGCCTATCCAGACATTTCCAATCGCAAATACATTTATAACCTCACATATATTCACATACAGAGGAATCTCAGTCCCACTCACAACTCGGGTGCAGTTTTCTTACCTCGAGTCATGAGCGGAGGATGTGGAGCGGTCCCGAGCACGATCCTCAATCCCGAGCCTTAATGGTAACGCTAGTCACAAGTGACAATGGATAATCTATCAAAATCTAATCCAAATAAATGCTTTGGAATAAAATACTAGTCTCTGGAACCTCGAATTCTACTAAACCAGGTAGTATAATTCGTCCTGAGCGCTTAGGTTTAAATCTTCGAGCCTAAAAACCACTCTTGGCTATGGTTGCCTAGGTGGGTTGCAACTTTGCCTTAAGGGTCGCGGTATGCCCCAAGTCTGAGGTGTCAGACTCATGTTCAGGGGTAGGCGGGCCACGACTTGCCCTCTAGGGCTGCGGCGCGCCCACGAATCAGCAAGCCCCCAGGGCCTTTTGGGTCACGCGGGCCGCGGTGCCCATGAATTGGGTCGCGGCAAGCCCCCGTGAACCCAGAAAGCTCTGGGTTTTTCTGCATTTTCTCCCAACTCAACTCATCAAAAATCCCTTGAAACCTTGAACCAAACCCATAATTGAGTCTAGGACTCTTAACCACACAGCCTAGGCATAAAAATCACCCAAAAACCTACTGCAATTACCAACCCAATTCAGCAATCAATCAACACCCAAAATCTTAGTTAAAACTCATCCTAACAATCTGAATTCCCATAAGAATCAAGACAAGATTCTTACCTCAGTTAATATCTTTAATCCTCACTAATTCCTTGACTGTTCCTAGCTTAATATCCCCATATTTCCCATCTCAAATACAAGTTTCTCTTCAAGAATTTCCTTCAGCTTCAAAGGACAAGAGAGGGAGAGTGAGAGAGAGAGAGAGAGAGAGAGAGAGTGTGTTTGAGAAATGATCCTAATGGTTCGGGCTATTTCCTAGAGCCTCATCTAAGTATATCCTTTAACTAAAAGACCAAAATACCCCTCAAGATAAGTTAGCCCCTTTGTTCCCCATAAGGGCAAAACGGTCATTAGCCCCAATTCCCGCTAATTCCTCGAGCCATCCTAAAAATTCCCAATTAATCTTGACATGCCCAAATAATTATCAAATACTTATCCATTACTCGATAAATCCCAAATATACGTTAAACTTCCCAAAATACCCCTAGGCTCACCCCGAGTCGGGTACTAAACCCTGCTGCGATTATTCCGCTAATCCGCTCACTAGGATCGCCTCGAGCCGTATACTGCAAATATATCCATATAATAATGTGGTCCCAACCATTTAACACATATAATCACATTTATGCATTTAACGGGCCAAAATTACAAGTATGCCCTTATAAACAAGAACGAGCCCAAATGCATATTTAATAACCATAAACATGCATATAAATATATTCATATTATCATATAAATCATGCATGCCACATAGTCACGCATTTAATCAATTAATCACACATAAATCAAATTATGCCCTCCTGGCATGCTAATCAAGGCACTAAGCCCTATTAGCATTTTCGGGACGTTACAATTTATTTGAAGCTCAAATGCTACAAGGATGGACACAAATGAAGATTTATTGTCCAAAAATCTCTATTCCTAGCCTTCTCCTTGAAATTTCTTGAAGCTACAACAATGGAATGAGATTGAGATTCACAAGCCTTGATCCTTCATACAAGTCAAGCATTCTTGATGAAGATATTAGAGAAAACTAGTAATCTTAAATAGTATAGGATCTTCATTAGACTCAATCAATGAGATTAGCGCATTTTAATTTGAATTTTGGAGCAAAAAACACGTCACTATACTGACACATACAGATAGCCTAGGCGACACGTCGCCTGTGTAATGCCCTTGTTACTCCAAGACCGTTACTGTGAACTTTGAACCGTGCTTAACTCACTAATCGAGTTCTTTGGTTATAGATGTGCATCTAGGTGTTATTAATAGGTTAAGGTGAAAAACCAATCAAAAAGGAAAGGATATATTTTATTTAAAACATAAAACTGTTCATGGGCCCATAAAAACATGTATAAGTTATTTACAATCCAAAATGGTCATTACAGTACAAAAGTTACAACTCGCCGACCTAAGCAGCTAAAATAGGGTTAACCCCTAGTTCCTCTAAGAAACTCCTTGGCCGTGGTGGTCAAGCGGCCGCATATGTACACATCACCACCTAAGCTCTCTACTCAAGGCTGGGTGAGCTTTTCTTTCCATTTACCTGCACCACATAGCACCGATGTGCCAAAGCCCAACAAGAAAACTCATTACTGTATGTATATAACGTCAAATGATGATCATGATAATCATCCAGGACTTATAGCCCTAAACATATGAGTGACAGAAGTGTAATTCACTAATGTGGGATCCCGCACCCTTCACAAATGAGCGACCAAGTCACTAGCTTAAACCTGATGAGTGACTGATGAGCGAGTCACTAATGTAAACCAAATAATTGACCATGGAGTCACTAGTGTGGGTTCCGTACCCTTAGACATGTGACGATGTAGTCACCTAGGCCTTCTGGCCCTGGCTCTAAGTGACTAGTCATGGAGTTAGACAAGCGCTTTTAGTTTTTCATCGAACTTGGGGTCGGTCCGGCATTAATGCTCATGATGAGTCATTCAATGCTGATGTCAATTAGATCTAATCTTTTTGGCTCTGCGTTCATGATGCTTAAGTCGCTTCTGACTCATAGGTCAATAACATACGACCAGTGCTCAATAGTACTGTCGAACTTGACTAATAAGTCACAACTTCACAGTCAGTTCTGACACCATTGTCAATTCTGACTAATAAGTCAGTGCCATTCACAAGTAAGCAAGATTTTCTAAGGATTTGATATGCAATCAATGTCCACATTTAAACATTCAACATGCCTCATGAATAACCCTGCATGTCACATATGGGGTGCAGTTTTCTTACCTCTGATTCGAGCGAAAATTAGTAAAAGAACGACCCTTGAGAACGATTTGTCTTTTAGTTCCTTAGCGGTCACCTAGTCATAACCAATTGGAATCCATCAATAAAGTACATCAATAAAAGGTTCAAAATCTAAAACCTCACTCCCAGGATCAATCCCGTGCTCTCGGGACTCCCAATCCACCCAAACGGGATAGTGGAACCATCCCCCGAGCCCCCAAAGTCATCCCGAGCCCTAAAAATAGGCCTCGCTGAGACAGACCTAGAGCTGGGGCGCTGCTAGGTAGTGCTAAGGCGCTGTCCCAAGCCAGAGAGAGTCCCACTTGTTTAACGCTCAAATCATGACCAGCAACTAAGCGATGGTTGTAGTATAATCGGGCGGTCGATCCACAAGGAGGTAACCTAAACTCAAAAGATTAGTAGAAAATAACACAAAAATTAGTAACAATAAATAAATAGAAAGATGGAATTGAAAAGAGAATTGTCTTTTTAAATAAATGATAAAATGAGATAGGTGAAATAAAGGTAAGATGTAATCAAGAGTTTGAGAAATGGAAAGGTTTCAAGATTCATCCATATGTTGCTTAGTTACTTGGTTACTTGATTTACAAAAATATACAAGTAAATAGTTCACATCCCAACATTTACTTTGAAAATCTAACATTAAAGTCCATATTCTTTTCTAACAAAAGTCCATTTGAGTTATAAAGTTCTTTACTTTAAAATCACAATGTTAATCTTATGAAAAATCTAAAAATGACAAAATACCCAAGGGCAATAATTCAATAGAAGATTAGACATAAAATAATGTATTAATATTACTTTTACTAATTAGAAGCACATAGAAAGAGCATGACTAATCCTATATACTATTAGCATAAGTAAATAAAGATAACAAAATAGAGATGGAGATGAAAGAACATAAATAACTCAAATATTTTACATTAAGAACATAGTAAATCAAAGTAGCAAAATAATATCACTAGCATATGGAATCATCCCTAACCTTCCTAGGAAGATTAGGCCATTATGCTCATGATTCTCACAAAATTCTAAGAATAAAATATGTGAAGAAAGTGAGTAGAAATTTCGCTTTAGTTTCTTTACTCTAAAAATTACCTTGAAAATGTGAATGAAGAGTCACTATTTATAGAGGGAGAAAATGACTAAAAATAAATTAAACAACAATTTGGGGTTTACAAAATAAATCTAAAATATTAATAATAAAATATGATTTTGAAAAATCAAATCTTATTATAAATATTAACCTAGTTATTTTGGTGTATGGTCAATATGCCCTTTTTCTAAAGCACCAAAAAAGATGATCTTTAAAGCTCAAAATGGCAATTTTGCAAGGCCCAATACCTACAAAATATTGGTTGAAAGTGGCTGGTGGCAGATGTGGGTTTTGACCCATTCTCATCCAATGAAAACATGATACGTAGGTAGGCTACTGAACTGTTGGGCAGCTGGGCTCTTTCGGCTGAAGGGATGTTGATGAGATGCTGCTGGTAGAGGCGGCTTGCTGCTGTGAAGGGTTACGTTGGGCCTGGGCTTGCTGAAAGGAGGAGCTGGGCTGCATGGGCATGAAGCTGCTGGAAGTGTTGAAGGGAGCTGATTGGAGTGGAGGGCTGGCTGAAGTCTGGACACATGGTTCGCGCTGGAGGCAGCAGCTGGGCAGCTAAGCGACGCGTGGCGGCTTTTGGCGATGACACCTGGTAGCTGGGCAAGGAGAAAAATAATGGTAAATGTTGCTGGGCTTGGGCCTTCGGATTGGGCTGGCTTTGTCTCAAGAAAAATGTCATTTTTCTCTTCTCTTTTTCAAATTTAATTGTTTTCTTTTATCTTTATTTCAAAGTGCCAAAATACAACTTTAATTCCTACAAAATAACAATAAATTAAATCATAATCAAATATTTTCATTTATAAAATAAATCATATTAATTCTATGAAAATATTAATTAAAACATAATTTATTTTGACTATTAAAATCAATAAATGTGTATTTTTCACCACTAATCACAACCCCCAACTAGATTATTGCTAGTCCCTAACAATTCAAGTGAAAAATAAAATTATCAAGTTGAATAATCAAGTCAAACCAAGCAAAATCATCTAAGCATTTTTGAAGTAACAGCAAGAAGTCAGAAATTACTATCTAAGCTACTTTAGTTGCGATTTCAGAATTGTGTGTGTGTGGACCAAACCATATTCGTTTTATCACAAGTCATAACACAAATAGTATCGAAAAATCTCAAAAGTATAAATGTCTCAACTCCAAATTCCTCACGGGCATTGAAAGTATTTGTATGGGAAGGATTACACTCTTGGAGTTGGAAATGTAACAGTTTACGCTCAAATGAGAAAAGATAAACTTTTTAGGACAAGCAATTTGAACAAGTATTGATCATAAGATAGGCAAATCAACTTATTGGAATTCAAATGACAAACAACCTTTGTGATTTACATGAGAAAACTCAAAGAACAGAATGACAACTAACTAGAAATGATAAATAAGAAAATGAACTATAATGATAATAAAATTGTTTTGTTTAATACAATTACACAAAATAATAGTAATAGAAATATATATATATTTAACAACTACAAAATAATAGAAGGAAGTGTTGCTCTTGTTCTCTCTTTTTTTTTCATCATTATTTTTTCTTCTTCTTCTTCTTCTTCTTCTTCTTCTTCTTCTTATTATTATTATTATTATTATTATTATTATTATTATTATTTTCATCATTCTTTTCTCTTCTTTTTTTTATATATTTTTTATTCATTTTTTTTACAAGAGACAACACAAAAATGAAAAGAAAAAAAAAACAAATAAAATACACTAAATGGAACACAAATTTAAAATTTATTACAAATACTCATTCTTATATGCAAAACATCCCTCTAGTAAATGTCATGTTTTAAATTCCAAAGATATGACTTTACCAATTCAAATGATCAATAAAAGTTCAAAAAGTTGTTTTCTCAACTCTCACAACTCACCAAGAAATGAAAAACTTTAAACTTGAAATTTCTCTCAACTATTTGTGTTAACAACCAATTTATCACATGTTTAGAAAGTGCACAAACGAACTCTAAAAATCACTTCTTGATAGCTAAACATAGTAAGAACTGACTCAAACAAACAAATTATACTCATGCTTGGATAATTTTGAGAAAATTTGACTTAAAAATTCAACAAGACAATAATTTTTCCAAATGAATGCTAATGACACAACAATAAGATTGTCCAAATGAAAGCCAACGCATGCTCACCACCCCCAACCAAAAATCAGACAGTGTCCTCAATGTCAAAATGAATAATCAATGAAAAAGGTAAGGAGAGAGAACACCTGGATGATGACCATGTCCATGAGGCGAGAGTGAAAATATCCTGGTAACAATATCCCAAAACAAACAGAATACAAAAATGAAAACATACAAAAGTAAAAGAAAGACAAAAATAAAGATAAAAAATAAAAAGAACAAACACGCAAACCATTCAAAACGTCAGAATGTTGTGTCCGCGACCTCGACAAAACCATTGGGAAATACTTGGTTTACGACAAATGGACCAGTCCATCGCGATCGCAGTTTACCGGGGTGAAATTGCAAGCGAGAATCATACAGATGCCCTTTCTGATTTGGCTCAAAGTGTTTTTGCAGGATTTGTTTATCATGAGCGATTTTCAATTTTTCCTTATAAATCCTGGAGTTGTCATATGAATCGTTTCTCAAGTCCTCAATTTCGGACAACTGGAGTTTGCAATTGATACCGGCGGCATTCAGATCAAAGTTTAGGGCTTTGATAGCCCAATACGCTTTATGCTCGAGCTCGACAGGTAAATGACAGGCTTTTCCAAAGACAAGTCGATAGGGAGACATCCCAAGAGGGGCCTTGAAAGCCGTGCGATATGCCCAAAGAGCATCTAGAAGATGTGTAGACCAATCTTTGCGGTCGGGATTTACTATCTTTTCCAGAATATGTTTTATCTCCCTATTGGCTAACTGGGCTTGACCATTAGTCTATGGATGATAGGCATTTGCAACTTTATGAAGTACACCGTACTTGCGCATATGAGCTTCAAAGGATCTGTTGCAAAAATGAGTGCCTTGATCACTGATGATAGCGCGAGGAGTACCGAACCTTGATAACATATTTTCTTTCAAGAATTTGACAACTATAGTGTTATCATTGGTTCGACATGGTATAGCCTCGACCCATTTGGAAACATAATCCACAGCGAGAAGAATGTAATGGTAGCCAAAAGAAGGTAGAAATGGTCCCATAAAGTCTATCCCCCAACAATCAAATATTTCGATAACAAAAATTGGGTTCAAGGGCATCATGTGCCGACGGGATAAAGAACCTAACTTTTGGCACTTTACACAAGAACGACAGAAATCATTGGTGTCTTTGAATAGGGTGGGCCAGTAAAGGCCACATTGTAAGATTTTTGCAGCGGTTTTCTTCACAGAGAAGTGACCACCACAAGCATCATTGTGGAAAAAATTCAGTACACTAGACACCTCATCGTCATGGATGCATCTTCGCATGATTTGGTCGGGGCAGTACTTGAATAAGTATGGGTCATCCCAAAAGAAATTGCGCAGCTCAACCAAAAATTTGTGTTTGTCTCGTGAACTCCATTCAGATGGGAGTTCACCTGTTACTAAGTAGTTTACAATGTGAGCATACCACGGTAATTTAGCAATAGAAAGCAATTTTTCATCGGGGAAATCATCATGAATAGGTGGACCGTCAGCGGGATCATTGAATTCAAGTCGAGACAAGTGGTCCGCGATGACATTTTCAACACCTTTCTTGTCTTTGATCGTTATATCAAATTCTTGCAGGAGAAGGATCCATCGTATTAATCACACCTTAGCATCCTTTTTGGAAATGAGATACTTAAGGGTGGAGTGATCTGTGAAGATCGTAATAGGTGATCCAATCAAATAAGAGCGGAATTTGTCAAGAGCAAAGACAACGACAAGCAACTCTTTTTCAGTAGTGGAATAGTTCATTTGAGCACTACTGAGAGTTTGGCTTGCATAATAGACAACAAAGGGTTTCCCCTCCCTTCGTTGTCCTAGCACAGCTCCCACAACAAAGTTGTTGGCGTCACACATTATCTCGAAAGGAAGACTCCAATCGGGTGACTGAATGATGGGAGTAGAAGTGAGTGAATTGACAAGCGTTCGCAATGATTCCTCACACTTAGGTGTCCATTCAAAAGTGGCATCTTTGGCTAGGAGGTTGCTTAGCGGACGGGCAATTATTGAAAATTTTTGTATGAATCTCCTATAGAAACCAACATGACCAAGAAATGACCTAACGTCTTTGATAGTCTTAGGAGTCGGCAGGTTGGAGATAAGGTCGACTTTGGATTGATCAACCTCAATTCCTTTTTCAGAAACAATGTGGCCTAAGACTATGCCAGAAGATACCATGAAGTGGCATTTCTCCCAATTGAGTACAAGTCCTTTCTCAATGCATTGTTTTAAAATAGCTTCAAGATGAAGAAGACATGTCTCAAAGGAGTTTCCAAAAATGGATAGGTCATCCATGAATACTTCCATTGATTTTTCGATCATGTCACTAAAGATGCTCATCATGTATCTTTGGAAAGTAGTTAGTGCATTACACAAGCCAAATGACATACGCCGGAAAGCAAAAGTGCCGAAGGGACAAGTGACAGTGGTCTTATCTTGATCCTCTAATGCAATCTCAATTTGATAATAGCCAGAATAGCCATCAAGAAAGCAATAGAAAGGATGACCAGCTACACATTCAAGGATTTGATCAATGAATGGGAGTGGAAAATGATCTTTGCGGGAGGCAGCATTTAATTTTCTATAACTAATGCACATGCGCCACCCCGTCACTGTTTTTGTGGGGACAAGGACCTCTTTTTCGTTTTGGATAACGGTGACACCAGATTTCTTGGGCACGACTTGAGTAAGACTGACCCATTTACTATCTGCTACCGGGTAAATAATACCAGCGTCTAGCAATTTCAAAACTTCATTTTTTACAACTTCTTTCATCGTGGGGTTCAGTCGCCTCTGAGGGTCTCTTCATGGGATAGCCTCATCTTCCAAATTGATTCGATGGGAGCAAATTAAAGGGCTAATACCTTTGATATCAGCAAGTGTCCAACTTATCGCAGATTTATGCGTTCACAGTAGCCCGAGTAACTGCAATTCTTGAGAATTTTGAAGGTTGGACGAGATGATAATTGGAAAGGTTTCACCGTCTCCCAAGAAGGCATGTTTCAAACCCTTGCGAAGTTGGGTCAATTGAACAATTGGAACCTCTTCGGCTGAAGTCTTTGGCTGTGACCTCTCGCGAGGTAGCTCTTCAAAGCGAGGTTGCCAAAATTGAGTCCTTCTATGGCGTGAGTCTATGTGATCTGATATTGCAAGAGTAGACTCATTAGAACTGGGACTTTCGTTGTCAGACAAAAGGAGGAGTTCATCAAGATCATCAAAGTTGCTTCGCAATTGAACCTCCTCAAGAATTATAGTGTCAATCATGAATGTTTGATAGCATTCATCATCTTCTCAGGGTTGTTTCCCGATGTGGAAGATATTGACTTCAAGAGTCAGGTTTCCAAACGATATCTTCATTAGACCATTCCGACAATTGATCAAAGCATTTGTAGTAGCAAGGAATGGTCTTCCGAGGATAATAGGAATTTTAGACTCCATGTTTACCACATATTGGGTACCAAGAATAGGAAAATCTACGGGGTAATAGAATTTTTCAATTTGAACCAACACATCCTCAACAATACCCCTAGGCTTTTTGGTGGAACGGTCAGCAAGCTATAACACAACAGATGTTTGCTTCATTTCTCCAAGACCGAGTTGCGAGTAAACAGAGAAAGGCATGAGATTTACATTCGCGCCAAGATCAAGTAAGGCTTGGCTGAATTCATGAGTCCCAATTTGGAAAGAAATGGTGGGACAACCGAGATCTTTGTATTTCAGCAGTTTCTTTTATTCAATCACCGCACTCACTTGCTCAGTCAAGAAAGCAGTCTTCTTAACATGATGCTTCCTTTTTGGAGTGCATAGATCCTTGATGATTTTGGCATAATCGACACTTGTTTTATGATGTGAAGCAAAGGAAGATTAATCTTCACTTGTGTCAAGTGCTCAAGGATTGCAACTCGGTTATCAAGAAGTTTCCCAACAGGTTTCAAAGCCTAGGGAAATGGTACTTTTGGAGAGGCATTGAGTGGTAGATTTTCTGGAGTAACTTTTGGAATACTGGGAGAGTTGGATTTTATGGGTGGGTCTTGCAAAGTCTTACCGCTTCTAGTAGTGATGGCATTTACTTCCTTGACATTTTGATCATTATAATTTGAAGATTGGGCCATGTGTTGGCCTTGCACATTGAATTTCGGTTGGGAAGGAAGTTTTCCTTTTTCCAGAATGGCCAAGGATTCAGTCAATTTTGAGAATTGACATTTCATTTCCTTGATTTCTTCCATCATTTGGCGATTCATTTTGGAATGTTCCTCAATGAATGCATGAAGAGTATTCTTGAGAGAATTTCGTTGTGGATGAGCATTTTATTGAGGTGCAGAATACGCCTTTGATGGTTGAACTTGTTGCTCATTTCTCCATTGGCCTCCAGACGATTGAGCTTGGTTGGAATCTCTCCAACTGAAATTTGGGTGGTTTCTCCAACCAGGGTTGTACGTATGGGAGAATGACTTGTTATATGCCCCTAAGGCATTGCATTGCTTCTCATAAACCCCCCTCGTTTCATTCAAACCTAAGCAGTCCTTAGCTAAGTGCTTCGTTCCTCTACAAACAAAGCAAGGTTCTTGCGGTTCCGTCTGAGCGATCATGTACGGTTTTTGGCCATTTTTCGCCATTAAGACCTCAAACTGCTTTTTCAAAGCTTCGATTTGGGCCTGAACACTATCCACTTTTAGAAGTTGATAGATCCCATATGGTTTGTGTCGGTTGGTGCTATTAGTAGCACTTGGACTAGTCCAGGTATGAGACTTTTTCGCGGTTTCTTCAAGATATTCAAGAGCATCGTCTGGCTCTTTTCGAGGAATTCACCACTGCATAGAATTTCTACAAACTAGCACTCACGATTCGTGAGGCCTTCATAGAAGTAGCTGACCAAACGCCAATTCTCATAGCCATGGTGCGGGCACTGATTCAACAGATCTTTGAATCTTTCCCAGACTTGATAGAACGTTTCATTTCCTTTTTGGGAAAATGTTGAAATCTGTCATTTTAGACTGTTAGTCTTATGGCTGGGGAAGTATTTCAAAAAGAAAGATTTGGTTATCTCCTCCCATGTTCCAATAGACCTAGGTCTCAAAGAGTATAACCAGCTTTTGGCTTTGTCCTTCAAGGAGAAAAGGGAAGAACTTCAGTCGCACAGAATCGACATTTTTGGCTAGGTTATAGAACGTTGCTACTACTTCATCGAATTCTCTGATATTCACGTATGGGCTTTTGTTTTCCATTCCATGAAATGTGTGCAAGAGTTTAATCATGCCAGGTTTAAAGTCTAATGCAGGCATATTAAGATGGAAGATAATGCATGAAGGCGTGGAAGTGCGAGTAGAATGGAGGTAGTCATTGAGAGTTCTTGGTTGGATTTCATCATTGCGAGCCATTGCGAATGGATTATTATCAGCTAGAGTTTGAGGAGAAGCAGGAATGGTGGAAGGAGTTCCGGAAGGAGTGGTGGATGAATTGGAAGAAGTGTCACTAGAAGTTTCATGATGATTCATCCACTCTCGGAATTCAAAATTTTTTTTTTTTTTTTGGTGTTTTCTTTGATTGATTTTTTTTTTTTTAATTTTCATGTTAAACTTCTTCCCAGGTAGATTTGGAGGTTTTTGAGTGATCTCCAACGCCTTACTAGAACTTCCCGAGGTTACTGAATAAGTATGGTGGATTACAAGTCAACCTTTTCGACCAAACAACATTTAAGCAGAGTGAAATTGCTTATTTTGACAGAACAAGCTTGGTTTTCTTATAGTAATAAGTTCAACAATGTAATAGTGCAAAGGTAGATGCTCGAAATGTTCCCAAGCCGATTGGGAAGGTTTCCAAGGTATCGCTTTAGACTCACACTTGCCTAGACAGAACTTCCCGAGGTTCCCAGGTAAGTGTGGAGGGTAATGCTATCACAAACCTTATTTAACCACCAATCTTTCTAGACAGAACAATATCGGTTTTTACCATTTGTAATATTACACAATTGTTCCCAATACTAAGTGTTTTATGATTGAAATTTTATGAACAATTTTATGGAAAAAAAAATTTTGGGAAACCTCAATTCTAAGGAAAACTAAGACGAAGAAAAAGGAAAATCCTAAACTAAGCAACAGAATAAACAACACAAAAATAAAATAAAGAAAATTAAAGTGAAGATAAAATAACAAGCTTAATCTTTTTTTTTTCAAATATGTACTAAACTAAAAAAAAATAGAATAGAAATTAAGAAAGAAAAATGGAGTATGAATTAGCTTAAAAGAAAAAAATAGATAATTATATAAATATATATATGGTTCTTTTTTTTAGCCAAAAGAAAGAAAAATGGGAAAAAATAAATAAAAGTAAGAATAAATATTTATATATATTTTTTGAGATTTTTTTTTATAGATATGTATACATATATGTTTTTTGTTTTACCGAAAAAAGAAAAAAAAAAAGAAAGAAAATATATATATATAAAAAAGAAATTTTTTTGTTTTGTTTATGATTTTTTTTTTTTTTTATAATAATAATCTAATTAACTAAAAATTAGTAAATAAAAAAAAACTATACTAACACAATATTTATTCCAACAAAAACATCAAAAAAAAGTTACTAACATTTTTGTAAAAATTTCACTAAACCTTTGAAAACTACCTCCTCAGCAACGGCACCAAAATTTGTTTAACGCCCAAATCGTGACCAACCACTAAGTTGTGGTTGTAGTATAATCGGGCAGTCGATCCACAAGGAGGTAACCTAAACTCAAAAGATTAGTAGAAAATAACACAAAAATTAGTAACAATAAATAAATAAAAATATGGAAAAGAAAAGAGAATTGAGATTTTGATGTTGTCTTTTTGATGAAATGATAAAATGAGATAGGTGAAATAAAGGTAAGATGTAATCAAGAGTTTGAGAAATGGAAAGGTTTCAAGAATCATCCATATGCTTGCTTAGTTACTTGGTTACTTGATTTACAAAAATACACAAGTAAATAGTTCACATCCAAATATTTACTTGGAAAATCTAACATTAAAGTCCATATTCT
Organism: Humulus lupulus; assembly: GCF_963169125.1. Taxonomy (NCBI): domain Eukaryota; kingdom Viridiplantae; phylum Streptophyta; class Magnoliopsida; order Rosales; family Cannabaceae; genus Humulus; species Humulus lupulus. The sequence continues at coordinate 134,087,749 of NC_084799.1, forward strand.
TTTCTAACAAAAGTCCATTTGAGTTATAAAGTTCTTTACTTTAAAAGCACAATGTTAATCTTATGAAAAATCTAAAAATGAAAAAATACCCAAGGGCAATAATGCAATAGAAGATTAGACATAAAATTATGTATCAATATTAGTTTTACTAATTAGAAGCACATAGAAAGAACATGACTAATCATATATACTATTAGCATAAGTAAATAAAGATAACAAAATAAAGATGGAGATGAAAGAACATAAATAACTGAAATATTTTACATTAAGAACATAGTAAATCAAAGTAGCAAAATAACATCAATAGCATATGGAATCATCTCTAACCTTCCTAGGAAGATTAAGCCATTATGCTCATGATTCTCACAAAATTCTAAGAAGAAAATCTCAGAAGAAAGTGAGTAGAAATTTTGCTATAGTTTCTTTACTCTATAAATTACCTCGAAAATGTGAATGAAGAGTCACTATTTATAGAGGGAGAAAATGGCTAAAAATAAATTAAACAACAATTTGAGGTTTACAAAATAAATCTGAAATATTAATAATAAAATATGATTTTGAAAAATCAAATCTTATTATAAATATTAACCTAGTTATTTTGGTGTATGGTCAATATGCCCTTTTTCTAAAGCACCAAAAAAGATGAGCTTTAAAGCTCAAAATGACAATTTTACAAGGCCCAATACCTACAAAATATTGGTTGAAAGTGGCTGGTGGCAGATGTGGGTTTTGACCCATTCCCAGCCAATAAAAACGTGACACGTAGGCAGGCTGCTGAGCTGTTGGGCAGCTGGGCTCTTTGGGCTGAAGGGATGCTGATGAGGTGCTGCTGGAAGAGGCGGCTTGCTGCTGTGAAGGGTTACGTTGGGCCTGGGCTTGCTGAAAGGAGGAGAGGGGCTGCATGGGCGTGAAGCTGCTGGAAGTGCTGAAGGGAGCTGATTGGTGTGAAGGGCTGGCTGAAGTCTAGACACGTGGCGCACGCTGGAGGCAGCAGCTGGGCATCTAGGCGATGCGTGGCAGATGTTGCTGGGCTTGGGCCTGCGGATTGGGCTGGCTTTGTCTCAAGAAAAATGTCATTTTTCTCTTCTCTTTTCCAGATTTAATTGTTTTCTTTTATCTTCATTTTAAAATGTCAAAATACAACTTTAATTCCTACAAAATAACAATAAATTAAATCATAATCAAATATTTGCATTTATAAAATATATCATATTAATTCTATGAGAATATTAATTAAAACTTAATTTATTTTTACTATTAAAATCAATAAATGTGTATTTTTCACCACTAATCACCACTCTCTGCCCTGCCTAGCGCTGGGACGCCAGAAGTGGCGTTGGGGCGCCACCTACAGACCAGATTTTTCTGGTCTTCTCCCTTGCAACTTCCCCTGAAAACCATGCTTCCAAACCAATCTCAAACATCATCCAAACATACCATTCAACCCCAAAACTTCATCCATACCACAACCTCATCAAAACCCAAGAATACTTTCTCAAAAACTTCCATGAATTCACAACTAATCGCTTCAAATTTCTCAACTGAAAACTACTAGAAAAACAGAGTACAATAAAAGTTTCATGGCTGAATTCTTACCTCAAGCTTGAATTGAGTCCTCTTCAATGGATGAACTAAGGTTCTAAGTTTCAAACCTTGATTTCCTAGCTTGGTTCTTCAAATAGGGTTCAAAAATTCCAAAGGAGGAAGGAGGAGGATGGTGGTCGTGAGAAGGAAAGAGAAGGCTCTGTTTTTTGTTTCAGTTTCTACAGCTTGAATGGTTAATATGTATCTTAGGGGTGAAAAGACTATTTTTCCCTTAGGTCATTTAAAGTCTTCTAAAGGCTCCCAAGGTAAAACCGTCATTTCCCGCCTATTTCGTTAATCATAATCAACACCCTCCAATTCCTGTTATTTTCAAAATTCTCAAATATCAACAAAGCATATCCCGTTATCATTTAATTCCCAGCAACGCTCTAATCACCAAATTACCCCTGAGACTCACCCCGAGCCCCGAACTTAATCTCGTTATGACCAAACCGCTAACTTTCACTCAATGATCGTCTCATGCTGAATGGATCGAACTAATCCACATTATGATGTGGCCTCATCAATAATTCACCAACATGTATGAAATTATACAATTACGCCTCAATGGGCCAAATTACCAAAATGCCCCTATCATGAAATGTGGACCACATGCATGCGTTTAACATCATATTATAATATAATTCACATAAACATGCACATAATCATTTAATGGTATAATATTTCAATTATGGCCCTCCCGGCCTACTAATCCAACCATTAAACCGCATTAGGGATTTTGGGGCATTACAATTATCCTCTCCTTACATAAATTTTTTCCTCAAAATTTACCTGAACAGCTCGGGATGCTGACTCTGCATATCTGACTCCAGCTCCCAGGTCGCTTCCTCGACCTTGTTGTTCCTCCACAATACCTTAACCAAAGGTATCGTCTTATTTCTGAGGACCTTGTACTTTCTGTCAAGTATCTGGACTGGCTGTTCCTCATAGGAGAGATCTGCCTCAAGCTCCAGATCTTCATAACTCAAAACATGAGTCACATCAGATACATACCTCCGAAGAGCTGAAACATGAAACACGTTATGCACGGCTGACAATGCCGGTGGTAAGGCCAACTTGTAAGCCACCTGACCAATCCTCTCCAAGATCTCAAATGGACTTACAAATCTAGGGCTCAGCTTGCTTCTTCCCAAATCTTCTCACCCTTTTCCATGGCGAGACTCTAAGGAAGACATAGTCTCCCACTTAGAACTCCACGTTCCTGCGCTTGGGATCTGCATAACTTTTATGTCTACTCTGAGAAGCAAGCATCCAAGCTCTAATCTTCTCAATGGCCTCACTAGTCCTCTTAATTGCCTCAGGACCCAAGTATCTCCTTTCCTCTGTCTCATCCCAATGAATGGGAGATCTGCATTTCCTACCATACAACATATCATAAGATGCAACCCCAATGGTAGACTAATAACTTGTGTTGTAGGAACACTCTAAAAAAGATAGATACTTACTCCAGGATCCACCAAAGTCCAGCACACATGCTCACAACATGTCTTCTAATATCTGAATCGTCCTCTCAGATTGTCCATCTGTCTGAGGATGATAAGCAATATTGAACTTCAACTGTGTCCCTATGGCCTTCTGTAAACTCCCCCAGAACTTGGAAGTAAATGTGGGGTCCCGATCTGACACGATCGACCTCGGTGCTCCATGGAGGCGCATGATCTCTCTCACATAGAGATCTGCATACTGGTCAACTGTATATGTAGTCCTCACTGGCAAGAAGTGAGCTAACTTAGTGTAGCGCTCCACTATAACCCAAATAGAATCACGTTGACCAACAGTCCTGGGTAACCCCACCACGAAATCCATCGTGATGTCCTCCCATTTCCACTATGGGATATCCAGAGGCTACAATAACCCTACCAACCTCTGATGCATAGCCTTGACCTGTTGACATGTCAAGCACTTAGCTACATACTCCACTACATCCCTCTTCATCCCAAGCCACCAATACAATGATCTTACATCCTGGTACATCTTCGTGGTGCCTGGATGCAAAGAGTAAGGTGTAGTATGAGATTCATCCAGAATCTCTCGCCTCATATAAGTGTCTAATGGAACACATATTCGACCCTTGTATCTCAACAAGCCTAAATCAGACACTGTATAATCTCTGGATACTCCAGCCAAAACATCTTCTCTAATTTTGATCAGTTGTGGATCACCCAACTTACTCTCCTTGATCTTCTCCAATAGTGTAGACTGTAGTGTAATATTGGCCAACTGGCCCACCAGAAACTCTATACCAGCTCTGGTCATATCATCTGCTAATTCTCTGGCTATCAGCACTGTAAATCTTCCATGGACTCTTTCGGCTTAAAGCATTAGCTACCACATTGGGCTTTCCTGGATGATACAAAATCTCACAGTCATAATCTTTTACTAATTCCAGCCAATGCCTTTGTCTCTTGTTCAAGTCTTTCTGTGTGAAGAAGTATTTCAGGCTCTTGTGGTCAGTGTAGATCTCACACTTTTCCCCATAAAGGTAATGCCTCCACACCTTTAAAGAAAAGACCATAGCCGCCAACTCTAAATCATGAGTAGGATATCTTCGTTCATACTCTTTCAGCTGACGTGAGGCATAAGCTATCACCTTGCCTGATTGCATCAGAACACAACCCAAACCCTGATGTGAAGCATCGCAGTAAATCACAAACTTTTCCTGATCCATTGGAAGACTCAGAACAGGAGCTGTAATCAACGTCTGCTTCATTTCTTGGAAGTTTTTCTCACACCTGTCTGACCACACAAACTTCTGATTCTTGCGTGTCAGCTCAATCAATGAAGTAGAAATCTTAGAGAACCCTTCCATAAAATGCCTGTAATAATTTTCCAATCCAAGGAAACTTCTAACCTCAGAAGCATTCTTTGGCCTTGGCCAATCTCAGACTGCCTCGATCTTGACTGGATCTACTTTATTCCCCTCCTTACTGATAATGTGCCCAAGAAAAGATACCTGAGATAACCAGAACTCACATTTCTTGAACCTTGCAAAAAATATGTGCTCCCTCAGTCACTGTAGAACCAACCTTAGACGTTGCTCATGCTCTGACTTTGACTAAGAATAAACCAAGATACCATCGATGAAGACGATCACAAACTGGTCCAGATAATCCATGAACACTCTGTTCATTAGATCCATAAAAGTAGTTGGGGCATTAGTCAATCCAAAAGACATGACTAAGAACTCATAATGCCCATACCTAGTGCGAAAAGCAATCTTCGGTATGTCTCCCTCCTTGACCATCAACTGATGATAACCAGAACGAAGGTCTGTCTTTGAGAATACCTTTTTACCTTGCAACTGATCAAACAGATCATCTATCCTTGGCAGAGGATATTTTTGTTATTGTTAACTTATTCAGTTCTCTGTAATGAATGCACATTCTCAGAGAACCATCGTTCTTCTTCAGAAACAGAACTGGCGCACCCCAAGGTGAGAAACTAGGTCTGATAAAACCCAAATCTAACATCTTTTGCAACTATACTTTTAATTCTTTCAACTCAGCTGGGGCTATTCTGTAAGGTGCTCCAGACATTGGCTCTGTCCCTGGTGCCATTATTATCACAAACTCAATCTCTCTGTGCGGTGGAAACCCTGGTAAATCTTCTTGAAATACATCCTGGAATTCACAGACTAATCTGGTCTCACTGGCATGACCTGGGTGGTGGCAACCATACTGGCTAAGAATCCAATGCAACCTCCTTGCAATAGATCTCTAGCCCTCAAAACAAAAATCATAGGTATGCGGGGTCCATGTATAGTACCAACAAACACAAAAGGATCCTCACCTTCAGGCTCAAAGGTGACCATCTTCCTTCTGCAATCTATGATTGCCCCATACTTCACTAACCAATCCATACCCAGAATCATGTCGAAGTCAGTCATAACTAACTCTATCAAAATCCACTGACAACTCTTTGCCCTCCACTATCACTGGAAAAGATCTGACCCATCTTCTGGATACTACCAACTCCCTAGTGGGTAACATGGTTCCAAACCCCACAGCATAAAAATCACATGGTCGACACAGTCTATCAATAATTCGACTAGCAACAAAAGAATGTGTAGCACCAGAATCAATCAAAGCATTATAAGGGGTTCCAGCACTAAGAAGCTGACCTGTAACTACTAAGGGTAAAGCCTCAGCTTCTGCTTGTGTCAATGCGAACACTCGAGCTGGGGCCGAGTCTGGGTTCTTCCTTTCTTGCCTTAGGTCAATCTTTCTTGAGATAACCCACTGCTGCACATAAAAAGAAGGCCCTTGCCCTACACTCTCCCAAATGATGTCTCTTGCACCTAGGGCACTCAGGATAAGTCTTTCAGGCCTCACTGCCACCCTGACGACCCATTGAAATACTACGACGTCTCCTGTCAGGACCTGGAGCTAGGAAGGTATCAGGAACCTTCCTCTTCTAATCACTAGGGCCTCCACCCCTACGAGAACCAACAAATGGAGAACCTGTCCTCCTAAGTTCCTTTCTGGTTGCATTGTCTCGCCAGATCTTGTTCTCTACACTCTCGACTGTGAGTGCCTTCTCTACCACCTATGCATAGGTAGTAACCCTTGTCGCAGTGGTGATACGAACATCCCAAGCTAATCTAGGTTGTAGCCCCTAGAGAAACCTCTCCCTTCTAGTCCCATCATTGGGCACCAACTCCATGGCAAACTTTGCCAATCGATCAAACTTCAGGGCATACTCAGTCACCGATAAACTCCCCTGAAGTAATCTGATGAACTCTTCAGATTTTGCCGCCCTGATGGCATCATTGTAGTACTTCTCATTGAACAGAGTCTGAAACTCCTCCCAACTCAGGGCATTGATGTTTCTAGTCTGGGATATAACTTCCCACCAAACTCGGGCATCCTCCCAAAACATATACGTGGCACAGGCCACCCTTTCATTACTAGTCACCCTCATAAAGTCAAGGATGGTGGTAATCATGCTCATCCACTACTCAGCTTTAGCAGGATCTGCACTACCTTCAAAAATTGGAGGTTGTTGCTTCCTGAACCTTTCATAAAGAGGCTCCCATTTATTTCCAACCTCTGGGCAGCTGCTCAACTGCTGGCACCGATACAGGGGGTGCCTCAGGTACACTGGCTGCTACAGGAACCTGCTGTTGTCTCAGAAGGCGGAGTTCTTCTCCCTGCCTCAATACTGTGGCATTCAGATCATTAAACAATTGTTGCCAGTTCTCAGGAGTTGACTATGCAATCTGATTTTGGTCATTCTCTTGACCCTAATTGTTATTCTGGCCTTGATCACCTTGGCCAGCTAATGAATATGTTTGTCTTGGAATCATTCTTATCAACTTAAACCTTGCTTCAAAAGTCAATACGGCCAGTTAGGCAGTGATAACTAAACCTCTTGCCTCCTCACAGTCCAAGAACAAGCATATAATTATCATATTCCATAATTATACAAATATATAGATGGATACATGATCACAGCATTTAGCATTTAACATGTATCAAATAATAATTCACAATGAACAATACTAATAAGCATGTTCTAGCAATATCAGTACTAATAAGCATGTTCTTGCTGATGATGCAGTATTCAAGGCACATCCTTATCAAGGTATCTAATGTAAACAGGTAAAGCATTTATACTTTATTTAAATAGTTAAATATATAACTACATAAATAGTTACCAAACCATGAGCCGAGCTTGTCTTCAGTGGTGAGTGTACATGCCTAGCCAGTCTCAAGGAACCCTAAACCTTGGCACGCTCTGATACCAAGTTGTTACGCCCTCGTTACTCCAAGACCGTTACTGTGAAATTTGAACTGTGCTTAACTCGCTAATCGAGTTCTTTGGTTATAAACGTGCATATAGGTGTTATTAATAGGTTAAGGTGAAAAACCAATCAAAAAGGAAATGATATATTTTATTTAAAATATAAAACTGTACATGGGCCCATAAAAATGTTTACAGGTTATTTACAATCCAAAATGGTCATTACAATACAAAAGTTACAACCCGCCGACCTAAGCGGCAAAAATAGGGTTAACCCCTAGTTCCTCTAAGAAACTCCTTGGTCGTGGTGGCCAAGCAGTCGCATATGTACACATCACCACCTAAGCTCTCCACTCAAGGCTGGGTGAGTTTTCCTTTCCCTTTACCTGCACCACATAGCACCGATGAGCCAAAGCCCAACAAGAAAACTCATTACTGTATGTATATAACGTCAAATGATGATCATGATAATCATCTAGGACTTATAGCCCTAAACAGATGAGTGACAGATGTGTAAGTCACTAATGTGGGATTCCATACCCTTCACAAATGAGTGATCGAGTCACTGGCTTATACCAGATGAGTGACTGATGAGCGAGTCACTAATGTAAACAAAATGAGTGACCATGGAGTCACTAGTGTGGGCTCCGTACCCTTAGACATGTGACGATGCAGTCACCTGGGCCTTCTGGCCCTAGCTCTGAGTGACTAGTCATGGAGCTAGACAAGCGCTTTTAGTTTTACATCGAACTTTGGGTTGGTCCGGCATTAATGCTCATGATGAGTCATTCAATGCTGATGTCGATTGGATCTAATCTTTTTGGCTCTGCGTTCATGATGCTTATGTCGCCCCTGACTCATAGGTCAATAACACACGACCAATGCTCAGTACTACTGTCGAACTTGACTAGTAAGTCACAACTTCACAGTCAGTGCTGACACCATTGTCGATTCTTACTAATAAGTCTGTGTCATTCACAAGTAAGCAAGATTTGCTAAGAATTTGATATGCAATCAATGTCCACATTTAAACATTCAACATGCCTCATGAATAACCATGTGTGTCACATATGGGGTGCGATTTTCTTACCTCTGGTTCGAGAGAAAATTAGTAAAAGAACGACCCTTGAGAACGGTCTGTCTTTTAGTTCCTTAGCGGTCTCCTAGTCATAACCAATTGGAATCCATCAATAAAGTAAATCAATAAAAGGTTCACAATCTAAAACCTCGCTCCCAGGATCAATCTCGTGCTCTTGGGACTCCCAATCCACCCAAACGAGGTAGTGAAACCATACCCCGAGCCCCCAAAGTCATCCCGAGCCGTAAAAATAGGCCTCTCTGAGACAGACCTAGCACTTGGGCACTGCTAGGTAGCGTTGGGGCGCTGCCCCAAGTCAGAGAGAGTCCCACTCTCTGCGCTGCCTAGCGCTGGGGCCCCACCTACAAACCAGATTTTTCTAGTTTTCTCCCCTGCGACTTCCCCTGAAAACCATGTTTCCAAACCAATCTGAAACATCATCCAAACATACCATTCAACCCCAAAACTTCATCCATACCAAAATCTCATCAAAACCCAAGAAAACTTTCTCAAAAACTTCCATGAATTCACAACTAATCACTTCAAATTCCTCAACTGAAAACTATTAGAAAAACAAAGTATAATAAAAGTTTCATGGCTGAATTCTTACCTCAAGCTTGAATTGAGTCCTTTTCAATAGATGAACTAAGGTTCTAAGCTTCAAACCTTGATTTCCTAGCTTGGTTCTTCAAATAGGGTTCAAAAATTCCAAAGGAGGAAGGAGGAGGATGGCAGTCGTGAGAAGGAAAGAGAAGGCTCTATTTTTTATTTCAGTTTCTACTGCTTGAATGGTTAATATATATCTTAGGGGTGAAAAGACTATTTTGCCCCTAGGTCATTTAAAGTCTTCTAAAGGCTCCCAAGGGTAAAACCGTCATTTCCCGCCTATTTCGTTAATCATAATTAACACCCTCCAATTCCTGTTATTTCTAAAATTCTCAAATACCAATAAAGCATATCCTATTACCCTTTAATTCCCGCCAATGCTCTAATCACCAAATTACCCTGAGACTCACCCTGAGCCCCGAACTTAATCCTGTTATGACCAAACCGCTAACTTGCACTCAATGATCGTCTCATGCCGAATGGCTCGAACAAATCCACATTATGATGTGGCCTCATCAATAATTCACCAACATGCATGAAAATATACAATTACGCCCTCAATGGGCCAAATTACCAAAATGCCCCTATCATGAAATGTAGACCCACATGCATGCGTTTAACATCATATTATAATATAATTCACATGAACATGCACATAATCATTTAATGGTATAATAAATCAGTTATGGCCCTCTCGGCCTACTAATCTAACAATTAAACCGCATTAGGGGTTTTGGGGCATTACAGCCTGGCACCAAGCGATACGTTGCCTAGTACTAGGCCACACATCACCTGGTCCACTCTTTCAAAGTCAAGTGACGCGTCGCCTCCCAGAGGTGATGCCTCACAGATGGCACTAACTTGGTGCTCCAAAATTTGTCTCAAAACATCCTAAAATGCTCTTAAACTTTTTGGGTACTCTTATATAATCCAAAGAAACACTTTGGACCCAAAAAGATGATTTATAAATGCCTATACAGAAAGTCAACTCTCACATGTTGAGTTTTGTGAAATCGTTTTGGTTTTTGCTCCTCTTCGTTCCTAACCGATTTCATCATGTATTTAACCAATCATAACACTATCCACTCTATAAATAGAAGGTTCACAATGAAGAATGTAATAAAGTTTTAAGGTATGAAAAAAATGATGCCAGAATTTCATCAAAAAGACTAATAGGAATTATCAGAGCAATGGAAAAATATGATGAACATTCTAACACTCACCACCTTAAGTGAAGAGTAGTTGGGAACACTAGACTTGAACAAGGTTCAAAACCTTTGTCCAAAAGCATATTTCTCCCTACTCTCGTAGCACTAAGAAACCCTTAAATTTAGAAATAGCTCTTTGGAATTATCAAATCTTTTGTTTTCCAGCCAAGTGCTAAAATGGATGAAAAATTCATATTCACAAGTGACCAAATAGTCTCTATTTATAGAGTTTTGAGACACCCTTTAAATTTTAAATTCCACCAACCCTCTTGGTTGTTACCAATGTTAAATTGGGTGTTTATGGAATTGAAGGAAAGATTTGGGAGTTACTTGAAGTGTTCCAAATGTTGAAATTGATGAAAATACAAAAATGGAATTTTGTTGTTATAGCCCTAGGCCACGACCTATGCCTTTCTAGGCTGCGGCGATGAGTCTATGACTCCCAAGCCGGGCCTAGAGCTTGTAACCTCTCAATTTTTGCACTATTCCACAAAAAATTTCAAACTCTTCCCCTTAGATTTTGTAACTTCCATACACCTAATGGCAGTCAAAAACACTTCTTCAATAGCTATTCAATACAATAGCTCATGAAGTTCAATTTGAAAATGTGTAACTCTCTATATTATACATTAATAGGTGATCTTTTGGAGGTTACAAATTGTTACTATTTTTGTAAGATGTGTAACTTCAAAAAGTATGTTACAAATTTGAACACACACATTTGTCCCACTTATTTGTAACTCTCAAATTATGTTACAAAATGTGACAAACTCGTTTTGTCACACTTATTTAATCAATCATTATATTATTAATAAATAATATAACATATATTTTCTCATGTAATCTTTTATTCTTCATAATTCTTAGCAACATCTTTTATTAGTTTTAATTGAAGAAAAACCTTGTCAGCATATATTTTTTAAGAATATGTGAAGAGAAAATAAATAAATAAAATTATGAAACATTACAAAAATAGTTGATTTTCTAATAAGTTTTTAGAAAAATTAAAAATTAAATTATTTGAATTAAGGTTTTCAGTTAATTAAAATTATTTAAATTTTTTTATTTTTAAGCTTGGATTTTAATTTTTAGATAATAATTAATAAATTTAGGGAATTTACTCATTTGATACCTTGTGTTTTTGCAAAGTATCGTTTTGGTACCCTCTTTTTAAAATAATGCTCATATGGTACTCTTTATTTTATAATCATACATATTTGACACCCCAGTACGCCCGAAATCGGATAATTTCCAATCAGCCCTCGCGGGCAGAACTCTTAGTCAGTCCCAGAGGCTCTGATAGGCCAATCTGGAGCTCAGGTGAATCAGGTCAATCCTCCTCCAATAGTAGGAGGTGATATAACCACGATTGCTGGAGGACCTCATTTGGCAGGCACGAGCAGCGGGGCCCAAAAGAGGTACATCAATGAGTTGAAGGCTCATAACAGAGTGGAGTTCGTCCTGGAGCAGCGGTTATCGAAACAACATCGATTGGATAGCAACCAATCATTTTCATGGAAGAGGATGCTAGCCACGTCCAATTCCCACACAATGATCTGCTGGTGGTAACCATGAAGCTCGCCAACCGAAGGGTTCAGAGAATACTGATGGATAACGGAAGCTTCGTAAATTTACTTTTCAGGTCCACCCTGGAAAAAATGGGACTATCCGTATCCGATTTGATGGCGAGCTCAATGACATTGTATGAGTTTTCGGATGAAGGAACAGCAACCATAGGGACGATTGGACTAGTGGTGACATTAAGAGAAGAGCCACGAACTGTCTCCAAAATACTCAAGTTCCTTGTAATCGATTGTCCGACCGCATACAATGCGATTTTGGGCCAACCCATGCTGATGGCATTCAAAGCCATAACATCGATCCGACACTTGTCAATGAAATTTCCCTCAGCTTCGGGGATATTCACAGTCAGAGGAGATCAGCTCGCTGCCAGAGAATGCTATAGCATCTCTATGAAGGGAAAGTCACAACCCGGGTAGTAGGCGATGGTCATAAGTGAGGGAGGTGAGATGTCCCAAGAAGTAGAAATCACTCATAGGATGGAAGAACCTCAAGAAGAAGCTGGTGAGGTCGCCCAACGTGACAACATTGATCCACATATAGGCGAAGATAGGTCAACGCTCAAAGCCATAGGAGATCTCGAGGAAGTAAACATCAACCCCAAAAAAGCTTCAAGAGTGGTCAAAATTGGAAAAAATCTTGAAGACAAAAGAAAGAAGGAGCTGGTTGATTTTTTCCGGAAGAACCTGGATATTTCCGCCTGGTCGCATGAGGATATGGTGGGAATCAGTCCGAGTATAATAATGCACATATTAAACTTGGACAAGAACGTGCCTGCAAAATCCCAAATGGAGGCTATTGGGAACAGTACAAGCTGAAGCGCTAGAGGAAGAAGTAGCTCGGTTACTAAAATGTAGGTTTATCAGGGAAGCAAAATACCCGATCTGGGTTGCCCCCATGCTAGTCCCGAAGCCAAATGGGAAATGGAGAACCTATATCAACTTCTCCAACATAAACAAGGCATGTCCCAAGGACTGCTTCCCACTGCCAAGGATTGACCAGTTGGTAGACGCCACGGCAAGTCACGAGCTCATGTCTTTTATGGACGCGTACTCTGGGTATAACCAGATCGCGATGAACCCTGCAGACCAAGAGCATACCAGTTTCATGACCAAGCATAACGTATATTGTTACAAAGTTATGTCATTCGGATTAAAAAATATCGGGGCTACATACCAACGCTTGGTCAATAAAATGTTCACTAACCAAATAGGGAGAAACATGGAGGTGTATGTCGATGACATGCTTGTCAAGTCAAAGATTTCCAATAACCATGTGTCCTACTTGGAAGAATGTTTTGGAATCTTGAGGAAATATGACATGAAGTTGAATCCCCAGAAATGCACTTTCGGGGTGGCATTTGGGAAGTTTTTGAGGTTCATAGTGAACACAAGGGGGATAGAGGCGAATCTTGAAAAAAAATCAGATCATTGTTAGACATGCCCTCACCCAAGTCATGTAAGGAAGTTCGAAGTCTAACTGGAAGGGTGACGGCTTTAAATCGCTTCATTTCAAAATCCACTGACAAGTGTCTACCATATGACAACTTGCTCAGAGGAAACAAGAAATTTAAGTGGAGCGGAGAATCCGAACAGGCATTCCACGATCTGAAAACGCATCTAGTTGAACCCCCTGTACTATCCAAACCAACGTCTGGAGAGTCTCTGTTTCTTTACTTAGCCATGACAGAAAATGCAGTCAGTGCCATGTTAATTCGAGAAGAAGACCGTATGCAGATGCCAGTATATTATGTAAGCAATAGGCTTCTCGGAGCTGAATTACGGTACCCATTGATAGAGAAGTTGCCATTCTGTTTAATTTTGGCTTCTAGAAATCTCCGGCCATATTTCCAGTCTCATTCTATCAATGTCTTAACCGACCAACCTTTAAGGCAGGTATTGCAAAAACCTGAAACGTCGGGACGTCTCTTAAAATGGGCTATCGAACTTAGACAGTTTAAGATATTATACATGCCACGAACTGCAATCAAGAGTCAAGCCCTTGCTGATTTTATGGCTGGGTGCACTGGTTTTCAGACAAGCTCATGAGGGAGCCAGTGCAGGAATTATGGAAAATTTTCATGATGGAACGTCAAACAAAAACGGATTGGGAGCTGGGATAACCTTAATCTTGCTTGAAGGACATCGGTTCCATACAACTCTTAGATTCAGATTTGAAGCATCCAACAATGAAGCAGAGTATGAGGCCTTTATTGGCAGGAATGAGAGTGGCAAAGTAGCTGAAGGAAAAAGCCATCCAATGCTATAGTGATTCCTAACTCATGGTAAATAAGATATTGGGAGAATATCAAGCTCAAGGCATCAAGATGAAGGCCTACCTAGCTAAGGTAAAGGGGGAATTGTCTGAATATGAGTTTAGCTCTGTTGAACAGATACCCCACGAGCAGAACTCTAATGTCGATGCTCTAGCATGACTTGCTACCACCAAAGAGGTTGAACCATTGAATGTAGTACCAGTGGGATTCTTGGAAAGCCCAAGTGTAATGGGGAGAAATGATGGAGGTCAGAATGATTGACATAAGACCGACCTGGATGACTCCTATAATGGAATATCTCGCGACTGGAAAGTTAACTGATGACAAAAAAGATGCGAGAAAACTACTTTATCAAGCTCCACGGTATGTAATAGTTGATGGAATGCTATATCGGCGAGGTCATTCGTTGCCTCTCCTACGATGTGTTCTGCCCGAGGAAGCCAAAACCATTTTACAAGAAATACACGAAGGTTTTTGTGGAGATCACGCTGGGGGCAAAACCTAGCGCTGAAGGTACTGAGACAGGGCTATTTCTGGCCCACCTTAACGAATAATTTGATCTCATATGTTCAGAAGTGCGACAAATGCCAGTTTCTCCATAGTTTCCCGAGCTGCGCTAGTTGAGCTAACAATGATTTTATCCTCTTGGCCATTTGTAGCATGGGGAATTGACCTGATACGTTCCCTACCTATGGGAAAAGGAAGAGTTCGATATGCGATAGTGGTGATCGATTACTTCACGAAGTGAGTAGAAGCCGAACCATTGGCAACAATTACCTCAAAGAGAGTCTTGGATTTTGTGGTGAAGAATATCGTATGTCAGTTTGGACTCCCTAAAAAGATTGTATCAAACAACGGGACGCAGTTTGATAGTGATCTCTTCATGGATTTTTGTGAAAGATACGACATAACGAAGAGTTTCTTGTTGGTAGCATACCCACAAGCCAATGGGCAGGTCAAGGATGTAAATAAGACCCTTAAGGCAAGACTGAAGAAAAGGTTGGATGAAGCCAACGGATCATGGCCCGAGCAGCTCCCACAAGTACTTTGGGCCTACCAAACTTCTCATAGAGCCTCGACGGGACATACTCCCTTTTCGCTAACCTTCGAAAGTGAGGCCATGCTTCCGATAAAGGCAATGGTGACTACTCACAGGCAGAGGACATTTGATCAAGATCATAACAACGAGCTTCTTAGGGGATCCCTCGATCTAATCGAAGAAAAAAGAGAGGCATCGCAGTTACATCTCGCCCATTATCAACAAAAGATCACTCGTTATTTCAATTCGAAGGTCAAGAGACGTAGACTCAGATTAGGCGATCTGGTTCTCCGAAGGGTCTTTTTGGAAAATAAAGATCCCAAGGATGGTGTGTTAGGCCCGGACTGGGAAGGACCGTACCAGATCATAGAGGTCTTATGCGAAGGAACTTTAAGCTAGCCCGACTAAATGGGGAAATAGTCCCATAAACCTGGAATGTTATTCATTTGAAAAAGTATTATTAATAGTATTACCATCAATGTAAGGCTTATTTATAAAAGTCATTTCAATTAAATAACAGATGGATTACTAAATAACCATTTCTTAGTTTTATTATTACGAGCTCGTGTTCTCAAATTGTAAAAGCAACCAAGAATGTTTATACGTTCTGGTTACTTGGGGGGCACATAACCGAGGAGAGTTTTTAGAAGCTTGGAGAAACTGATTATTCAACGACTTTTTAAAAGCTCGAGTACCTAGCGCGAACTAAGTCTAAAAAATCATTAAAACCCCTAGGTATAACCAGGTCCGAGGCATGATTCCTAACATGTATAATATTATTAAGTTCATTAAAAATCCTTGATATAACTAGGTCCGAGGCCTAATTCTTAACAAATTTGATGCAAATAAGCGAGCAAAATCTTGGATACAACCAAGATATTGATAAAATCTATCTTGGTCTAAAAGTTCATCCCTAAGATTTCGAATGTACAAGAGTCTAAGGATTCATAAAGATGAAAAAATAATTAGGAATACACAAATAGATCACAAGTTAGGTGTATATTCAAATAAAAAATATATTGTCATCTCGAGGAGAAAAATCCTTGAACTAAGCCCGAAGGCAATTGTGTTGATCCCGAGGGATTGTTACAAGAGCTTAAAAAATAATAAAAACAATAAAATAGTCATTGAGCTCCATCAGCACGCTCCACTGAGGTGACCTCCTCACCATCTCCCTCTGCAGCTCCAGAAGCCTCGCCAGTCTCCGAGGGTTCCTGCGAAAACTGAATCTTGAATCTAGCAAGATACGGGTCCCACAACTCAGGCTGCATGAAAGAGAATTTCCAGTCCTGGTTAAAAGCCCAGCCATGATAAAGCATATCCTCCATTTGCGACGAGGAGATTGCAGCTTCCTCCTTGGCCTTAGCCTCGGCCTCGATCAAATTTTCTTTGAGTTCATCATTCTCAACCTAAAGCTAATCAGCACAGTGACTTGCCTCCTCGACCTGAGACTGAGAGGTTGACAGGGCGGCCTTCGCAGACTACTCGCCCTCTTGAGAAGAAATAATAGCAGCTTTGGAAGCATGCTCACTCTCTTGAGTAACACTCAGAGCGGCTCTGGCGACCTGTTCATTCTCTTGGACAACGATTAAGGCAGCTCGGAGTTCCTCGTTCCTGGCTTTAACACGAGCTATGCTTCGATATTGAGCCAAGACAGACTGCAGAATAACGAAGCAAGTTAACAAAAAAAAACATAAAAAAAGAAGAAGAGGAAAGGTTAGAAGTGGGAAAAGGACTCACAGTGAGGTTCATCCCTATAGTAGATTCGAGGACGTCTTCTGGGTTGTGCTCTTCTATGGCCCTCAGATCCTTGGCACTAGCTTTGTACGCATGGCCCACCATGTGACTCGCCGTCTCATACATGATACCCCGAAAAGCCTCAGGGATCTTGTCCAGATCGTGTGGCTCAATCGGTATCCGGACGAGGGGAGTCTCACTTTGGATGGGGGCCTTGGTTTGAATCACTTGAGGATGTGAGGAAGGCATGTGTTGAGGAGGAACTTGCTGGACTGTGACAGTTGTTACTGGAGTTGGGGGGGAGCTCTTTTTTTGGCTGCTCCCGAGCAGTTCTTGTACCTTTACCCTTAGGAGGGGACTTTGAGGTACCCCCAGTCTTAGGGGTGGTCTTCTTTGCCACCCTAGGCCTTTTTACCACAGGACCAACTCCGGACCCTCCGGCCTTAAAGGCACCCCTTAAATTTGGAGCTCCCGACAACTCCATCTCTTCACCTGAAAAAAGAGCGAACAGAGAATTCAGTTCACATGAGTAATGCTTCAAAAATATTATAAAAACAAGAAAAAAAAACGAGAGTCCTACCCTCCAAGCTAGGAAAGGAACCTATTCCGATCAACTCGGGTGTATTAATCGGGCTAGGCACAACCTCCAACTCTAGGATTAACAGAGGGGAGGGGGAATATAAAGCTATGATTTCCTAGATCCTAGGGGGTTTAGGTCCTTCCTCGGGGCTGGACTCATCTATGTATTGCCTAAAACCCAGAGCAAATGCACCCTGGAGCAGGGAAGGTCAGGTCCTACGGTTGGTCTCATACTCTTCAAAGATGGTGGATCTAAAGTTTAATGTGTTATCAACTACGACGGTGCCTTTGGGATAACTATGATCACAGCGTACGTTTAGGTCCGGATCGGTAGGGTGATGGGTAATGAGCTAGTTAGGGTTAAAACATATTAGCCTATAGCTGGCAACAGCCCGATCTAATTCTCTGAAAAGGTATTAGTTACCTTGGCTGGAAGGACTAGCCGCCGCCCCGGACGCATCTCGCTCAGGATTGGGCCCCTGATTATCTTCAGGAGCTCACCTTTTTTGCACCAACGGTGTCACATCTTCTTCCTCCTCGACGTCCTCATTGGCTAGAAAGGCCTCTTGAGAAAAGGGGAGCTCGGGGATGACGGGAAGTGGAGCTCGGGTCCTCAGAGCTAATGTGTGACCCTTCCTGATTAATTTGTAGGACACCATGTGATCTGTAAATTCTGTACGCAAGTATACGTAGTCGTGTCAAGTAATAAAGTCTGTAAGAACAGAGATCGTCCCATAAAGATTATTAACCATTTACCAATAATCATTTTTCACTTTCTATTTAGTGATTTAAAATTAAGATGAATAATTCTAAACTATGAACTCAATTTAAATAATTGTAAACAAAATAATAAATCAACAAATTAAAAATCAATAATAAAAAGCCTAGGAATTAATTTCATCAACTTTTCATTCTATTAATTTTACTAATCAATTTTAATTCTTCTCTTCCTATTCTAACAACACGTTAACATAATCAATTCCTGTTCTTTTTCAAGATATAAGATCTCAGCCTATATGCAGGTTTTCTACATTTCTGTGATAAACTTAAACATATAGAAGGCATTAAGCATGGAAACATAATTACTACACAAGTCATACAGGTACTTTCATCCAATATGCAACCTATGTCTATATAATGATAGCATATTCAATTCTCATCTTTCGAATTTTGAATCAAAACCATTAAATCAAGTAAATAGTGATCAAGTATTTACTAGCATTAAACAAACATCATATAAATTAGAATGGAGAAGAATTATCAATAAAACATCATAATAAAATTAAATTGAAATTCAAGTGACTACATTAATCCCTAGATAAAAGATTTAGTTCATAGATAACATAATGACAATGAAATTCAAATAATTGTTCATAGAAAATAACCTAAAGAATTCAGATAAAGAAGAAATCTAGAAAGCCATAAACCAGAAAAAGAAATCTAATTACAACAGTCTTTTCTAAATCTAGGGTTTATAAAACTCAAACTACCTCCTAAATTCGCAGAATAATGTCCCTTAAATAGTTTTCCTATGCTCCCAAGTGAAAAGACTGTTTTGTCCTTCTAAAAGTGGCTAAAAATCTCAAAACTGCGTCAATAGCGCCGTAGCGCTAGGTTTTGGGCGCTGTAGCACTATTGACAATGCCAAATCGCCTCAAAAATTGATGTAATAGCGTTGTAGCGCTAGTAATGTAGTGTTGGGGCGCTAATCTTCAGACCCTTTAAGCGATGTAGCGCTTGTTTTGTAGCGCTGGGGCGCTACTGACAGAAACAATAGATTAGAATTCGCCTCCCTAGCGCTATAGCGCCACTATGATAGCGTTGTAGCGCTATCCACAGAAACAGTACTCGAACCTATTGCTCCCGAAAGACTCTTTTTTTCTCCAAACTAACTCTATTTTCTTCCACTTTCACTTCATTCCAATATTTTCACCATCTTAGCATCAAAAACCTAAAACATGAACAAACAAGCATAATTCTACAATAAAATTTCCCTAAACTAATGAAAACCTTCCTAAAAACTAGACCATAAACGAGCCTAAAACTCGTTTATCACTATGGTGGTGTCGTTCACGATCTGGCGTTATTCTTTTTCCCCGGGAGGAAGACTAGACAAAGTCTCGTACTGACCCCCGAGGGTCACAGATCGTCCTACCCTCGTGAATATAGCTGCACAAGGAGCAAAATCAATCAGGACATATAAAAAAAAACTCACAATGAAAGTGATAAAAGTTCATGTGCTGAATTCACAAAGATGGAAGACTTACAATGATGGTTGAAATATTGATGGTCACAGTTCTTTATAGTCATTTGGGTGGTTGGGAAGGTCGATGACGGAGGTGGAGTTCGGAAACCGAGTGAGATAGTAAAACCCATCACCTCGCCCTTTCTGGTCAGGACTGGCTTTGAGGCAGAAGAAGTATAGGATGTCTGCTCGAGTGGAGACCTCACACTCGTGCCTCAAAAAAAATATATTTTAACCTCGCCAAAAGCTTGTGTGAGTTTGCGGGGAGCTGAAAAGGAGCCAATTTAACGTAGTTCGGAAAATCTACGAAATATTGGTCCAATGAGAGGAAGGCACCGGCCTTCAGGTGCTCGTAACTCCAAGCACCGTAGTCATCTTGGAAGGGGCGCAGCTCCGTTCTCCCTCAAATACAGGTTGAGCAATGAGACCATCAACTCCCATCTCGATATTGTGACTCAGAAGGATCTTGTTCACCTTCCCCTGAGTCATTATCCATGAAACTATATGCTCATCCTTGAAAAACGCGTTGGGGTCGACGACCACCTCTCTCTACACCACAAGACCAAAGTGAGGGATGGGAGATTTAGAGGCGATCTGCTTGCCTTTATTTTTGTTTAGGGCAGATGAGCTCGCGACATTCTTCTTGGGAGGTGCCATGATTTAGATCGCCTGACAACAAAGCGGCCTAATTAGTAGGCGACCTAAGATGATCTCTAGCTATGGTTGTAGAGGTACGGAAGACGAAAAGGTTTAATTGGTTTACTTTCAAAATTTGAAATTGTATACGAGCTAAGCTTTGCCCTAGCCTCAACGCGTGGTCCCACACAGTATCCTAGGCCACACGTCTCGATTTCTTAAAATCCTCAGATACTTCAGGATCCGCGTGTCAGAACTGTCAGACCCACTACTTTCCTTTTTAAAGCGGTTTAATGCAAAACCGCCTAAAGAATCATATCCTCTAAGCTACCTAGGATTAAACCTAAAACCCCTTTGATTTCTACATCCCAAACAGATATTCGAACCAATTTTCCATTAGAGTTTTCTCAGAATAACCCAGAAAATTGCCCAGATTTATGAGTATCTTATTTCTAAACATGTTTGGTTTCATTCATTTAGCCTAAACCGAATCCTATTTCCTATTCGCACTCAGACATATCCTAAACGATATTGAACAACAAGCATTTTTCAAAGTGAAAAACTCACTGGAAAATGAAGAATAATTTTTTTATCAAACCAGATGATGAAATACTTACAGAGTGTATGTTCGTTCAAAGAAGAAGTTGATATGTCCACAAGAAGCTCCTTGAAAGCTTCGGAAAGTCTGAAAGGCGATGAAGGATTTTGGGGATTTTGGAGAAGAAAAAGGAAAGCTTGGGTTTTTGAAAAGGAAATATTTTGAATGCAAAGGTGGTGAAGTCTCAGGACTAATCATCCTATTTATATGTAATCTATGGAAATTAATCTGGGCCATCTGATTGGATTAGTTCGAGATCCAAGGGCCGAGATTAAATGAACCATACGGCCGCAAAAAGTTGACAGGATAGTTGTTTCAGTCCTTGAAACCCGAACGGACATCAATTGCAGGAAGCCACGTGTCCAGTACTTGAGTAGTGGGTAGGCATGATTTTATATGGAAGAAGTCTAAAAGCTCCTACTGTGCATGTCAGTGGTGACGACATCAAGCAGGAGCAGGAGCTTAGGGGACAAATGTTGTACCCTAAAATTTGCACGAGTTCAATTACTCAGCTCGGGTATAGCTGGCAGATAAATATGTGGAAAAATAGCCATGTGGAATATCTGGTTATTAATGATGTGAGCAGCTCGAGATCCAATCCACTTGTACACGGTATACAGGTTATCATCTGACCTACACTTAAGGTAACAATCAAAATCGATACTCATAATGGTCAGATCCAACTTTGGGCACTCTGAAGTTACTACGAGCTCGGAGTCAGGTAATTGTTAAACGCGAGCTTGGGTGAGATATTCAACTCGTGAGAACCTAGACATAATGCATACTAAAGGATCCCAAGAGATTCGGGGATTCATTATACGCTTATTAATGACCAAGTTGTATCATATATCTATCATTTATTATCCGAGATAGGAGGAGTATATTTATTATGTTATCAAATCATATCTCAATGAAAATGGGAACAATCTGTATTAATTATATACCTTATTTAATCACGCGGTTTATTTACATAGTTACCCAAACTTGTTCATGGAATTCCCCTATAAATACTAGGAATATTTGACAGGAAAGGGGAGGGACTTTTTGTATTACTAAAGCTATGCAGAAATAGAGAGAGAAAATTAATAATATTGACTTGTGGACTAGGTAGATTTTAACCACTGAACCATGTAAAAGTTATATGCTTTTGAGTTAATGTTTATTAGTTCATTATGATTTATAATGCAGTACTACTCGTTTAATTTCTTAATACACTGTTGGCAAAAAACTGCGTCAACACAAGGTATTAAGAAAGTTCTTGTGTGGTTTGTAAGATTTAAAACTAAACTAAGGTGAAGGAAATTGTTGCAAATTTTTCAATATGCAAGTGCACTAAGCGAAGAAGTAATAAAAGTGATAAAAATGAGCATCATTTTCACATGATTGAGTTATCAACAAATTGTAAAAGAACATCAACACTTAACAACTTGCATAGAATAATTGGTATGATTAAAATTTATACTAATAAATCAAGCAACAAAATGAACAAGATAATGATGATTAACTAGATCTATGAAATCCTCATAATATTTAATCTGGTGACAATGTTGGATGTATATGCTATAACAGGCCGAGCTTTACTAACTACTAATTTGAAAAAGTTTATAGGCTTCTTTCAAAGTCACTATGATTTTAATTTTTTAGTTAAATTAAACATATGCTAATATAACTTCAAGAATACATTATTAATCACCAATTTCATCAACTATATGTGTCTATACCATTACAAATCAAAATCTAAAGAGAACAAACACCATTCAAGTCTTGTCTATTAATCTTTTTAATATTAGGAATTAACTCAATTACCCATGTTTGATGACCAAGCAAAAGTAGAAGGCAATAATAACACTTGAATGAATAAATTTTAATTCACTGATAGCATCCTTGCAACAACATACCAAAATCACAAACTAAAGTTCATTAATAATTCAAGCTACTAAAAAAATTAGCAACAAAAATACTTAAAAATAAATCATCCATGGGTTTACAAAATATGAATTAGAAAACAAAATACAAAAAGTTGAAAGAGTAAAGGATGAATTAATATATGTAGGTGAATTTATCATTATCTTCTTACGTGTCCTTCCTTCCTTGTCATCTCTCTATTTCTTTCTCTTTTTTTCCTTCATCTCCTTTCGGTATTTTCTCTCCAATGGCTGCTGAAAAGAATGGGTGGAGTGTCTCTAAATGGTGATTACTATTTTTCTTTCTAAAGCTAGGGTTCCAATCAGGGAACCTTACTTTTCTTCCCTTTCTACTTGTCACCTCTTTTCTACTTCTGAGACCGCCTATAATTATATTTAGGAGTGCACACAGATCGTATTAGTTGGGTTTTGTATTCTTGGGTTTGGATTTTACTGGTTCGAATTTTAGAAAATTTATACTGAATCCAATCCAAATATATGCAGATTTGATGCGGGTTTGGATTTCGAATTTCGGGTGGATTTCGATCGGATTCGAATTCCACCTAATTTTAGTCTAGTTTCCATTTTAAAGATAATAAAAATTCATTATTATCACTTTAGGAACAAAATTATATTAGGGAATTTGCATATATACTGTAAGTTAACAAAATCAGTCTAAATATACGGCAAGTGAAACTAATTACAAATATACGAAACACAATTATAATACCAACCAATAAATGATCTATTGTTAAATAGGGCACTCAAGCCCACATGACAACACACTCTTTTCTTTTGTTAACATGTTTGTAACAATGATTTACATAATTAATTTTATAGCTAAATTATTCAATTTTTGTAACTAAAATTTACAAAAAATGCTACATGATAGAACAACTAAATTTTTAACAAATGCTATAGTTACAAAGTAAAAATATAAGTTACAAGATTGTAACAGGTAGTAACAAAACTATTACAATCAATAACAAAATAGTTACCGACAGTAACTCAAAATCATTAAAAAGTAAAAGAGTCAGCTACAAAATTGTGATAAGTAGTAACAAAACTATTACAATAAGTAAACAACTTTTACAAATTTATAAACTAACATTTACAAATTAATTCGTATAAAAAAATGACTTTTGTAACAAAAGTTTTCATAACTAATTTACAAATAAAAATATATTTGTGTAACTAATATTTGCATAAATAATTTATAAATGTACTTCACATAATTATAATAAAAATTTACCAAACTAGTTTTATAATTTTAATAGTTATTTATCATTCCAATAGTATTCCTGAAACAATATTACTAATTTGTAACAATTTACTATTATTTCAATAATTATTTGTCTTTTAGTATTATTTAAAGAGTTTAATTTTAATCCCTATAGGCTATAACTAGCTATATATTCACTCACAAATGGGTAAGTATATAGTAATATAGATGATATTATACTTCAGTACTATAGTATGTGATATGTATATTTATATGGATACATGTCTTAAATTATCCTATATCAAAAGTTAAACTGTATATTTGACATGCCCACCGTATATTTAAAAAATTTCCAATAATATTTTTGTATGAGGTGTGGGACATCTTATCATTTTCATCATATTTTTTTTTATCATTTTAAATATCACAAAATTTATTTTTATCACTTTTATAAAGGAACTTAATTTTTTATGTGAGGTGTTGGACCTCTTATCATTTTCATCATATTTTATAAAATAAGAGGTTTGCCTTAACCTCTGACTGAATTCTACTATCTTATATGCAGACACATATCCAAGATACAAAAAACTTAATATATCCATCCAATATATTTTTTTATTAAGGCACTCCACTCCTGTAAAAATAAACAAAATAAACCATTACATAAATTGAATCATGAACACATATTTAGTTTACAAACAAATTCAATCGCATACAAACAGACTAATTCAAACCCAAATAAAAAGAATAACGAAAGGTATATAAAGTCTTAATATCACATTAATCAAAAGCACATTACATAAATCTCATATCAGGCAGGTGTATGGATATTTCAGAGTTAAGAACGTTATACATATTAAAATCAGTTTGACCCATATCAAATCTCAGACCACTAATAACACATATCTTAAGCACAAAGATAAAAAAAATAGAAAATCAAATAAAAATTTATGCAAAAATAAAAGCAATAGATAAAACTAGGAACGAAACATTACGTATTTAGCACAGAGATTACCAACTATTCGGCCTTATCCATTTAAAAGAAAATAGTAAGCATGTTACTTACACATTATTACAATAAATAAAATAAATATGCTTAGATTAAGAATAAATAGTTAACAATCTTTAACAAAAAAAAAAAGATAAAAATTAAAGTTTATACACAAAACAACAGATCCAGCAGTGCAGAGGCAAAACTAAGTGAATCAAAGACATACCAAAATAAGCCATTTAGATGCTTTATGTTGTTGCTGCTGAGATTCGAGAGGAAAGGGGCGACTGTGACTGGCTCTGAGTTTGAGAGAACGAAGGTCACCGACGAGATATGAGGCAAGCATCCGTTTGTGACAGTGATTGTGAGAGAGAGGGCTCTGAGATTGAGAGATGGAGGTCTGGGTGAATTCCGGCAGTTATGGCAGAAAAATTCAGAGAGGAAAGGTTGGGGGTGTGGTTTCTGTGACAGAGAGTGATGGGTAGAGCTAGAGAGAAGAGAATGAAAACAAATGCAACGAGATGGAGAATTAGAATGAGGTGGCGCTCAGTGAATTAGGGTAAGGAAATGAGAGTGTTTTTTAGGGATATACCGAAATAGGACTCATTATTTATATATTAATCCTATCGGGTTTCGGGTTTAAAACCGAATCCGAAATTTATATATATTCAAACATGAATCTTATCCGAATTTTTAGATTTCGGGTCGGATTGAACTCGACAGGTATGGGTTTTAAAAAATTTCAGATTTTACGAGTTCTGGTCAAGCGGGTTTTCGGCTTTTTCAAACTTTAAGTTCACCCCTAATTATATTCCAACTACCTACACTTTTACTAGAATTATCAAATCAATGAAGAAAAACTCATTAAATGATCAGCTGGTCATTTTGGCATGTTGGTCCTTCAATAGCTATGGTACTGAAATGCTTCAATATTGTTGTAGCAATCTGAAAAATTATTGCACACAACAATAGGATTTTAAATCAATTTAGATCTCTTCAAAATACACACAATTAAGGTAGATTAATTACTTAACGAGAAGTTACATATAAATAATCCAAAAATTATGTGATTATTTAAAACTATTCTAAGAATATTAAAATTAATATTTTTTTAGAACTAAATAAAACTAATAAAAATTATCTAAATTAAACTTAAAATCCTTGAGATCAAAGCTAAATTAATGCCCAAAAAAAGCTACATAACTATATTTTATTGAGTTACCATAATCTCAAATTTAAGATTTGCTTGCCCTCATTTAAAAGAAAAGAAATAAATCAAAGTAAAACATGAGACAAAATAAGACTAGAGTTGGTGACGTCCACAATTTTTCTCAAAGATTACTAATAATCATAACTCAAAGATTGTCCAACGATTGTAAAAAACTTAAGGAGTATGTCTCATTCTAATATTTATTGCTCTATGTGTAGTGCTTTTTCTCAAATCATTGCATGAAATTTGCATCATTTTTTTTTTCTTCTAAACACCAATTTATTAACACAAGATCTTAAGAATGACAAAGTCTCATGGGTTTTTTTTTTTTTTATCTCTTTCTATGCTAATGTAGACAAATACACAACTAAAGATTATTAGGACTCGCTAAGCATGCAATGTTAGGCTTGGGTGAAGGTAGGATACATGATACAAATCTTGGCTCAAATCACATTGAACACGTTAATCTTTCCAGAACCATCAAAGAGCTCACAACATTCTTAGAAGAACACCTTTGAATTATTTGGAAGACATCCTTTTGACTTCAACACTGATATTATTAACAATGAGCCTCTAGCTGCACCGGACCATTCTAATCACAAAGGTAAAAGGTCATTGTACAAAATTCATAGAAGACCAAGAAAAGGTCCCAAAGGGGTTTTGTTTCTCGTTCTAGTATTGGTAGCTCTTCTTGATTATTACTTCTTTGCTTTCGACCTTCTTATGCACTTCTTTTGATCTCCCCGTTACTTGAATATAAGTCTTGGTTTAGTATTTCTTCTTAAGTTCAATTGTTAATTCGTAACTAATTATTAAGAAATTTATATTGCGATTGGTACTATATCTTCAACTGTTTTATTTTTAATAAAAAAAAATTGGCTACTTGCTAACTGAACAATCATAATTTTCAAACTTCTAATTATGTTGTTACTTTCTCTAAATTTTGATCTTTCTATTAGGATTAGCAAGTTAGTTAGTTAGTTGAGTTTTGTATTAGCTATTTACTCCTCAACTAATTCTGTTACAAATTTGTTTAGACTCTGTTACAAGTTAGTTTTAGGCTAACTAACACCTGCTCATTATATATAGCAAGACTCTTCTAGTATTTGGACCTCACGTGACTTTACAAAGCTTTTCAATAAAACTAATTGTTTCATCCTAATATGGTATCAGTGAAAATTTGACCTAATTTCCTCTCTTTCTTCTTAATTGCATCAATGGCGAGAAATCAAGCTACATGACTCCAAACCTCCAGCACTGTCCCTCCACTTCAGGAGTCTTCAATGACAACTACTGAATCATATGTTCTAATTCCTTGTGCTCCATCTCAAGAATCCCCAATTTATAAGGTTCCTCCAATTTTGAATTCCTAAACCTCAGTTTCCAATCGATTCTCTTCTCTCCTAGTTTCAGATCGACTTTCACATGAAGATGGGAGTAGTACTTACTTCTGTAACGCCCTAACTTATTTATCTTTAGGAAAATACCACTTTTGATACTTATATAGAAAAATACCAATAATTGTCTAGAAAATGCAATGAGGCCTTATTAAAAACAATGCAATACGAGCCCAATGTTCAAAACAACATATCTTCATGAAATTTAAAGAAATTAAAGACAACCCATTGGGTTTAATAATAAACAAAATAAACTAGTAATTGCTATATGGCGTTATGGATCATTTCTCATCCACTGACTCCTCGCAACAAACATACTAAGTTCAATGGAAACTACCCAGCTCACCATACGTGTCAATCAAAGAACCTAACGCCTACCTGAAATGAGGAAAGTAAGAGGATGAGCTAAAAGCCCGACAAGGAAGTACAAATAATACAAACAACAGAACCATACAACATTTCTATACTACTATCATGCATTTAAAGAAATATAACACACACTCATTCCATCTATATATACTTTATTTCGAAACTATTACACACAAAAAAAATAAAGCATAATTTTGGGAGGAACAAGAAAACTCTAGAAATCGATCATCCTATCCCCACCTTGGGGTCTATGACATGTCTGCCCTATGAGTTACGTCATACCTTAGTATCTCCTTTGTTCTGTTATGAACATAACGCTAACAACACTATTTCTTTCATACGATCATTCAAACAGAATAGTCATAACAATTTTTTAACTTACCACATATGGCACTTGTTTTACTTTAAAAAATTCATAACATAATTCACAGAAGTCTAGCTAACTTTTTTACCTCAAGTCCAAGCTAATCAACAAGCAGGAATACTTCACAACGAGCCTAGAATAATAATCAAAACACTTGTCTTAATATCATATAGAACACATATGAACACGTAAAAACATATTCCACATGTTCATGGGCCATGCACAGGTGGAAAATGTTGGATTAGCTTATATAGGATCTTTATTTATTTTCATGTATATCTAATATTAAACAAATTAATACGAGATAGCCTAAAACATATTTCTAAAATTGAATTCAAAGAAAAACAAATAATAGAATACTTACAGTATACGCAGCGGAATTAAAGAGTCATTAATTCAGTTTCTCTAACTCTTGTATCATCTTTGTCGCAGAGTATTATCAAGAAACTGAACCGATCTTCTATTTTCTTCACAATCTTCCAATGTATCCTTAGAACCACCTAGACTAGTGTGGGCAATTCTCAACACATGAGATAGATATAGAGAGAAGAGAAAATAACAAAGAGGCTTAGAAAAGGACTTGTGTTTAGAGAGAATCTAAAACTATCAGAAAATCTGACTTGTGACTTATGTTTTGATTTCTCTCTAAGCACTCCTTTTATAGACTCAATTAGGTCATTTAGTTTAATTAAAAAATCAATAAAATAATAGCCATTTTGAATCCCTAGGATGAAATTATCATGGGCTATAGGCCCGTGAAATTTCCCATTTGATTATAAGCCAATTGGACTTAAAATCAAGGCCTGTATTATTTTCTATTGATTTAATTAATTAAATAATTATTTTAATCCTTTATCAAATTAATTATTTATAATTTGAACCTTGATTTAAATTTATTTATTAATTTAGATACCAATTTATCTTAATTAATAAATCTGCCGAAATTTCTCTTTTCTTCTCAAAATTACACAACTCTGTGAAACTATCCAAAATTGACCTGGTCAACTTTGATAATTCTAATTGATGATTAAATCAATTAATTGAGACTATTTAGATGATTTTATCCAAAGTACAATGGGGACCACGGGCCTATGAAATCAAGCCCCAATAAGTTATCATAAATCTAACAAATAAATTTACTAACTTATTAATTCCTCGTGACTCCACTATAGACTTGGAAATGCACTCTTGAATTCATAGAACGCTCTATAACAAATATAGATACGATATTAATTATCCATTGTTACAACCATAATTGTCACTCAATCCTCTATATACGGTCTATAATGAGATAGGACTAAAATACTGTTTTACCCCTCATTGTATTTTATCCTTAAAACACTTAGTTCCTTGTAAATGATATTTCAGTAAACTAATTTAATTACTGAAATGAGATCTCTATCATTTAACACCTTGAACCAAAATAAAAGGTAACCATCATTTCACTTCTTCATTAGAAGCTATAGATGTTCATATCTATGATTAACACTCCCAATCAATTATACTACCGAGTTCCCAATATGTAAGTATGGGCTAGTCCGTAAGGTAAGCTGGTAACGAACAAGTCAAAGAACTCAAATAATACAATCAGTTAGAATACTAACCACTCAGAATTGAGATTGAATTGACCTATGGTCAACTATATGATATGACTAGAATAGATAATAACGGTATGTTTACTTATCTTATCAACTGTCAATATCTGTCTAGTCTGATGTAACAAATACATACAATCTTATCTACTTTGCTAATGTTCTAGAAATAACATAATACTGTAATGTGTAAGTAGATCATATCGTAGATTGGCAAGTCAGTGTAAATCCTGTGCACTGACTAATCTTAGGACTAACTTATTTTGAACGTATAATCATACTTATATTCAACTGTGATTACGTCACTATAAATAAGATTAGCTATATGCTCGGGATTTATGTTGTGAATTTTCTAACGATTAAAATATGCGCAAGTATACACAATCGACAACAAGTAATACAGTGATAGAGTATCAAAGTTCGTTTCCACAGGGACTTTTAAACTAAATAAATGAAATATCAACCAAAAACAGTTTACAATTCAGTGACCAAATCAAGAGAAAATTTGAGTGATTAATTCTGAAAATAAATGTAAATGAGCAATTTAATTAAACTAAAAATCAGAGATCAAAATGAAGGAATTCTGTGTAGATTTCAGATACGAGAAAAATAGGTCTGGGTGGTTAATTCCCCTCTGTTCGTTCCAGTTGTTACAGCAATGGCTCAACAATGGTTTAGCAATTGCATCAGAGTTAACAGATTTCACAAAGATCCAGTAGTTCTTTCCAAAACTTACTGATAACGTTTACAACTCAACTCAACACATTCCTGTATTAAATCAGGTTGCATACTGTCATTTAAACACCAAATCTCATGTTATACAAGGCAGCAAAACATTCCTATTTTACCACTAAGATTTACCTAAAAAGGTACTTCTCTTGCATCAATTAAGTGGGATTGACTAGCCTAATTTCTTCCAAAATCAGATCTAGCTAAATAATTGTTACTTATGGCCAGTAAACAACAATCAGTTAACATTAACAACACTTAATTGAACAATGTCACAATTACCACAACCATACATCAAAACATTACTTCATAATATAGGGTTCATAACCACCCAAACCCTTAGGATATTAGTTCATAGCTGAAATTATAAACACAAATCCAGTACAGAAAAGTTCCATTGAGTATAATCAAAAAACTAGATAAGAATTTAATACAAAAATGAGAGAGGGAGAGATTAGAAAGATGAGTGGTGAGCTCAGGTTTCCCTTAGGCGTCTGCCTTCCTCTTCTCCTCTGTTTAGTACTTCCTTCTTCTCTCTTCTTTTTCTTTTCTCTCTGTACTTTTCTTAGTGAAAATATGCAGACTTCTTCAAATATTCAGAGTGTCCATCTATATTTTGGCTGCCTCCTTTTTAGGGTACTTGGTTTACCCTAATTAGTAAGTCAAAGTCAATTGTGCCCTCTTGTCCTTTGCCACACCATCCAGCTGACTCATTGTACAACATTCTCGCCACCTAGGCGTCACTTATTCTTATTTGTCACATTTCTTCACTGGTCCCTGCCGATTGCTACGTTGTGGTTGCTACAACATTGATAGAACAACAACATGCTATTTTCAGATTTGTTCCCCTTCTTGATCCAAAGTTCCTGATCACCTATTCCAGCCTTGTACGCCCTGGTTTTCCCACGGGCTGTTTAGCAGGGCGAGCCTCGGACTAAATCAGTTTTAGTCCGAGGCTCCCACTGGCCGGAGGCTCTATTTCCAGGAAGGGCCCTTGTCAGCTCGAGGGGGTCCTGTTTCCAGCTCGCATTTGTTGCCCCAGGAGCTGAGAATGACATCCGAAGGCCATGGACGGAGCAGCTCGGGTTATGAACTGCTCCGGTCGCGAGCTTCTCAGGAAGCTCCGACCCTATGGGAAGTCAACACGCAAGATAAACGTGCATATTCCTGCCATCACGTGTCCGATATCCCCCTGACTTCTCGGACACGCAGCAGGAACGTGCGTATTCAGACACCCGCGGACGGGTTGGGCCGTGCGGCCCATTATCTCCTTCCATACTGATTAGACCACACTTGTGTGTCAGGTTTAGGAATTAATCATGAATGTCACAGATTTGATATGACAAATGGTAAGGTCACGGGATGACCTCCCTACCAACTTCCAGGTGCCCTCTCCTATAAATAAGGAGACCCTGGGAGTTGATAGGGGTTGGAAAAAATAGTCTTTGAAGAACTATATACTTTGTAAACCAAATACCCAGAGAATATCAATAATATTGACTAGTGGAGTAGAGGGATTTTAACCTTCGTACCACTTAAAAACGTGTCTTGAGTCACCTAGTTCTTTCCCAAAGATTTCATATCTGTGACGGTTCTACTTTTAGTACTAATCTCTTTCTCTTCTTCTCTTAATTATCTGTTGCCGAAGAACCGCGTCAACAGTTTGGTGCTTTCATTGAGAGCAAGTCCGATTAGTACTACCACAAACATACAACTATGGTGACCACTCGATCCAAACATGGCAACGAGACAGAGCAGCATGATGGGCAGGAGGCCCACCATGTTGCCCTCCCTGATGAGAAAATTCATGAAGTCCAGCAGAGGCCAGGGAAGCAGCCGGTGGGCCAAGACGACACTGGTAGTTCAGCGCCCCGGCCGCCTAATCCGAATCCATGTTATTACACTGCGGTGGAGATGGAGAATGCTCATCTGAGGAGCCAGTTAGCAGCAGCTGGTCAACAAATCCAGGATATTCTGAGCCGACTACCCCCTCTCACAACCAACGGTAACGTTGGAGAGAGGCAAGGCGAGGCTCCTAAGTCTCGCCGGAGTAATCGATCCAGGCATAGCCGTTCGGGTAGACTTCCTGCAGCCAACTCCACCCCTTCATCACGCCATCAAGAGGCGAACTTCAGGGAAATGCCTCGGATCGAACAGTAGCAGTACAGCCGTTCGGTTAGGACGTCAACCCCTAGCTCTCAGCCTTCCTCGAGGACGCCCAGAAGAGATCGAGGAAATTCCCAAAGAAGGGCCGAGGAGATCCGGAGACGTCAGCCCGTCCCCGAAGAACGTCCAGTTCCTCGTCCAGCTCGCCCAGCGCGAAACCAGCAAGCTGGCAGGGCCGAGAGGCCCCCACCAAATTTAGTCCGTCCGGACGGCACTAGGATCGCCTCTCCGGTCAGGCATCCTCCTTCTCCCATCAGATATCCGTCTCCTCAGCCCGTCCGAGACATCCCGACCTACGGGAATAGCAGGAGGGGCCCGCCATCAGCTGGACCCTCCTGGCGCGGCAGGGTTCCGGAGGAAGGATCAGGTTATGGCCGCCAAAGACGCACTCCGAGTCTGTCCAGCAGAAGTCACTAGACCGGCAGTGCACGGAGTGATCTTTCAGGAGGAGACCTGCGCCAGCGACTAAGTTCAGCACAAAGTCACCATACTACCCAGGGAGGCGACCTTCGAGATCGCCTCAACTCTCACAGAGAGGATCGAGTTAGGGATGGTAGCCAGGCCCGCTCAGTTGGGGTCCGATCCGAAGTACGTAACGGCGGGAATGCCCCAAATGACCTATCTCAAGATAGGAGGGGCAACAACCCGCCTAATATGTACAACGGGTCCGGAGCTGTTGAACAGCCCCGGAATAACCCAGGATCTCAGGACAAAACCCTAGAGCGCTTAACTCAGATGGAGGAGCTGATGAAGAAGCTCCTATCGGAAAAGGAAAAAGACGAATATGATTCAGGGGATGAGATGGAACTCTTCGCCCCCAATATAGCAGCAACGGCATACCCTTCTGGCTTTCGTATGCCCCACTTGTCAAAGTTCAATGGGGATGGAGACCCGTCTGACCACTTAGGGATGTTCAACACCCTAATGATGGCTCATAACATCGGACCGGAGCTTCGTTGCTTGATCTTTCCTTCCACCCTAACTGGACCTGCCAGGCAGTGGTTCAAGCAAAGTAAAAGGCAGTCAATCAGCTCCTGGAAGACCTTTTCGACTGACTTCAAGAGGGCATTCCGCGCCTCTCAGGCCGCCCGAGTCCAGGCCGACTCCCTAGCTAATGTGAGACAGCAACCTGGTGAGACACTGAAAGCCTACTTGAGCAGATTTGCAAATGTCGCTGCTCAAGCCAGAGACGCTGACGACAGCTCCAAACTCATGGCCATGAGGACCGGGATCCTAGTCGGCGAAGACCTGTGGAAGGATATTCAAAGGAGGGGGGGTCAGCTCGGTTAGTGAATTCCTTAACAGAGCCCAAGAGTGGATAAACTTGGAAGAAGCTGAAGCTTCAGCCGCGGGGACCGGCCAGGTCCTCGAGAAGCCCGCTGGGACGGGAACAGAGATCATAGCGGCGATTCCCGACATTGCGCAAAATAACCAGCCCGGTGGTAGCAAAAGAAAAGGAAATGGTGAAAACAGCCAGCACGGTCAAAAGAAGAATAAGTCTGTGGATAAATTCAAGCCCGTGTTCACAACGTATACCGAGCTCACTCAAACCAGAGAGAATATTTTCCTGGCCAACGCTACGTGAGTCCCCTGGAAGAGGCCGGAGCCATTAAAACACCCTAAGGGAAAGAGAGACGCTTCCAAATTCTGCCGTTTTCATAACGACGTCGAGCACAATACCGACGACTGCAGGCACCTCAAAGATGAAATCGAAACTCTAATCCGAGCAGGTCCATTGGCGCAATACTCGCGAAACAGGGTCCCGACAAGTCGACCCGCTCCGGAGGTCCCAGCCAATCAGCCCGGACCTCGGGTAGAACAGGATGTCCTTCCCCCCGCGGTCGAGGGGGAGATCTCCACCATCTCTGGAGGACCACACATGGCTGGCACGAGTAGAGGCGCCCAGAAGAGGTATGTGAATGAGTTGAAGGCCCACAATGGAGCGGAGTTCGTCCCGGAATAGCGTCAATCAAAACAACAAAGATTAGAGAAACAACCGATTATCTTCGCGGAGGAAGACGCAAGCCATGTCCAATTCCCTCATAACGATCCCTTGGTCATAACAGTCCAGCTCGCCAACCGGAAAGTAAGGAGAGTATTGGTGGACAATGGGAGCTCGGTGAACCTCCTGTTCCGATCCACCTTGGAAAAAATGGGCCTGACTGTTGCCGAACTTAAGGCAACCTCGATGATGATGTATGGTTTTTCAGGAGAAGGATCAGCAGCGATAGGGACGATTGAGCTGGTGATCACCCTAGGAGACGAGTCCCGAACGGTGTCCAAACTACTCGAATTCGTAGTCATTGACTGCTCCGCTGCTTACAACGCCATTTTGGGCCGACCTACGCTCATTGCTTTCGAGGCTATCACTTCCGTCCGGCACCTCGCCATGGAATTTCCTACTTCGACAGGGATCTGCACTATCAAGGGCGATCAGCTCGCTGCCAGGGAATGCTACAGCATTTCCATGAAGGGAAAATCTAAACCTGGGCAGGTGACGATGGCCGTTCAGGACGAAGAGGAATCTCGAGGACACAAGGCGGCTCCCGAGATTGAAAAACCTCAGATTTCCGAAGGCGAAAAGCTCACCCTAAGCGAGGACATTGACCCCCGAGGACATTGACCCCTGAGTAGGCGAGGACAGGTCCGAGCTCCAAGCTATTGAAGAGCTCGAGGAGGTAAGCATCGATGAGCAAAACCCGTCACGGACGATTAAGCTCGGAAAGAACCTCTGCGATAGAACAAAGGCGGAGCTAACTATGTTTCTGAAGAAGAACCTGGACGTATTCGCATGGTCGCACGAGGACATGATAGGGATCAGTCCGAGCGTAATCATGCACACGCTCCACCTAGACAAAAGCGTCCCTGCCAAGTCTCAAAAGCAGAGGCGTTTAGGGACAACCCAAGCCGAAGCCCTTGAAGAAGAAGTGGCCCGGCTCAAAAAGTGTGGCTTTATCCGCGAAGCCAAATTTCCCATTTGGATTGCCAATCCCGTGTTAGTTCCAAAGCCCAATGGGAAGTGGCGGACCTGTATCGACTTTTCCGACCTGAATAAAGCCTGCCCCAAGGATTGCTTTCCATTACCGAGGATCGATCAACTGGTGGATGCCACGGCGGGGCACGAGCTCATGTCCTTCATGGACGCGTACTCAGGCTACAATCAGATCGCGATGAATCCAGCAGACCAGGAACATACCAGCTTCATGACCCCGACTAATGTCTATTGCTATAAGGTCATGCCGTTCGGTCTTAAGAATGTCGGGGCTACCTACCAAAGGCAGGTAAATAGAATGTTCGCGGACCAGATCGGGAAAAACATGGAAGTGTACGTTGATGATATGCTTGTCAAGTCAAAGATTGCCAGCAACCACGTCGCCGATCTGGAAGAGTGCTTTAACATACTGCGAGAATATGGCATGAGGCTCAATCCTCAGAAGTGCACTTTCGGTGTCGCATCGGGGAAATTCTTGGGTTTCATAGTCAATACCCGAGGAATCGAGGCAAACCCCGACAAGATCAAGTCACTGCTCGAGCTTCCTTCCCCCCGGTCGCGGAAAGATGTCCAAGGCCTCACAGGAAAAGTGGCAGCACTGAACCGGTTCATTTCCAAATCGACCGACAAGTGCCTGCCCTTCTACAACCTGCTCCGGGGAAACAAGAAGTTCGAATGGACAGTAGAATGCGAAGGCGCATTCCTCGACCTAAAAGCGTACCTGGCTGAACCGCCTGTGCTATCAAAGCCCAAGGTAGGAGAACCTCTTTTCCTGTACATGGCCATAACTGAGGACGCAGCTAGTGCCGTTCTGGTGCGAGAAGAGGACCAGGCTCAGAAACCGGTTTATTACATCAGCAAGAGACTCCTCGGAGCTGAGTCAAGGTACCCATTGATGGAAAAACTGGCGTTCTGCCTAATCACGGCCTCGCGAAAACTCAAGCCATACTTCCAGTCCCACTCTGTACACGTCATGACCGATCAGCCTCTAAGGCAGGTTTTGCAAAAGCCTGAAGCCTCGGGACGCTTGCTTAAGTGGGCGGTCGAACTCAGTCAGTTCAAGATTTTCTATATTCCCCGAACTACCATAAAAAGTCAAGCCTTGGCCGACTTCATGGCAGAATGCGCGGGATTCCATGAGATTCCATCAGAAAACTCACCTCAGGTCGCCTCCTCAAGTTCATCGTGGAAGATCTTCATTGATGGCTCATCTAACGAGAACGGCTCCGGGGCTGGAATCATTCTGATATCCCCAGAGGGGCATAGATTCCACTCGGTGCTAAGGTTTGGGTTCAAGGCATCTAACAACGAGGCAGAGTACGAGGCCTTGTTAGCTGGACTTAGGATAGCTAGCGAGCTAAAGGCGAGCTCTGTCCAATGCTTCAGCGACTCCCAGCTCATGGTGAATCAGGTTCTAGGCGAGTATCAGGCGCGGGGTCCCAAGATGGCCGCCTATTTGGCAAAGGTAAAGTCCGAATTGTCTGCGTTTGGGCGAGGGTCGATCGAACAGATACCTCGGGAGCAGAACGCCAACGCAGATGCTCTCGCCAAGCTCGCCACCTCGGGAGAGACAGAAACCCTGGGGTTGGTGCCAGTTGAGTTCTTGAAGAAACCTAGCATTGACGGAGGTCAGGCAGATATTGAAATGATTGACATCAGGCCGACCTGGATGACTCCCATTATTGAGTACCTCGTCGAGGCCAAGTTACCCGAAGGGCGCAACGACGCACGACGAGTCCTTTATCAAGCTTCGAGGTATACGCTAGTCGAGGGGGTGCTGTACCGACGTGGGCATTCATTACCTCTCCTCCGGTGCGTTCTTCCAAGCGAAGCAAAGGCCATCCTGCAAGAAATTCATGAAGGATTCTGTGGAGATCACACTGGGGGGCAAAGCCTGGCCTTGAAGATCCTCTGGCAAGGTTATTACTGGCCGACTCTGTCCAAAGACTCGATCTCATATGTAAAAAAGTGCGACAAGTGTCAGCGGTTCGCTGCGGTTGCCCGAGCTCCTCCGACCGAGCTAAAAATGATTTCATCTCCCTGGCCATTTGCCGTTTGGGGGATAGATCTAGTAGGCGCCCTGCCCACCGGAATGGGCGGGGTCCGTTACGCCGTGGTAGCCATTGACTACTTCACCAAGTGGGCCGAAGCAGAACCGTTGGCGATAATAACATCGAAAAAGGTGCTAGACTTCGTGGTTAAAAGCATCATATGTCGATTTGGCCTACCTAAAAAGATCGTCTTCGACAATGGTACTCAATTTGACAGCGATCTGTTCACCGAATTTTGCGAAAGGCACGGAATTGTGAAAAGCTTCTCGTACGTGGCCTATCCCCAGGCGAACGGCCAGGTCGAGGCTGTCAATAAAACTCTGAAGGCGAGCCTCAAGAAGAGGCTAGATGAGGCAAAGGGGATCTGGCCAGAACAGCTCCCCCAAGTTCTGTGGGCCTATAGGACCTCACATCGGACTCCCACGGGTCACACTCCTTTCTCCCTAACCTTTGGAAGTGAAGCAGTCCTCCCCGTGGAGGTGAAGGTCCTGTCACATAGGGTCCAGTCCTACGACCAAGACGGGAACCACGAGCTCCTATGCCATTCCTTAGACTTAGTGGATGAAAGGCGAGAGGATTCACAACTCAAGCTCGCCCATTATCAACAGAAGATCACTCGCTACTTCAACACTAGGGTCAAAAGACGTGCCTTTGGCGTCGGTGATTTGGTCTTGAGGAGAGTTTTCCTGGCTGGGAAGGATCCCAAAGATGGGGTTTTGGGACCAAGCTGGGAAGGACCATACCAGGTCATCGAAGTCATCAAAGAGGGAACTTATAAGTTAGCTCGACTTGGTGGAGGGGCGGTCTCGCGGACTTGGAATGCTATCCACCTAAAGAAATACTATCAATGATCCATTTGTAAGGCCTAGAAGGTCACCTTCCATGTATAAATAAAAATCAAATGTTTCTCTTTATTTGCAAGTGTAATTTTAAAGTAACCACGAAAGACCCTTTCCCAGTTACTTGGGGGGCATATGGTACCTGGATATAACCAGGTCTCCTTAACGACTTAGGTGTTAATTTTTATCTATGGATAAGAGTTATCACAAACTAAGTCCTATCCTGGTTTTAACCAGGTCAGAAAACTTAGAAGTTAACTAAAATTTGTTGACCGTGGTTCTTCTTTAAAGAGCCCGGGATATGGATAAAAGTTGACGCGAACTAAGTTTTTTAAAAATAAGTTCCTGGTTTTAACCAGGTCAGAAAACTTAGAAGTTAACTAAAATTTGTTGACCGTGGTTCTTCATTAAAGAGCCCGGGATATGGATAAAAGTTGACGCGAACTAAGTTTTTAAAAAATAAGTTCCTGGTTTTAACCAGGTCAGAAAACTTAGAAGTTAACTAAAATTTGTTGACCGTGGTTCTTCGTTAAAGAGCCCGGGATATGGATAAAAGTTGACGCGAACTAAGTTCATAAAAATAAAGAGATGAATTGTAACCAAATGCATAAAATATATATATATATATATGTTAAACTGGTTGAGCAAATTGTCTCGAGGTGGAAGCACCTCATAATTTTTTTTATTACAATGTAAAGTAAGAGTTCAAAATGCCCAAAGAGAAGTATCCTAAGCCCCATCAGTTGGCCTTTTGGAGGTCGCAGTATCGTCCTGCCCCGCCGCGGCAAAGGCCTCTCCAGTCTCCGAGGGAGGAGCCTCCTTATTTAGGCGGGCTTGGAGCTTCGGCAACAAAAACGCCCAGAGGTCCGGGGGCATGAAAGAAAAGTCTGCGTCCGGATTGTGGGACCAGCAGTGATAGAACAGGTCTTGTAAGGACTGCTTCGAAATGACCCGCTCGGCTTCCAGGGCGGCCTGGGCCTCGGTCTTCGCTGCCTCGAGATCCGTTCGCGACGCGGTCAGGAAGTTTTTAAGCTCTTGGTTCTCGAAACGGATCTTCTTCAGTTCGGCTTTGGAGGCCGCCAGCGCGTCTTTTGCCTCCTGGGCCTCCTGAAGCGCGGTCTGGCGCTCAGCCTCCATACCCTCGAGCTGGGCCTTGGTCCTGGCAATGCCTCTGTACGCAGCAGCAATGCCCTGCAAGAAGGGAAGGACAAATTAACTAACTATAAAAAAAAAAAGGGCGGCGTGTGAATGTCAAAAGCTTTAAAGGAATGGAACAGTTTACCGTTAGGGTCATGTCCATCGAAGATTCCATAACTCGGACCGGGCTCGTTGATTCAATTGCCCGAAGTTCCTTCTCCTTGAGCTTGTAGAAATGGCTGACGGCATAGCTCGCGGACTCATATACCGTTCCCCGGAATGCTTCCGGCATCCTCTCCAGGTCCTGGTGATCGACCGGGATGCGCACATCCGGGACTGCCATGGCCGGATTCCCGATCTCCATTACCCCGTCCTGGACGGCTAGTGGAGATCGTTGGGGTGGCAGGGGCATGGGTCCTGTCCTGGCGACAGGAAGGATCGCCCCCGTGCCCTGGGATGGAGGGGCTTTCTCCTTCTCCTTAGCCGGGGATTTGGTGGAGGTCCCAGCCGAGCTCTTGGACTCTCGGAGCCTTTTTAGCCTCGGCCCCGCTGGGGGGTTCCCGCCGAACACCACGCCTCGTAGACTACCTCCGGGCTGAGACATCTCTTTTGCTAAGAACAAAAAACATGGTTATTACAAGGTAGCAATCATGCAGAAAGAGACAAAAGGTTTAAAGGCAATAAGTAAGCGAATACTAAGGGAGCCCTACCCCCCGAGCTGGAGGAGCCTAAGACGATTATCTCGCGAACTGTCGCAGGTTCTAGGTCCGGCTTTGACTCGGGGCTGGACTCTCCTACGTACTGCCTAATCCCCGGAGCATAGATGCCCCTCTGGAGCGCTGGCCACGTGCGTAAGTTGGTCCCGTACTCCTCAAAGAGGACTGACCTAAAAGCTAGGGTGTTATCTACTACTACGGTACCCTTAGGCCGGCTCTCTTGGTTGTCCAGCACGAGCTGGTCAACGCAATGGAGTAAGAGCGTATCCAGGTCCGGATTCCTCTGATGACGATGGACGATCTACCTAGGATTGAACCTAACCAGCCGGGGGTCTGCAGTGGCCCTATCTACGTTCTTAAATAAGTAAGGGTTACCTTGGCCGGAAGGACCCGCGGCTGCTCCGGATTGGACCCTCTCCTCGCCCATACCCTGGGCGACCTCCAAGGTCCTCTTCCTGTTCATCACGAGAGGGACTTCGTCGCCCTCCTCCTCGCCTTCGTCGTCTGCGACCTCCTCCGCAACGATCGGTCTGTTGTCGCGAGCTGGGGGAGGCCCCCGGGGCCTTTTCAAATTCAAAGTCTGATTTGGAAAAATCAGCTTGCAGAATACCATCGTCTTGTCCGTCACGAGCACGCGGTAGTCTTTCTCACTGGGGGGCAAGTTCGCCAATGTATCATATTGACCCCCGAGGGTCACAGACTTTTCGGTCCTCGCGTAGATGGCTGCAAGGTTGGTTGAAGTCAGAAGTGGAATAAGGGAGGAGCTAAAACAAGATAACCTTTAAAAGGCGAACTAAATCAAGGA
This sequence comes from Humulus lupulus, assembly GCF_963169125.1. Taxonomy (NCBI): domain Eukaryota; kingdom Viridiplantae; phylum Streptophyta; class Magnoliopsida; order Rosales; family Cannabaceae; genus Humulus; species Humulus lupulus. The sequence continues at coordinate 134,129,162 of NC_084799.1, forward strand.
TCACTTACGAGGACGGTTGAAGTAGTGATGGTCGCAATTGCGGAACCCAGTTGACATGAAAAACTGGTCTTTGAAGTCGTTTGGATGGCTCGGCAGCTCGATGACTGGTGCTGTGTTAGGGAAGCGGGTTAAATAATAGAACCCGTCGCCTCGCCCCCACTGGTCCGGGCTGGCTTTGAGGCAAAAGAAGTATAGAATATCAGCAGGAGTGGGGACCTCCCACTCATGCTTTTGAAACAAATACCTCAATCCCGCCAGCAGACGGTATGAGTTGGGGGGGAGCTGAAATGGGGCCAACCCCACATAGTTCAAGAAATCAGCAAAATACTGATCCAGGGGGAGGAAGGCCCCTGCCTTGAAGTGTTCACCGCTCCAGGCCGCGAACGACTCGTCGAGCGGCGTGCAGCTCCGCTCCCCATCCGCAGCAGGTCGGGCGATCACGGAGGCCATCCCCAGGGGAATGTTGTGGTTGAGGAAGATTTTGGTGACCTTTGTCTGGTCGGTTATCTTCGAGACAATTCTCTCCGCCTCGAAAAACGCGTCAGGGGCCACCTCGGCCTGCTTCTCCACCGCCGGCCCAAAGTGAGGAATTGGCGAGCTGGCCACTACCGCCTTTCCTTTATCCTGCTGGGAAGACGAACTTCCCACGTTCTTCTGTGGCAGATTTCTCTTTGGAGCCATCTGGTCGCCTATCGAACAAAAGAAAACACTTTAGAAAAGGCGACCCAAGCAGGAGAGTGAAGCAAGTATTAAGTACACGAGCTGGGGTAAGACCAGCCCGTGGAGAGTGGTGCCACGCGTTCCAAGGAACACGCGCCTATGCCCTCAACAGATCCCAGATTACTCGGAATTCGTGTGTCAGAGGGCTCAGAGTAAAAATTTGCCTTGGGGGGAAAGTTTCAACAGGCAAAGCGTGGCAAAACCGCTTTTGAGGCGTATTCCCTAAGCTACCTGGTTTTTGCACCCAAAATTCCTAAAGGTCCTACCCAGAAATTGTTCCTGAAGAAACACCATGAAGCCCATACTCTAAAACGGTGTCCCATGGCAGGCGTGCCCTAACCTAAGAAGGGCTGTCACCCTCTGTATTCACGCAACTCAGAAAACCCCTGCATGTGGCTACAGTAATATTTTTTTTTTTACCTAAGCTACAGTGGCATGCTTTCAAAGTGAACAGGATCAGAAGAACTTACAGTGTGTGGCTGGATGGTGAGTGAAGTTGCTGCGCTGGTAAGAACTTCGTTGGTACAGTAACCTCCAAGGCTTTGAAGAAACTCACACGCTTAAGCTTCGTGAACGGAGAAGATGGGAACAGCAAAGATGAGGGTTTCGTTCTTTGGAAGGTCAGAGAAAGAAGAAGGAAATTTGGGAATTTTTTTTGAATGATAAGGTGGCCCGTGCGTGGGATGACCACCCCCTTTTATACAAGGGAAGGATCACGTGTAAAAGGCTCTTGGGAGACCCTCCACTCGAAATGTGAAACGACGGCTGGACAGTAGGCTAGGCCATTTAATGCGGTTCTCGTAGAGTGTACCGTCGCCACCCACGGCGTTCCACGTATCAGACGCCTGCGAAAATAATGGAATGCGAAGGGTTGTGGGGGAAGTCTAGAAGCCCCTACTGTGGTCTCCTGTATCTGACATCATAGACCACGAGCAGGAGCTTGGGGGGCAGATGTACGCCCTGGTTTTCCCACGGGCTGTTTAGCAGGGCGAGCGTCGGACTAAATCAGGTTTAGTCCGAGGCTTCCACAGGCCGGAGGCTCTATTTCCAGGAAGGGCCCTTGTCAGCTCGAGGGGGTCCTGTTTCCAGCTCGCATTTGTTGCCCTAGGAGCTGAGAATGACATACGAAGGCCACGGACGGAGCAGCTCGGGTTATGAACTGCTCCGGTCGCGAGCTTCTCAGGAAGCTCCAACCCTATGGGAAGTCAACACGCAAGATAAACGTGCATATTCCTGCCATCACGTGTCCGATATCCCCCTGACTTCTCGGACACGCAGCAGGAACGTGCGTATTCAGACACCCGCGGATGGGTTGGGCCGTGCGGCCCATTATCTCCTTCCATACTGATTAGACCACACTTGTGTGTCAGGTTTAGGAATTAATCATGAATGTCACAGATTTGATATGACAAATGGTAAGGTCACAGGATGACCTCCCTACCAACTTCCAGGTGCCCTCTCCTATCAATAAGGAGACCCTGGGAGTTGATAGGGGTTGGAAAAAATAGTCTTTGAAGAACTATATACTTTGTAAACCAAATACCCAGAGAATATCAATAATATTGACTAGTGGAGTAGAGGGATTTTAACCTTCGAACCACTTAAAAACGTGTCTTGAGTCACCTAGTTCTTTCCCAAAGATTTCATATCTGTGACGGTTCTACTTTTAGTACTAATCTCTTTCTCTTCTTCTCTTAATTATCTGTTGCCGAAGAACCGCGTCAACAAGCCTCCTTTCCTGTTTAACACATACACTAAACTACATAAATCACTCAAAAATATGACAATGCAAACACAAGGTCCCTAGCTACACATAAACACTAAATTATACACAATTACACGAAATACAAACACATTACTCTTTTGTTTGGTTTGAAAATTAAGTTTAAAGATATAAAAATAACTCTAAATCTTAGAGTTATCAATTGAATAGAAGTTTATATTAAACAAATAATCATGAAAATAAAACATGTGAGCAAAGTTATTGACCAAGTCAAAAAAAATGATTTCTATTCTTTTATTGATAATAAAATGAGATTACAAAGAATTTAGGTTTTAATTAGGGCATAAAACCCCAACAGAAAATACCTTATAACAAGCTACACCATCTTTTTAAAACAAAAAATAACGCATACACATAATCATGTTTGTATGTCACATATAAAATCATGGAAACAAAACCAGTACACATCATCAACTTATGCCTTAATTCTACTAATCCTATTTCCTTGATATGCTTATCAAATGTAGCTTCTGGTAGTGTCTTTGTAAACGGATCCGCAAGATTGTCTTCAGTTGCAATCTTCATAACCTTCACATCTCCCATGGCCACATATTCTCAAATATTGTGATACTTCCTTTCTATATGCTCACTCCTCTTGTGACTTCGAGGTTCTTTCGAGTTGGCTATCGCTCCTGTATTGTCACAAAACAACACAAGCAGTTTATCCATTTCTAGACTAACACCAAGATCTAAATAGAACTTCTTTAGCCAGACTATTTCCTTAGCTGCTTCTGACGCATCTATGTACTCAGCCTCCATGGTGGAATCTAAAATTGTAGAATGCTTTATGCTTCTCCAAATCACAGCTCCACCCCCAAGAGTAAACACCATTCCAGAAGTAGACTTCCTGTCATCGACATCAATCTGAAAATCTGAATCGGTGTAGCCTACAGGGTTCAGAACACCACCCTTGTAGGCTAACATAAAATCCCTAGTCCATCTCAAATACTTCAAGATATGCTTAACTGCTATCCAATGTTTCGGTCCTGGGTTTGACTGATACCTGCTCATTACTCCCACTGCATAGCAGATATCTGGTCTAGTACAAAACATGGCATACATCAGACTTCCAACTGCAGATGTGTAAGGAACTTTTATCATTACATCTTCCTCTTCAGGAGTCTGGGGAGACTGCTTCTTTGAAAGAAGAATTCCATGGCGGGACGGTAGACGCCCTTTCTTGGAATTTGTCATTGAGAAACGTTCAAGCACTTTATCTATGTAAGCTGGTTGAGATAGAGCTAAGAGTCTGTTCTTTCTATCCCTGATGATCTGGATACCTAGAACATAACTTGCTTCACCCAAATCCTTCATCTGGAATTGAGTGCTCAGCCAATTCTTTACATCTGATAATTTCTTAACATTATTTTCAATGAGTAAGATATCATCTACATAAAGAACCAATAATACCACTCTTTGATTTGCCTTCAGTTGGTAAACATAGGGCTCATCAATATTTTGTTCAAAGCCATAGGTTTTGATTATTTCATCAAACCTAAGATTCCAGGAACGAGAAGCTTGCTTAAGTCCATAGATGGACCTATTTAACTTACAAATTTTTCCTTCTTGTCCAGATACTTTAAATCCTTCTGGCTAATCCATATAAATGACTTCGTCAAGCTTTCCATTAAGAAAAGTTGTCTTGACGTCCATTTGCCAGATCTCATAGTCGAGAGCGGCTGCTATGGATAGGAGGATGCGAATGGATTTGAGCATGGCTACCGGACTAAAAGTTTCCTCATAGTCCACGCCTTCTCTTTGGGTATAACCATTTGCCACTAATCTTTATAAGTCTCAATATTTCCATCAACACCTCGTTTCTTCTTGTAGATCCACTTGCACCCAATGGCCCTAAAGTCACTAGGTGCTTCCACAAGATCCCAGCGAAATTTGAGTACATGGACTCCATTTCCTGTTTCATGGCTTCGAGCCATTGTTCCTTTTCAGGGCTAGCCATTGCCTGTTTGAAAGACAACGGATCATCATCACTAGTATCACCAACAACCATATTGGTTTCACCATCCAAACCATAGCGAACTGGGTTTCTAGAAACCCTCCCACTACGACGAGGCTCCGGAGTGTTTGCTCAGGAACAGTGGTACTTTCTTCATTTAAACCGACTTGCGTCGATTGGAATTTCATCATCAACTCGCGTTGATGACAATGGAACATTGGTTGGAGTTAATTCTTTAACCATCTCCTCTAAAACTACTTTGCTGCGAGGTTTGAAGTTTAGGACATAGTCATTTCCTAGAAAAGTAGCATTTGTAGAAGTAAACACTTTCTTTTCTGAATGACTATAGAAAAGACCACTCGAGTACCTTTAGGATAGCCAACAAACATGCAAACTTTAGTTCGCAGTTCTAGCTTTCCCTCCTTTTTCCTCAGGACGTGAGCGGGACACCCCCAGATTCTATAATGGCATAAACTAGGTTCACGACCACTCCAGCGTTCTAAAGGTGTTTTAGGGATTGATTTTGACGGAACGACATTGAGAATGTCATTCGCGATTTCAATTGCGTGTCCCTAGAACGAAGTTGGTAGAGTTGAGTAACTAAGCCTGCATCTAACCATTTCCAATAAAGTTTGTTCTGGCGTTCTGCTACACCATTTTGTTGCGGAGTACCTGGGGCAGTAAGTTGTGATAAAATCTCAAGTTCAGTTAAATGATCTTGGAACTACATATCCAAATATTCTCCACCCCTATCAGATCGTAAGATCTTTAACGTGTTACCTAATTGGTTCTGAGCCATTGCTAGGAATTCTTGAAACTTTGAAAATGTTTATGATGTCCTATGAATTAGGTAAAGACATGAGTATCTAGAGTAATCGTCAATGAAAGTGACAATATACTCAAAACCACCTCTGGCTTGTACATTCTAAGGTCCACAAACATCTAAATGCACAAGACCAAGTGGTTCTTTGGCCCCATTACCCTTTGCAGAGAATGGACGCTTGGTCAGTTTACCTTCTAGACAAGATTCACAGACAGGTAATTCACCTAAGGTGAGTTCCCTCAAAGGTCCGTCCTTTCTAAGTCTTTGAATCCTATCATAGCCAATGTGACCTAGTCTCAAGTGCCATAAATACGTCATATTATCGTTATCGGTCTTTTGACGTTTATTGGTCCTAGGTTTAACTACTTTAAATAAATCATTATTAAGAGCGAGGGGTACATTAGGTCGCAGAATATAAAGCCCGTTCTCCAAACATGCAATACACAATTGTGATCCATTGAAAGAAATAGATATATTTAAACTTTTTAAAGTCATAACAAATTGTTCTAATTGCAACATGGAAACTGAAATTAAATTTCTACTAAAATCTGGAATAAAAAATACATCTTTTAAAATTAAGTATTTACTTCTAAACTTCAGATGAGCTCTTCCTCTAGCTTGGACCGCAACGAACGCTCCGTTCCCAACTCTAAGCTTTAAGCCGCCTTCGTTCACTTCCTCCCATGATTCAAGAAGCTTTGCTTTTTCGCTGCTAGAAACTTAGGGCAATCTCGTTTCCAATGCCCCTTCTCTTTGCAGTGAAAGCACTTATCTTTACCTTTCTTGTTTTTCTTGTTTTCCCCTTAGGCATCTGTGCACTTGGTTGTGCACTCGTCTTTGCAGCCCTTGCAGGCTTGGGGTTATTGTTTTGTCCACCTTTCCTCTTGTTTCTAGCTTTCGAAAACAAAGTTGGGTTAGCTTCAACCTTAGCTAGATGAGCAGCAACATCAGTAGTCTTATTTTCACCTCCTTTACTAGGTCCACCCATGACAGGTTCAATAATCTGAAGCTCGTTCATGAGCTGCATCAGACCATAGTTGGGTTGAGCACGAACATGCTGACACGGTGCCATCCAAGAATTTACGGTGCCATCACGAACATGCAGAGACGGTGCTATCCAAGCATTTACAGTACCATCACGAGCATTGATGGTGCCATCACTAACGTGCAGACACGGTGATTGTTTTAGGGATTCCTCAATCATGAAGAATTCAGAGTTATCACCAATCAACTCTATGTTGATATTCTGCTTCCAATTAAGGAAGTTTTCTCCAGTGAGTTTCTCCATAGAAAGTTGAGAAATGATGGGAGTAGACACAGACACTACTTAGCTTAAAACTACAAATTATCAATAAAATAGAAATCAATTAAATTTGCTCAATAAAACTTCTATTCACACAAATTTCAAGAAATATCACAACATATACAAAAAAATATGTAAGATATGAGAAAAAATACCAAAAACAACCATATCTCTATTTCTTTAGGTTTTTAACTAATCTATGATATCCTTGTCCTGGTTGGCGAGAGTAAAAATTACCACTAGTTAAATAGAGTTGTAAACTCATTTAATAATGGACACCACTATTAACAACCTACTATTCGATCAAAATAAGAAAACAAAATCTCTTATTTTATGAGCTAGACCCACGGTTTCAATAATCATAGATTTAGTCCTAGTAGTCACCGTAGGGGTGAGTCTAGTAGAATTTGACCTATAATTATCTCTCTTTCGAAATCTAACCTTGTCAAAATAGCTAATGAATACATTTCGTAGGGGGACGGATCAAAGCGCCTCGAGGCCCCATTAAGCTATTGACTATGTTAAACCAACAGTGGAGATCGAATAAAATTCTTAAAATAAGCTCATTATAAAATTAAAAAAAAAGTATTTTTATTATTTATTTTTAGAAAATTAATGACTACGGTTTTCTCCAAAAAAAAATTAAACAGATTAAATTTTTTAAAACCAAATTCCTATAATTTCTTATTAATTCTAAAGTGTCACATTGAAACAAATTCAATTAATTTAGAATTAATTTGTTGCTAATCAATATTTAGGTTTAACTAATATAATGAACCTATACAATTAAGTCCAACATAGGTAAATGGGCCTTAACAATTGGGCTTGTATGGAAGAGGGCTGGGTCCAGTATATCGTTCCCACTACAAATGTCTCCTATCTTCCATACAAGGTCCAAAAGATAGGAATTCAAACATTCGTTTTATTAATTGTTATTAATTGATTAGGCCCACTATAGTCATGCAAAGAAAATGGGCCTTCACAAGTGGAATCACCCACAAGAGAAGAATTTAAACTTTACATTTTCTAATGGGCCCAAATAAAACCTATCATTTTATGAATATTTTATTTGGAAAAATATCATATATCTAACAAACATATGGGCCACTATATGCATCTAAGCCCAATTAAAAAAATACCACATATAGTGCAAACAAACATGTAATAATTGGATGGGCCTAATCATGTTACTATATGAGCAATTCTACGAATTTATGCAAAAATACCATAATTTATTTCATTTGCAAATATACCACAATTAATTATCTAAAATTTATCAAAAAATTCAAATTAATTAAATTTTTACATAAAATAAGTCAATTTAAATGAAATTTATCAACAATTAACAATAGTTAATTTAAATTTCATTTATCAACAATCAACTTGGTTTTAGGTTAATTTGATAAAAAAAAATAATAATTCAATTCAAATAGGATTTATCAACAATTAACCAAAGTTAATTTAAATTCCATTAAAAAATATATTTTATTAATTGGCTGAAAAAATGAAATTTTTCAAAATTTAACCAATTTAAAAATCAATATCTTAACTATTTTTCAAAATATCTTGTGTTGCTATAACTATTAGCTAATATTTTAACCATTAAAAAAAATAAAATATAAATAGTTATAACAACCCTAAAATATCTCAAAATAGTTAAACAAATTCAAACATCCATAAAAATATCTAACTAACAATGTTCAAATTTCAAATAATTTAAATATTAAAAACTATAGAATAAAAAGATATTTATATTTTCAAATAAAGATTTAATAAAAATATCAAGAATTTTAATAAAAATATCTTAAATATCTGATATCATAATTATAATATTTTAATATTTTAAAAGATTTAAAATTAAGTTGTTAGTCTATTTTTAAATTTGAATTTGAATGTTTGTAGAAAATATCTAATTATTTAAATCTCAACTAACAAAAATATCTTTTTTTTTTTAAAAAAAAATTAAATGATAAAACAAAAAAAAATTTTTTGGTTTTGATTATAAATAATTTATTTCTACAAATTTTATTTTTAAAAAATGGATGAATAGTACCCGAGGTACTGTTCAAGGGGTTACTGTTCATCGTGCTGGTGGCTGGTATACGTGGGTGCGCGGGTGAGCGCGCACCCGCATGGTAGCCAGGAAAAAAATTTGAATTTTTTTTTTTGTGCAATTTTTCAAACCAAAACAATTTTCTAATTAATTTTTAACATATTTTACACAAAATAAAGCATATATAAAAATTAATAACATAGAAAATACAACAAAATAACCTAAAAATTGCTAATAATCACATAAAATCAACATGCTTCATAAAAACATGAAAACCATCCAATTATTCAAACATATCAAATAATACAATTTTAAACATGTTCATGCATGAAAATAAAGATTACCAAAGGCTCTGAGGCTCGTAGTTGGATTAGCTTATACAAGATCTTTATTTATTTTAATGTATATCTAATATTAAACAAATTAATACGAGATAGCCTAAAACATGTTTCTAAAATTGAATTCAAAGAGAAACAAATAATATAATACTTACAGTATACGCATCGGAATTAAAGAGTCATTCCTACAGTTTCTCTAACTCTTGTATCATATTTGTCACAGAATATTATTAAGAAACTGAACCGATCTTCTATTTTCTTCACAATCTTCCAATGTATCCTTAGAACCACCTAGACTAGTGTGGGCAATTATCAACACATGAGATAGATATAGAGAGAAGAAGAGAAAATAACAAAGAGGCTTAGAAAAGGACTTGTGTTTAGAGAGAATCTAAAACTATCAGAAAATCTAACTTGTGACTTATGTTTTGACTTCTCTCTAGGCACTCCTTTTATAGACTCAATTAGGTCATTTAGTTTAATTAAAAAATCAATAAAATAATAGTCATTTTGAAGCCCTAGGTTGAAATTATCATGGGCTATAGGCCCGTGAAATTTCCCATTTGATTATAAGCTCATTGGACTTAAAATCAAGGCCTGTATTATTTTCTATTGATTTAATTATTTTAATCCTTTATCAAATTAATTATTTATAATTTGAACCTTGATTTAAACTTATTTATTAATTTAGATACCAATTTATCTTAATTAATAAATCTGCCAAAATTTCTCTTTTCTTCTCAAAATTACACAACTCTGTGAAACTATTCAAAATTGACCTGGTCAACTTTGATAATTCTAATTGATGATTAAATCAATTAATTGAGACTATCTAGATGATTTTATCCAAGGTACAATGGGGACCATGGGCCTATGAAATCAAGCCCCAATAAGTTATCATAAATCTAACAAATAAATTTACTAAATTATTAATTCCTCGTGACTCCACTATAGACTTGGAAATGCACTTTTGAATTCATAGAACGCTCTATAACAAATATAGATACGCTATTAATTATCCATTGTTACAACCATAATTGTCACTCAATCCTCTATATATGGTCTAAAATGAAATAGGACTAAAATACTGTTTTACCCCTCATTGTATTTTATCCTTAAAACACTTAGTTCCTTGTAAATGATATTTCAGTAAACTAATTTAATTACTGAAATGAGATCTCTATCATTTAACACCTTGAACCAAACTAAAAGGAAACCATCGTTTCACTTCTTCATCAGAAGCTATAGATGTTCATATCTATGATTAACACTCTCACTCAATTATACTACCGAGTTCCCAAGATGTAAGTATGGGCTAGTTCGTAGGGTAAGCTGGTAACGAACAAGTCAAAGAACTCAAATAATACAATCAGTTAGAATACTAACCACTCAGAATTGAGATTGAATTGACCAATGGTCAACTATATGATATGACTAGAATAGATAATAATGGTATGTTTACTTATCTTATCAACTGTCAATATCTGTCTAGTCCGATGTAACAAATACATCCGATCTTATCTACTTTGCTATTGTTCTGGAAAGAACATAACACTGTAATGTGTAAGTAGATCATATCGTAGATTGGCAAGTCAGTGTAAATCCTGTGCATTGACTAATCTTAGGACTAACTTATTTTGAACATATAATCATACTTATATTCCATTGTGATTACGTCACTATAAATAAGATTAGCTATATGCTCGGGATTTAATAGAAGTTTATATTAAACAAATAATCATGAAAATAAAACATGTGAGCAAAGTGATTGACCAAGTCAAAAAAAATGATTTCTATTCTTTTATTGATAATAAAATGAGATTACAAAGAATTTGAGTTTTAATTAGGGCATAAAACCCCAACAGAAAATACCTTATAACAAGCTACACCACCTTTTTAAAATAAAAAATAACACATACACATAATCATGTTTGTATGTCACATATAAAATCATGGAAACAAAACCAGTACACATCATCAACTTATGGCTGAAACCCTAAAGTCTTCAAAGAATCGTAATTCATGTATCAAAGTTATAAAAAAACCCCAAACCCTAGCTTTAATGCATGTAGGTAGAAACATATAAGAAAAAGTAAACAATTATTTTTCCAACATACAATCTTTCAAATCATGCCAAGATTTATAAATACATACCATAACTAATATGTGGTAATTAACTCAAAGAAAAAGACACAAGACATATTAAGTACATATAGGCTGAAACCAACAATAGCCAAAATGACTTCATACATTTTTTTATTTAAAGAATTTAGACATCATAGAATCATAAAATAGAAACATATAACCCATAACTAACATCAAAAAAATTTCTCGACTAAGGAAGCAAGCCTTGGCCGAACCTAGCATGAATTTTACTCAATTTATAAACCCCAAAATTTTACTACAATAAAACATAATAGAAGAATAAGATTATATCATGCTTACTAGACAATTAACATCGCTAATGAAATTTCTCATATTCATAAAATTAATCTTTAGAACCCTAGTGTCAATTTCAAACTGTGGCTGAAAAATAGTCCTAGAATTAACATCCTTTTAAATATATAGAATTTACAAATCTCCCCATAAAATCATGCTTCAATAAAATAGTGAAAACAAAACCCTAGCATGGTCATCTAATGAGAGTTTACTTCACATCTTTATTCATGCTAACAAAACATGAACTTAAACCAAATCCTATCATAGTTGAAACCACTATTAAAAACACACAATGAAGGACTCCAAACCAAGTATCAAAACCCCAAAATATCATGCTAAAAATATTTCTTGGTAGCAAAGAAATAAAAACATAGCATGTTCCTATTCTTTCTATATCACCATAACCATTACACAAAATTTGCAAATTAAGATCAAAATAAGCTTTTAAAATTTGAAACTTACACAAGATCACTATAGGACACCTATGCGCCGAAACATGTAGGCAAAACCACAAGAAACGATATTAACAAAACACACTCATCATGCAAAAATCCATCTACAATCCTAGCATACTCTTCTATTCAATTCAATCAAAGAAAAGATTCTTTCAAATCCATAAACAAGAACAGAGAAGCAAGAACACCAAAAAAAAAAAGACAATCATTCCTTACCTCTTGTAGACAAAAGTGGGAATCAAACCTAGAGCACTAGAGAGCCTTCCATTGGTGAGATTCTAACCCTATGCCAAACATTAGTCAAGGTTGTCTCAGAGTCAAGAAGAAAGAAGAAAAGGAAAACATAATTTAAAACTCAAAGACATTACCTTAGTGTTATTCTCCCCTTCTCTCTATCCTCAATTTTCGAAGCTCTCTTTCTCTCACTCTCAATCTCACTCTATGTGGGAGGCTAGGACTTCAAAAATGAGTGAAAGAGGCTTAAGGACCTATTTATAGATGATTACTAGGTTAAGGAAAAAGAAAAGGAAATTAGAATTGGATTTTTCGTAACCTAAAAAATTTGTGACTTGAGACCCGTTTTTGGCCCGGTTACACTACGATTTTAGAAAAATAATATTTATAGAATGTTGTAGGTGATCGAATTAGCTCTCTAACGATAAAAGATTTCCCAAATTTGACTTCTATAGCTCAAGTTATGTCAATTTTACTACAGCTAGGTCCAAGGTTACAGGAATTTAAAATATGACATCTCCCTTTTCCTTGCTCACCACTCCTCTCTTTGTCTCATTCAACACCTCTTTTTCTCTGTCTATCTCCCTTTTGTTCCCCTTTAATTTTTGATGTGAACACAAGCTATAAAAAATAAAATGGATTCTACTCTTTATTTGTAGAATTTTCTAAACAAGGAAAACTCCCCATTCCATAATCTAGTTTTGGTACAAACCTTTGTTCTTGGTCTAAATCAAGACCACAATCATGTATTCATGCTCACTTACCATGCACAGACATACACACACAAGACATGCAACACCAAAGAGGAGACAAAATATATCAACCTATTTCACTGATTCAAAAATTTATTTGATGTCAAACAATTATATAAATAAAAAAACTTGCAACATTTAAGTAACATAATATAAAATAAAATAATAAAAAAATATGCTAGGTCGCTACAACTTCTTGGGCATAGGAGACCACCTAGGGCTAGTTCTTGCATCACCTCCCCTCACAAACAAGAACTTTCAACAATGGAGAAGGGATTTCAAGATTTAAATTTGGGCAAAGAACAAGCTTCCTTTCCTCAATGGATCACTCCCTCAACCAGTTAAAGATGATCCTCTTCTCAACCCTTGGCTTTGCTACAACAAACATTCCCAATTCTTCTACTGCTGATTGTGCCCTATCACGCCCAAAATACCTTTAAGATTATACATGTAATCTAAATTATTCTACTGCACGTTCCTTATCTGATTTTTTGTCTTATGACAGGCTTTGTAAACCATTTCGAGCTGTCATTCTCGCTGCCAACACAATAACATAACCTACTAGTTACAAAATTGCATCTGCCATACCACAATGGCAGCAGGCTATGGCTACTGAATTTTCAAATCTAGAAGCTAATCACAAATAGGAACGTGTATCTCTTCCTCCTACACAACACCCCACAGGCAGCAAGTAGATATACAAAGAAAAATATCAAGCCAATGACACTATTGATAGGTAGAAAGCACGATTAGTAGCTAAAGGCTACACCCAAAAAACAAGGTATTGATTACCTTGACACCTTTGCTCCTGGTTCAAAGTTTAATACTCTAAAATTATTACTTGCACTAGCTGCAATGAAAAATTGTTCTTTATCTCAATTAGACATTAACAATGCCTTCCTTTATGGGGATTCAAAAGAAAATATTTATATGAAACTACCTAAAGGTTATCAACCCAAAATAGATTTACCTCTAAATGTTGTTTGTAAGTTAACTAAGAGCCTATGTGGCTTAAAACAAGGCTCAAGACAATCGTACACAAAACTCAGCTCATATCTTACTTCAAATGGTTTTAAAAAATCATATTCTGACAACTATTTGTCTAGCTTTTTCGCTAACAACTAATTAAAATAAAGCTCGAAGAAATAAAGAAAGAGACGCATGGATTTACATGGTTCAGGTTATTAATTAACCCTAGTCCACGAGTCACTTGTATTAGGACAAGAGAAGCTTGGAGGTTTCAAGCTTCTATGGAGTTTCAGACAGCTTTTTGGCAATGCTTTGAATACAAAAATCTGAGGATCCCTTACAATGTGTGCCCTAGCCTTATTTATAGATGATTGGGGGAAAGTAATTCCCTAATGAGGGATAATTACAATTATTCTCCCTTAATGAGGTATTAAATGAATAGTAAATGATACATTCTATAAATTAATATGTTGGTGGGCCCCTGCGTATCTCAGTGGGCCCAATAATGAGTTTTGGGGTAGCACGTCCTTGGCAGTGTCAGGGGGTAGCTGCATGTTTTTCCATGTCAGGCGGCATCGTGAGACATCCTACTTGTCGCTTGTACGGACTAAACACCACAATATGTGCAACAGTAAATGTCAGACATCTGCTTGTGGTCCAAGATCATCGTGCTTGACACCTTGCACTCTACTATAGGTCCAGAGGAGGAATTTCACAGGCCTAGAGGGCTTGAATGGAGGAGATGTGAGACAAAGAGGACATTCTTCATGTGGCTCTCGAGAAGTAGCCTTCCTTTAGGACATACTTCTCCGGAGGTGGTGAACAAGGAATAAAAAGCAAGGATTTCCTTCCATGAGCTCTAGCCGAGCTCTAAGGGACTTAATCAGCTTCCATGAATGTCTAATTACTCTTAATGTATGCCACATGTCACCTGGTGAAAACACATAAAAAAATTTCCCCCCAAGTATTCACTCGTCCTTGGACAGTGGAGACTTAAATTGAGAAGAGTAATTTTGTGGGACGTACTCGGGTAGAGACTGTTGGGCTTCCTCAAGGCCCGATACCTTTAAAAAGGTGACACCACGTGTTGAATCCCTATTGTTGGGTCCATCAATCGAGGCTAAATAGGGTTCTTTTTAGTTCTCAAGACGTCTATTATGTACCTGAGGTGTCCTTTCACCCTGTACCTAAGGCGTCCTTTATTCATTTTTTATCATGATCCATGCCTTGGAAACCGTGACTGTCAAATCACACTCGAGTCCCTAGTCCCTAGGTAATCAACATTCAGGGTTGAGTTTCTTCCAATCCACACTCATGGTTATATATTCAAACCTTACCCCCATATACGTTTCACTACTTTCCTTCAAAATTTATGACTCTCAAAGCTCTAAAACACTCGTTTTACCAAGAATATCGTTGCTCTCAGTGAATTTTCTCGTTCTTCGATCCTGGAACATTGGAGAAGGATTAGATATTTCTAGGTCAACCAAACTCAATACTTCCACGTTCGCACAAGGTTCAACACCTATCGACACTTCATTTCGAGTAAGTAGTCTTTGATCACTTCTCGGTGTTCATACGTTTTTATGCGTATGTTTGTTTTTTCCAAAAAAAAATAAAATAGGCTAGTGAAATAATTGGGGTTTAGTGTCATTTGCATTTTTTGCATTATTCAACATTCAACTGGTTTCTGGGAAATTTCTAGATTTCGATGATATTTGTTGTACCCTAATTTTAGAACGAGTTCATTCACTCAGCTCGGGTACAGCTGACAGAAAAATACAGGGAAAAATGACAAGTAGGATATTTGATTGTTATCCACGTGGATAGCTTGAGATTCATAATGATCAGACCTAATGTTAGGCATCCTAACTTTTCCACGAACTATGAATAAGACATTTGTCAAAGCGCTATCTCAGGGTCAGATAGCTGTCAAAGTACTAGCTCGAGGTCAGATTGCTGTCAGAGCACAAGCTCATGAGAGATATACAGCTCGTGGTGATTTAGATATAACACATATTAAAGGATCCCCGAAGATTCGGGATCCTTTTATATGCTAATTCATGATCAGGTTGTCATATTTATTATCCGAGACAGCAAGAACATATTTATTTTGTTATCAAATCATATCCCACATAAATGGGAATGATTTGTGCTAAATATAGACCTTATGTAATTACATGATTGACTCACGCAGTTACCCAAACTTGTTCATGAAATTCCCCTATAAATACTGGGAATATTGAACAGGGAAAGGGATTATTCTGTAGTACTGGAACTCTGCCAAAATGGAGAGAAACAACAATAATATTAACTCGAGGGCTAGGTGGATTTTAACCACTGAGCCATGTAAAAGTTTTGTGTTCTTGAGCGAATTCTCGTTATTTTAATTACGGTTTACCATCAAGCACTAATCTGCCCTTATTATTTCTTAATACACTGTTGGCGAAAAACCGCGTCAATAGTTTGGTGCTTTCATTGAGAGAAAATTAGTGCTTCACCAAAATCCTAGTCGATTTCCATCATGGTGCTCACTCTCTCAATGCGTGATAATGAGATAGAACAACCTGGTGGGTAGGAGGCCCATCATACTGCTGTTCCGAACGAATGTGGCCCTGAGATTCAGCAACGTCCAGGAAAACAACTGGCGGGTCAAGGCAACAGTGGGAGTTTAGTGTCATTACCGCCAAACCCAAACCCAAACCCAGGCTATCTAGCTGCCATTGAGATGGAGAAAATGTAATTGAGGAGCCATCTCGCTAGGGCAAAAAAGTAGATCGAGGAGGTTTTGGCTCGGTTACCCCCTCTTGCAACCGACATTAATGTTGGGAAGAGGCAAAGTGGGTCTCACAAGTCCCACAGAAATAATCGATCCAAATCGAGTCGATCAGTCAGAACCGCCACTCCAAGTTCTATACCTACAAGGTGAGATCACCAGAATGCTTGACCCAGCAACCATCACAGGGGTCATCAGCATGTCAGTCAGTCGGTTAGGATTGCAACCCCAAGTTCGGTGCCTTCTTCACAAGTCCCCAGGAATACCCATGATAATCCACGATGAGGGGCTGAGACAGGCTCATGAAGAAAAAATGCTCCAAAAAATCCTCCTACGCCACGATCGGATCACCAGGAACAGAGAACTAGAGACATTAGAGTAGAACAGAGGCAAGCTAATTTAGTCCGTCCTGATGGAACGAGGATAGCCTCACCAATAAGGCATCCCCTGTCATCTATAAGACATCCAACACCACCTCCTCCTCAATGGGATGTTCCATCTCATGGAGACAGCAGGAGAAATCATCCCCCATCTGCAAATACTTACATCCCATGAACACATGTCGAGAATCCAGGTCCTCGGCCCTAGCTGCGAGCTGTAAACTTCGTAAACGGGAGTCACTGGACTGAAAGCCATCATAGCAGCAGGTCCGAGAGTGACCTAAGGAATCATTTGTGTTCAGCACAGAGCTCTCGGTATGACCCATAACCCAATTTGCGCTATCATCTAAACTCACAGAGAAGGTATCCAGCTCGGGATAAAGATATTAGCTATACACGAAAAGAGGGAGGTCCATCCCTAGTACGCGATAATGGGAATGCCCTGCAAAACCAAGCTCGATCTTGGAGGGACAATAACCCATCAAACGCATACGATAGGATGAGAGCTGTTGAACAGCCCCCAGTTAACCTAGGGACTAGGGACCAAACCCTTGAAAGACTAGCTTTGATGGAAGAGCAAATGAAGAGGCTTTTGTCCAAAAAAGAAAAGGATGATTGTGACTCAGATGAGGAGCTCGAACCTTTCGCTCCAAATATTGCGGCAGCCACATATCCGCTAGGCTTTAGAATGCTACACCTGTCAAAATTTGATGGAAACGGGGATCCGTCAGATCACATCGGAATGTTTAACACCATGATGATGGCTCACAATGTCGGGCTCGATCAAGGTGTATTTTGTTCCCTGCAACTCTGATCAGGCCAGCTAGGCAGTGGTTTAAACAATACAAGAGGCATTCCATAAGCTCGTGGAAGAAGTTTTCTTCTGATTTCAAAAAAGCATTTTGAGCTTCACAGGCAGCTCGGGTTCAAGCTGACTCATTAGCTAATGAAAAGCAACAACCTGGCGAGACGTTGAAGGCATATCTAAGTAGATTTTCCAATGTTGATGCACGAGCTAGGGATGCTGATGATAGTTCTAAACTCATGGCAATGAGGACAGGAATCCTCGTCAGAGGAAACCTATGGTAGGAACTCCAAAGAAAAGGAGTTAAAAGCATAGATGAATTCTTAGTTCGGGCTCAAGAGTGGATAAATCTTGAGGAGGCGTGAGCTTCTATTGCAGGAACAAGCCAGACCCCTACATAACCCATTGGAGTGGTAACGGATGCGACAGCTACAGCCCAAACTATTACCCAGAATAACCAAGGGGGGAATAACAAAAGACAAGGGAATGGTGAACTCGACCAGAGCAGGATGAAAAAAAAAGCCCGCAGAGAAGTTCAAGCCTATCTACACCACGTATACCAACCTAATGGACACACGTGAGCACATTTTTCTGGCCAATTCTAGTCGCCTTCCATGGAAGAAGCCAGAACCATTGAAGAACCAGAGGGTGAAGAGAGATCCCTCAAAATTCTGCCGATTCCACAACAACATCGGTCATAACCCTGATGATTGTCAGCAGCTAAAGGATGAGATTGAAACTCTCATTAGCGCGGAACCTTTGGCATAGTACGCCTGGAATCAAGTGAATTCGAGTTAGCCCGCTTGGCAGAACCTGCTACCTGTCCCGAAAGCTCTGACAAGCCATCACAGAGCTCAAGCAAATCAGGTCGACCCTCCTCCGATAGTAGGGGGAGATATAACCACCATTGCGGGAGTACCTCATTTGGCGGGCACGAGCAGCGGGGCACGAAAGAGGTACATCAATGAATTGAAGTCTCATAACAGGGTGGAGTTCGTCCCGGATCAACGGTTATCGAAACAACAACGATTGGAAAAGCAACCAATCATTTTCACGGAAGAGGATGCTAGCCACGTCTAATTCCCGCATAACGATTCGCTGGTAGTTACCATTCAGCTCGCCAATTGAAGGGTCCGAATAACATTAGTGGATAACGAAATTTCTGTAAATCTACTTTTCAGGTCCACCTTGGAAAAAATGGGGTTATCCGTAATTGATTTGAAGGCGACTTTGATGACTCTGTATGGATTTTCAAGTGAGGGTTCAGTAGCCATCGGGATGATCAGATTGGTGGTGACATGGGGAGAAGAGTCACGAACTGTTTTTGTTATCCCCAAAATTTGAAAACGATGACGTGGCAATAGAAGTGACAAATGACAAGGAATGGGTGAGTCAGAGGGTTTAGATTAGTCTGGTGATGTTACTAACATGGAAATTGCTTATCTGACTTAGGAGTGATCTGCCCGACCTGGTAGAGTCTCTGTCAAACCGGTGGAGATTTTTGACTGACCAATCAGGTGTTTGTCCGACTAGTCAAGTGCTTGGTTGACCAGTCAGGTGTTTGTACGACCAGTCAAGTGTCATGACAGACCAGTCAAGTGCTTGGCCGACCAGTCAAGTGTTTGGCCGACCAGTCACGTGTTTGGCCAACCAGTCAAGTGTTTGCCCGACCGGTCAGGTGTTTTGGCCGACCAGTTTCTCTCTCCAAGAAGTGACGCCGACTTACTGAATAGATTATTGTTATGCAAGCAAAATTCCAGCAACGACTTAGACTAGAATCAGTCGTGCCTGCGCGGGAATCTCTCTGATTATCCCAAAGAAGTCGTGTATTGTTGTATTTTAAATATTATTATTAACTAAATATTGTGAGGGTAATAGAAAGATCCCGATTATGAGGGATTTTTCAGTTGTACGATCCTGGGCCTATAAATACAAAGCTCATGGCATCATTGAGGGGATTCAGATTCTAATTTTCCTAAGAGATTTTTGGTATTTTGAGAGAAGTATTGTATTCTTTTCATCTGCACTGAAGAAACTCAGTTGACTCAGGTTCATATGATCTTGAGTGTAGATTTATAATCATAACTCTAAGTGGACTAGGCTATTACCAACAGATTGGGGCTGAACCACTATAAAAAATTATCTGTGTCGTATTTTTCTCTTGAAGGTTTATTGTAGTTTTGACGTCCACACGTCATTGGCCAAATCTGTGGTCAACATTTTGGTGCTTTCATTGAGAGCTTGAAGAGAAAAACAAACAATTACTGTAGCATTATGGCGCCTAAGAACACCAATGCAGCCTCCAAGAAGCCAGGTTCCTCTAAAGAGCCTGTTAGATCAGAAGGTCCTGGTCCTCAAGACCATGAGACTGAGCCTAGAGTCTTGCTCGAGGATGTGATTCCAGAGGTTGAACAACTCCAGGAAGCCATGGGGACTTTCCAGGAGGAAATGACACAATTCAACGCCCGACAAGAGTCATTCACTGAAGAGATGGCTAGACAGAAGGCTGTATTTGAGCAGCAAAGACGGGAGATGGACACCAGGAGTGAAGAGATCAGGCGGCGGTAGGAGGAGGCCGATAGGCGACACCGCAAGGCTGCACTCGCTCTGGAGGCGGCTACGCAGCTGGCCCAGGCCAATGCCCAAGCTGCAATACGAGGAGTAGCCACCCAAGGAGCAAGGACCACAGAAGCTGGTCGAAAAAGCACTGACAGACCCAATTCTCGAGGACCAAATAGAAGCGGCAGTAACCCTCCTGGTAGGGAAGAAGATGGGATCCGATCGGGCACTGCCTCAACCCAAAGGGGGAACTCCAGAACCCCCTCTAGGAGCCATCGATCAGAAACTTCCAGATCCGGAAGTCACAAATCAGGAAGTAAGAAGACTCCACCTGGGCAAGAGCAAAATAGAGCTCCTCGAGGTAAAGAAACTTCACACTTCAAAGACGGGCATGGTCGTGATGAAGCTGATAGTCATCACACTGACCATTCAAAGGAAAAGGATGACAACAACCAGCGAGGAGGAAAGGACCGCCCGACATAGACAGGAAGGCCACCACTACATCCCAACCAGCAGCACAGTGGTAAGGAGCATGTCTTGCACGGCAAGCCTTCCGAAAAAACTCGGAGCATAGTGTTCGATTGGTTAGGGAGGCATACCTCTCAGAAGGATTTAAGAGATGTCATTGCCGACAGGAGAAGGACCGTCCCGGTCGAAGGGCGAGATCCAAACCGACTTACCAGTCAAGTAGAAATACTTGATGATGGTGCGCCGGATAGGAGCGCCCGACCAGGCGGTCCGGAAATTGAGTCCCTAGCAGTGGCCCCAGGAATCCAAGCCCAGCTTGATGCGCTAGCAGTAGCAGTTCAAGGTCTATCAAAACGACCTTCTGCAATCGATCCAGTAGACCACAGGAGTGGCAGCCCATTCTGTGCTCGAATTAGAGCAGCCCAGCCGCTAGCGAAGTATAAAGCACCGGTACTGCCAATTTATACGGAAAAGGCAGATCCGATAAGGCATGTGGGGAAATTTGAAGACCAAATGGAGCTGGTCAGAGTGAGCGATGACTATCGGTGCAGAGTTTTCCCCACTACATTATCCGACACTGCCCAGGAGTGGTATTGGAAATTTAAGCCAAACTCCATTACTTCTTGGGAAAGTTTCAGGAAAGAGTTTTGTAGGCAGTTCAGTGCTGCTCGGACCCCTCCAGTTTACGGCAATCACTTGGCAGATATTAAAAAAGGGAAAGATGAATCTCTCAAGAAATACATACAGAGATTCATGAGAGAAGCCAACCAAGCAACTGCGGTTAGAGATGAGGGGAAGATGGTGGCCATTTCTTCTGGCATAATCTATTGGAGTCCTTTATGGGACAGTATTCATCGCAACCCAATTTCAACATTACAACAATTTCTTGACCGGGCGGACAAATATATGAAATTGGATGACGAGATTGAGAAGGGAGAGAAGGGCCTAAATAATTCGGGCGGATCAACAGATCCTCCTAAGAATGGTGGAAATGGATAAAGTGGTGGTAAGAAACGTGGACATAAAGGGTCTGACCGCCACGATGAAAAGAAGGCTAAGTCGGGACCAAACGACAAGCCAACTAAGTATGAACTTCAGTTCACCAATTACACCACTCTTTCGGCCAGCCGAGCAGAGATATATCTCGCGAGTCATCAGGAGGTCCCCTACCGGAAACCCCCACCCATCAAGAAGGAGATGAGTAAGAGAGATTTTAATAAAATCTGTCGTTTCCATGGAGACTATGGCCACGACACGAATGAATGCAACCATCTCAAGGACGAGATAGAGTTTCTCCTTCGGTCGGGGAAATTGAAAAAATATCGAGGAGAAAAAACCCAAGGAGAGGGAAGTAACAATAATCCTGGGTTTAAGCGATAGCGATCTCCACTTTTACAGCCCGAGCTTGTGGACTTCACTCTAGACACCATATGTGGAGGTCCACATCTAGCTGGGGATAACAACAAAGCAAGGGCGAGATATGCTCGAACACTCCGACATGAGTTCGACGCAGCATCAACGTCCGAAGTCATGACAGTATAGGAGTCCCTCACTTTCACTGAAGATGATGCACGACATGTGAGATATCCTCGTAATGACCCCCTCGTCATTACAGTCCAAATAGAAAACATGAAGGTGAAGAGATGTCTGGTCGACACGGGGAGCTCTGTGAACATCATTTACAAATCATCCTTTGAAAGGATGAAACTATCCATTAATGACTTGAAGCCATGCTCTCAAGTTATTGATGGATTTACTGGAGAAGGGCTGTCACCGGCCGGAACGATAAAGTTACCAGTCACAACAGGAGATGCTCCCAAGTATGAGACAATTATGACGGAGTTTCTGATAGTTGACTGTTCGTTAGCTTATAATGTGGTCATTGGTCGACCAATACTCACAACCTTGCATGCAGTAGTCTCTATATGGCACCTTTCTATGAAGTTCCCGACCAGTGCAGGCATAGGTTGTGTCCGAGGAGACCAGAGAGAAGCTAAAGAATGTTATAATGCCTCAGTGGGTAAAGGACGAAAGGGGGCTAAAGAAAACAATATGATTGTATGTGCAGATAGAGAGGAGGTAGAGGAGATGGATGTCGACCAAAGCATTATAGTCGTAGCCAATCAGGAAAGAATGTTTGAAGAGTTTGGCCAAGAAAGCACTCTTGGTTTAAGTGAACAACAAGCCTCATCCGGTGATGAAGTCACCAAATTGGGCGTTGCCCAAAGCGAGGGAATGGACTTTGACCCTCGCTTTGGGGATTATGGTAGTGAGGTGCGACCTACGAAAGAATTAAAGGAGGTTCCAATAGATGAGAATGACCCGACCAAAGGGGTCACGGTTGGAAAAAAGTTGAAGTTAGAAGTAAAAGCACAACTGGTAGAATTTTTGCGGAGGAATCAAGATGTCTTCGCTTGGTCTCACAAGGATATGGTGGGTATCTCACCAACCGTGATCAACCATGTGCTCAACGTGGATGAAAGCTATCCAGCAGTGCAACAGAAGAGAAGGTTGCTTGGCAAGGATCGAGCAAAGGCTCTCAAGGAGGAGGTGGAGCGGCTAAAGGAAAACGGGTTTATAAGGGAGGCATATTACCCCGCCTGGGTTTCAAACCCAGTATTAGTGCCCAAGTCCAATGGAAAGTGGAGGACTTGTGTGGACTTTACTGACCTGAACAAAGCATGTCCAAAGAACTATTTTCCTTAGCCAAGAATAGACCAGTTGGTTGACGCGACCTCTGGTCATGAAACTTTGTCCTTTATGGACGCTTACTCAGGGTATAACCAGATTAGTATGCATCCTATTGATGAGGAGCATACCATTTTCCGAACAGACATAGGGCTGTACTGTTATAAGGTCATGCCATTCGGCTTGAAAACGCGGGAGCCACCTACCAGCGTTTAGTGAATGGCATGTTCTGTGACTTAATCGGTAAGAACATGGAGGTGTACGTAGATGATAAGTTGGTAAAGTCAAAGGAAGTTGAAGGACATGTACAAGATTTGGAGGAATACTTTGTAGTGTTGAGAAAATATAGCATGAAGTTGAACCCCCTCAAATGCTCGTTTGGAGTAAGTTCTGGAAAATTTCTTGGGTTTATTGTTAACTCGTGAGGAATAGAAGAAAATCCAGAGAAGATAAAGACGCTCACAGAAATGAAGTCTTCAGCCAGGATCAAGGATGTGCAAAGCTTGACTGGGCGGATTGCTGCTCTAAGCATGTTCATTTCTAAATCAACGGACATATGTGTCCCGTTTTTTAACTTGCTTAGAGGAAGCAAGAAATTTGAATGGACGGAAGAATGTGAGCAAGCTTTTCAAGACATAAAGGAGCTCTTGGCTCAACCTCCTGTTCTTTCAAAGCCAGTTGATGGGGAAGACCTCTTTGTTTACTTAGCAGTCACAGAGCATGCTGTCAGTGCTGCTCTAATGCGAGAAGAAGATAAAGTGTAGCATCCGGTGTACTATGTTAGCAAGCGACTGATAGGAACAGAGTCCAGGTATCCCGTGATCGAGAAGTTGGCCTATTGCTTGGTACTTGCATCCCGCAAATTGCGACCGTACTTCCAGGTACATCCCATTAAAGTCCTTACAGACCGGCCCCTACGCCAAGTCTTACAGAAGCCAGAGTCATCTGGTCGTCTACTTAAATGGACGGTTGAATTGGGCCAATTTGAAATCAAATATCAACCGAGGTCTGCTATTCTTGGCGGATTTTATTGCTGAATGTACTGAGATTACTGATATTCCTGACCAACAAGAGCATGTGATTGGGCAGAGAGAGGATCTTCCTACTTGGCAACTTTTTGTTGATGGGTCGTCAAACGAACATCATTCGGGAGCAGGAATTATATTAGTCACGCCGGAGAAGCACCGAATTCATTGCGCACTAAGGTTCAGATTTAACGCTTCTAATAATGAGGTGGAGTATGAAGCCCTCCTAGCAGGCTTGCACATGGCTAGAGATGTTCGTTCCCGGTCGGTTGAAGTAAACAGTGATTCCCAATTGGTGGTCTACCAAGTCTTAGGGGAATATCAAGTAAGGGGCCTACGCATGATGGCGTACTTGAATAAGACCAAGGATTTGCTAGCGCAATTCGAAGAGTATACTATTAAGCTGGTACCGTGGGAGCAGAACTCTAACGCGGATGATCTAGCAAAATTAGCTAATGCAAAAGATGCTAAAACTTTGAATATAGTACCGGTGGAATACTTGGCAGAGCCAAGTATTAATGAACGAGAAGCCATGCCCATCACAATAGCTGACACTTGGATGACACCCATCATTACTTACCTTGAGCAAGGAGTCCTACCAGATAATCATAATGAAGCCAAAAAGATTATGAGGCAAGCTGCTAGGTATCTTATGATGGATGGGGTGTTGTATAGAAAAGGGTACTTTATGCCATTGCTAAGATGCATAGCACCCGACCAGTCAAAAAACTTATTGACCGAAGTGCATGAGGGGTTCTGCGGAGATCATGTTGGGGGGGCAGAGTCTATCTAAGAAGGTTTTGCGGCAAGGATTTTTCTGGCCTATAATGAATGAAGATTCCATGGAATATGTGAAGAAGTGTGATAAATGCCAGAGATTTTCTAAAGTACCCAGGGCACCTCCGAATGTCTTGAAGCAGATGCAGAGTCCATGGACTTTTGCAGTATGGGGCATTGATCTGGTCGGGAAATTACCCAAAGGAAAAGGAGGAGTACAGTTTGCAGTAGTTGCTGTGGATTATTTCACCAAGTGGACCGAAGTTGAACCACTAGCAAAGATCACCTCAAAGAAAGTGTTAGATTTTGTAGTTAAGAATTTAATATGTCGCTATGGTCTGCCCAAGAAGATAGTCTCTGACAACGGTACTCAGTTCGATAGCGACTTGTTTACCGATTTCTGCACTAGGCATGGCATTAAAAAAAGTTTCTCCTCGATAGCTCATCCGCAAGCTAATTGGCAGGTTGAAGCCGTAAATAAGACTTTAAAGGATACTCTAAAAAAACTTCTAGAACGAGCTAAGGGTGCTTGGGCGGAAGAATTGACAGAAGTCCTTTGGTCATATAGGACTACTGCTCGGACAGCAACTGGGCATACCCCTTTTTCCTTGGCATATGGATATGAGCCATGTTGCCTGTCGAACTAGACCCACCATCTCATAGGAGAACCACGTATGACCAGGAGGAGAATCACCAGTTGCTAGCTGAATCTTTAGATTTTCTTGAAGAAAGATGAGAAAAAGAAAACTTGAGAGTTGCTGCCCATTAGCAAAAAGTGGCCCGCTATTTTAATTCCAAAGTTAAAGATCGAAAGTTCCAGGTCGAAGATTTGGTCCTCAGAAAAGTGTTCATCAGAGACCTGACAACTGGAGTGCTAGGACCAAATTGGGAGGGACCGTATCAGATTGAGCAAGTCTTACCACCCAGCACTTACAAACTTTCTCGATTAAATGGAGAGCTGATCAGGAACTATTGGAATGGCAAGCACTTGAGGAAATATTATTAATAAATACTGCTTACAGAGTAGTAGCTTAGTTTCAAGTGTTTAACTTTTTATTTAAGTTTGTTTGTGAACTGGCTATTTGCTAACCAGTCATTTTATTTTTGAACAATTTTATTTTGTTTGAGACTCGTAATTAAGACGCTTTGTCCTTTTTTTTTACGAGTAATAAAAGAGATCACGTGCAGCGCGGTCGAATCTTGCTACAAATTTTTCATATGTGTTGATTATTCTTACTTTGGCAGTGTTCAACTGTCAGTGCATCTTAAAACAAAAAAGGTTTTCTGGAGGAAAGACCGGGCGGTGTTCAACTGGTCGGTATCCATCAAATGAATGACCAACGTTTAAATAGTCGCATGTTTTTGCAGTGTTTAACTGCTAAAATATCCTCTTTATAATCAATGTGTTTCACAAGTAATAACTGCTCTGAAAAATTCGGTCAAGTACCAAGTGATCAAGGATTTTTCAACCCTCAATCACTTGGGGGGCACATAGGGTATACTGGTATACAATTCAACACAAGCAATAAGAACACGAGCAAAGATATTTGTTTTCAGGCTGACTTGTAAATTTTTGAAGTCAAAAGGGTCGTTAAGCTAACTTATTTTACAAAGCTTAAGTAACTTGGGCCATTTCAAAATTTTAAGTTAAGAACAACTATTCGTGTGTAAACAAAACGCTATGCTCATAAAATGTTAGAGCAATAAGAATGTGAGAAAGCATGCTTAGTAGTAACTTATGAAATGTTTAGAATTTCTAAGTTAGAAAACTAAGTACTCATATGAAAATATAAGGCATCTATGTAATAAAACTTTTTAAATGACTCAAGTCTAAAAAAATGAAGTGTTCATGCCAATAGCTTGGCCATACGAGCAAAGTACAAGAGCAAAATATAAAATAAATGTCTACTAGTCGGGTAAGGAGTTCTCTGGTCAAATAGAAACTCATTGGTCGGCTATGGGGCTCCCTGGTCAGATTGTCACTCAAGTTGATCAACACCATCCTCAACATCAGTGACTTCTTTCGGTCGGAACGATAACGTGGGAGAAAAAGGTGTAACACCAGCAGGATTAGCTGCCTCCTCAGTGGCCTTTGCCTCGCATTTGGCAAGTTCTTCTGCCTTGGCCTCCTCTGTGAGGAAGTCGAGGTTGAGAGGTTTGTTCAACTACCATACCTGGTAGAAGCAGTTGAAACAAATCTCCTCGTAGCGAGCGAGATCAGCTTCCTTCTCTCGCTTCAGCTTCTTGTTCTCACGAGTCAATTTTTCTACCTGATCAGTCAACGTCCTGTTAATTTGAAGTTGCTTCTGGTTTTCGTCAGCCAGCTCCCTAAGAGATCCATCCCACTCAGCAATGGTTTTCTCCACCTACTCAACCTCGGATCTAAGATCCTTTTAAGAAGAAGTTAAAGTTTCTACTTTGGTTTGGGCTTCCACCAGCTGATCATTCAAGACCTTGATTAACTCCTTGTAGTCCACTGCTCAGTGCTGTGCATGGCTGATTGTAATGAGAGACTGAAGTGGAAAACTGAAAGTTACTACAACTAAAAGCAAATAATAACAAACTTGGATGTCTTATGATAAAATACTTACATTCATCAGTTGGGCCAGCCCCCTTTGCAGGACAACTTCAACACTGAGCCGAGGCAGGGATTCAAAGCTTTGAATTGTTGAAGCATCGTGAAGAGTTTGCTCAAACAATTCTTTCCCGATGTTGCCAGCGATGCGAAGGGGCTCACTTAAGCCAGTCGAGCGAGTGGGGGTTAAACTCGCAGAGGGAGAAATTGATGAGGGGGTCAGCTGCGGAATCGTGATGGGCAGCTCGGGTTGTCTTCCTTGGCTGGTCGGGGTTGTCCTTGGGACTTTGTTTGGAGGAGTTGAGCCACTTCCCTCCCCAGGTTTCCTCTTTTGGGCAAGGGTAGTGTTGAATTGTTTGAACATCTCTGAATCTGCAAAAGAGTGAACACAAGATTTGTTAGTAAAAATTGGAGCAATAGTAGATAAATATTTTTATTACTACCAGACAACTCTATAGATTCCGTATAACCAAATTATTTATAACGAAACATCAAACTATGACTACTGAACCTGAGTTTAAGATTTGGTCAAGAAAGTCGTTCTCTTCATCAGATGACGAGCTGAAGTCCCTATGAAGCTGAATGGTCTTTCCTTTCCCAGGCTGTGTGGGAGCGACACGTCTACATTGATCTTCTGGCAGGGGTTCCCTAATGATAAGGTCACCTGGTCTACGAGAGTAGGGAGACGGTTCGGGAGAAAACTGATTGGTCACTACTTCAGTGTCAGCATTGGACTGGTCAGTTGCATTCGCTTCCTCAGTAGTACTTTCTCCTATGATGTTCTGGTTGCTTGGTAACAACCCTACCATCTGAAGATTGTCCACGTTAACCAACTCTTTACATTCTTCTCCTTGGTGGACATGTTAGCCAGTTCTTCTGCTCGGGAACACATTTCCTTGATAGGCAGGGGCTGGTGAAATGGACCTGCATGTGTAAAGGCTAATTTGTTGGCTTTGATATCTGAAATCAGAAAATACTCTGTATAGTATTTTTCGGGATTTGATTTATGAGCAATACCATGGAGGTATTTGATCCCTTTATGCCTGTGGAATAGGTGGAAAAAACCTGTATTCTTGAGGCTTGGGTTGGTCTTGAAGTCGAAGAGGTAGTGCATTTCATGAGGAGTGGGTGGATCCCAACCTTGCAGGAAGTATAGAATGTATAAGGTGGATAATGCCTGAATCCCATTGGGAGCAATCTGGAAAGGAGAGACGTTGAAATAATCCGCTACTGACCGAAAGAAAGGATGCAACAGAATGGTAGCTCTTGCGAATACGTGGTATTTGGACCATGCACAGTAAGGTCCACCAGGCTTGTTGGCTCTCTAATGAGGACGCGGGCATATCACGTTAACCCCTTTTAGGCCCAAAGCTTGAATGTGTTTTTCAAACATGCAGGGGTTAAGTTTTGAGGGATTGGCTATAAACCAGGAGGGCGTTTCTTCTCTATCTTTTCTTGGTTTTTGAACGGCTAATTGTTGGATCTCGGTGGTAAATTTCTGAATGATTTTTCTCCGAGGTTTACTGGATTTTTGTGTCTGGCAAGGCGGTCTTGAAGAAGCCGCAGTTTGAACTTCGCTACGTTCCACTACCTTCTGTGTAGCTCTGCGAGCCACCTGAGGGTCTTGGTCCTGAGGAAGTCGATTGGATTTCTTCACCCTCATTTTTCGATGTTCAGCCTGTTGATTGAGAAACTGTTCATCATGATGGAAATGTAATGCTGACCGGGGAAGGATTTTCTTGAGGCGGCGAAGGCGATCTTCGGGGGTACGACTGCTAGAAGACTTGGATGAAGAGTCACTACTTTGAGGAGTATCGCTTGATTTCGGAATTGAAGTGTCAGAGTTTGTATGGTTGTCACCTCTCCTGTAGTCGAAGCAATTCATCTTCAAAAAATAAATTATGGGGAGGTGAGTAACCAAAAAAATATAAATCAATTAGTTCAAAATGAAAATATTTATTTTTACTGCTCAGAAAATATTTATCTGGGTAGTAAAAATATAGCATGTATGAGGGAAACATAAAGTTTGATGCCCAAAATATGCATGCACATATCGGCTAGGGCCGTGTCATCTGAGCGGCTTGGCATGCGCGCATCCAAAGATGCTGAGGAGTTGCTGCAGGGTGCCGAGGAGTTAGGCCTGTTGTCCGATCGGGTGGCGTGTGGTGCCCGAGCGGCTGGGTGTGCCATACGATCGGCTGTGTGCACATCCAGGCAGTTGAATGGTGTCCGAGCTGAGGTGTGCATCTGAAGAGTTGTAGCAGGTGCACATGGTGTCCGAGCAGATGCGCATGGTGTTAGAGCAGGTGTGCATAGTGTCTGGGCAGATGGTGATGGATGATCGGGTAGTGGTGTATGCGCGTGTCCGAGTAGTGAGTGCCGAGGTGTTGCTGACACATATCCGAGAAGCTGGGCCCTTTGTCCGAGCGGTTGGTGGTGCACTCGAGGAGCTGCATCAAGCTTGCATCTAAAGGGCTACGCTTTGATTCCGAGGAGTAGTTGAAAGCTGGTCCGAGCGGCTGGGCATTGCTTCTGATCGGGTAGGTGGTGTCCGAGTAGATGGGGGTGCGCATCCGTTGTGTCCGATCGACACAAGTTGGTTCGAGTGGCTGGCATCGTCTCTGATCGGCTAGGTGATGTCGTCAATGATTTAAAAAAAATATGGCCGAGCAGCCATATATGTGAATCCCTAGCATGCTAATTCTGAGAGGCTAGTTAAGGGACACTATCTAAATCCCAAAGGGAATTGATACAAACACCTTTTCCTCACTCAAAGTACACTACAACAAGATCAAAATATGGGATTTGAAAGGTTTATGAAGTTCTAAGGATCCTATTTGTTCATCAAATACCCATAAACCCAAATGTGCAATTTGGGATGAAAAATTAATTTTTCTTCAAATTTCCATGAAATTGAAGACAAAGTTGATTTACCCATAGCCTAAACTACATCAAAACAGCAACAATATGCATCATTCATCAAAGAGTCATACACAAATTCAAGGGGGTATATTAAATGGGGGTTTCGGCCTACAAGTTTTTTTCTTTAAGCTTTGAGAAAAAAAAACACATAAATGGAGATGAGAAAGAAGAGCTTACCCAAATGTGTTGATTTCTTGAGGAACCCTTGGATTTTCTTGGAGAAAATTGGAGCCTTCCTTGGAGTTTTGGAGGTTTTTGGCCAAGAGATGGAGGGGCTTTGAGAGGTCATGGTCAAGAGAGAATGAAGAGGTTTGGGAGCCTTTTGGTTTTCTTTTTTGCTTGTGAGTTGTGAGCACACTTATGGGTCTATTTAAAGGGAAAAGTGGAAATGGTCACTTATTATTAGATTCTTGGAATTTTCTTGGGTATATTGTCTCCCCCATGTTTGGGAGCAGTTAATTATTGTGATTGTGGTCTGGTAAGACGTCGTGGTGGTTTGGTTACAAAGGCGGGAAAATGTGTACAACCAGTTTTTCTTATCATCCGTTGTTGGAGAAGAAAGTTTATCATATGAGTATACCATATGATAAACTTGGGGGGCAAATGTTATCCCCAAAATTTGAAAATGATGACGTGGCAATAGAAGTGACAAATGGCAAGGAATGGCTGAGTCAGAGGGTTTAGATTAGTCTGGCGATGTTACTGACATGGAAATTGCTTATCTGACTTAGGAGTGATCTGCCCGACCTGGTAGAGTTTCTGCCAGACTGGTGGAGATTTTTGACTGACCAGTCAGGTGTTTGTCCGACTAGTCAAGTGCTTGGTCGACCGGTCAGGTGTTTTTTTGACCAGTCAGGTGCTTGTCTGACCAGTCAAGTGTCATGACCGACTAGTCAAGTGCTTGGCCGACCATTTAAGTTTTTGGCCGACCAGTCAAGTGTTTGGCTGACCGGTGAGGTGTTTGGCCGACCGGTCAGGTGTTTTGGCCGACCAGTTTCTCTCCAAGAAGTGACGCCGACTTACTGAATAGATTATTGTTATGCAAGCGAAATTCCAGCAACGACTTAGACTAGAATCAGTCATGCCTGCGCAGGAATCTCTCAGATTATCCCAAAGAAGTCGTGTATTGTTGTATTTTAAATATTATTATTAACTAAATATTGTGAGGGTAATAGAAAGATCCCAATTATGAGGGATTTTTCAGTTGTACGATCCTGGGCCTATAAATACAAAGCTCATGGCATCATTGATGGGATTCAGATTTTGATTTTCCTAAGAGATTTTTGGTATTTTGAGAGAAGTATTGTATTCTTTTCATCTGCACTGAAGAAACTCAGTTGAATCAGGTTCATCTGATCTTGAGTGTAGATTTATAATCATAACTCTAAGTGGACTAGGCTATTACCAACACATTGGGGCTGAACAACTATAAATATTATATGTGTCGTATTTTTCTCTTGACGGTTTATTGTAGTTTTGACGTCTACACGTCGTTCGCAAAATCTGTGGTCAACAGTTTCCAAATTAATCGAGTTCTTGTTAATCGATTTTTCGGCTGCATACAACGTGATTTTGGGTTGACCTGCGTTGATGGCATTTGAAGCCATAACCTCTATCCACCAGCTGGCAATGAAATTCCCCTCAGCTGCGGGAATATGCACAGTTAGAGGCGATCAACTCGCTACCGGGGAATGCTATAGTAGTTCTATGAAGGGAAAATCACAACCCGGGCAGCAAGCGATGGTCATAAATGACAGAGATAAGGAGTACCAGGAAGTAGAAGTTACTCACGAGATGGAAGAACATTAGCAAAAAGAGGATAGTGAGGCCACCCAACGCGAAGACATTGACCCACAGATAGGCGAAGACAGATTAGAGCTCAAAGCCATAGAATAGCTCAAGGAAGTAAACATTGACCCCAAAGAAGCTTCAAGAGTCGTAAAGATTGGAAAGAACCTTGACGACAAAAGGAAGGAGCTGGTTGATTTCTTACAGAAAAACCCAGACTTCATTGCATGGTCGCATGAAGATATGGTGGGAATAAGTCTGAATATAATAATTCCTACCTTAAATTTGGACAAGAATGTTCCTGCAAAATCCCAAAAATGGAGACGTTTGGGAACGATCGAAGCTGAATCCCTTGAGGAAGAAGTAGCTCAGTTATTAAAATGCAGGTTTATCCAGGAAGCAAAATACCCGATCTAGGTTGCCAATCCCGTGCTGGTCCCGAAGCCGAACGGGAAGTGGAGAACCTATATCGACTTCTCTGATATAAATAAAGCTTGTCTCAAGGACTGTTTCCCACTACCAAGGATTGACCAGTTGGTAGATGCCACGGCAGGTCACCAGCTCATGTCCTTAATGGACGCATATTCTGGATATAATCATATCGGAATGAACCCGACGGACCAGGAGCATACTAGTTTCATGACCGAACATAACATATATTGCTACAAAGTTATGCCATTCAGGATGAAAAATGTTGGGGCTACGTACCAACGCTTGGTCAAAAAAATGTTCGCTAACCAGATTAGGAGAAATATAGAGGTGTATGTCGATGACATGCTTGTCAAGTCAAAGACTATAAATAACCATGTATCTGACCTGGAAGAGTGTTTCGGAATATTAAGGAAATATGAGATGAAGCTGAATCCTCAGAAATGCACCTTCGGGGTGGCAATTGGAAAGTTCCTTGGCTTCATAGTAAACACGAGGACTTCCCAGAAGGTCACCAATCCTAATACTACTCTCACCCAAGCACGGTTAACTACAGAGTTCTGATGGGATCTGGTATATTAGTGATGGCAAGATCGCACCCTGAAAAAATCATATCGTTATTTGAAATGCCTTCGTCTAGGTCTCGTAAAGAAGTTCAAAGCCTAACTGGAAGGGTGGCAACTTTGAATCGGTTCATTTTGAAATCCACTGACAAATGTCTCCCATTCTACAACTTTCTCAGAGGAAACAAGAAATTTGAGTGGACCGAGGAGTGCGAACAAGCGTTCCACAATCTAAAAACGCACCTGGTCGAGCCCCCGGTATTATCTAAACCTATGTCTGGAGAATCTCTGTTCCTATATTTGGCCATAACAAAGAATGAAGTCAGTTTCGTGTTAGTTCGAGAAGAATATCGTGCTCAGAAACCAGTATATTATGTAAGCAAGAGACTTCTCGGAGTCGAGTCACGATACCCACTGATAGAGAAGCTAGCAGTCTGTCTGATATTAGCTTCTAGAAAGCTCCGACCATATTTCCAATCCCATTCAATCAATGTCTTAACTGTCCAGCCTTTAAGGCAGGTTTTGCAAAATCCTGAAACGTCAAGACATCTTTTAAAATGGGCCATTGAACTTAGCCAGTTTGAGATATTGTACATGTCGTAGACCTCAGCTAAGAGTCAGGCCCTTGCTGACTTTATGGCTGAATGCACCAGTTTTCAAGAAGAGATCTTGAGGGAGCCGGTGCATGAATTATGGAAAATCTTCGTTGATGGATCGTCAAATGAGAACGGAACATGATCTGGGATTATATTAATCTCACCAGAAGGTCATTGATTTCATACAGCTCTGAGATTTGGATTTGAGGCATCCAACAACAAAGCAGAATATGAGGCCTTACTAGCAGGGCTGAGCGTGGCGAGAGAGCTCAAGGCGAAAGCCATCCATTGCTATAGTGATTCCCAACTCATGGTCAATCAGGTATTGGGAGAGTATCAAACTCAAGGTACCAAGATGGCGGCCTACCTAGCTAAGGTAAAGGGAGAACTGTCTGAATTTGAGTACAACACTGTTGAACAAATACCCCGTGAGCAGAATTCTAACGCTGATGCTTTGGATTGACTTGCTACCACAAAAGAGGTTGAGACATTGAATGTAGTGCCAGTAGAGTTCTTGGAGAGCATGAGTTTGATGAGAGAATTGATAGAAGTCGGAATGATTGACATAAGACTGACCTGGATGACTCCCATAATGGAATACCTCACAACTGGAAAATACTCTATCAAGGTCCACGATACGTAATAGTAGATGGCACCTTATATTGGTGTGGTCATTCGCTGCCTCTCTCGCGATGTGTTCCGCCCGAGGAAGCCAAAGCCATTTTACAAGAAATACATGAAGGCTTTTGTGGAGATCATGTTGGGGGGCAAAACCTGGCCCTGAAGATACTGAGACAGGGCTATTTTTGACCCACTTTAATAAAAGACTTGATCTCGTATGTTAAGAAGTGCGAAAAATGCCAGCATTTCACCATAATTTCTTGAGCTGCTCCAGTCGAGCTAACGATGGTTTCATCCTCGTGGCCATTTGCAGTATGGGGAATTGACCTAGTAGGTTCCCTACCTACGGGAAAGGGAGGGGTTCGATATGCAGTGGTGGCGATCAATTACTTCACGAAGTGGGTAGAGGTCGAGCCTCTAGCAACCATCACCTCAAAAAGAGTCATGGACTTCGTGGTGAAGTGTATTATATGTCGATTTGGACTTCCTAAGAAAATCGTGTCAGACAACGGGACACAATTCAACAGTTATCTCTTCACTGACTTATGTGAAAAATATGGCATCAGAAAGAGTTTCTCGTCGGCAGCATATCCACAAGCCAACGGGTAGGTTGAGGCTATAAACAAAACTCTTAAGGCGAGTGTGAAGAAGAGGTTAGATGAAGCCAAAGGACTATGGCCAGAACAGCTCCTGCAAGTACTTTGGGCCTATCGAACTTCTCACAGGACCTCCATGGGGCATACTCCTTTTTCCTTAACTTTTGGAAGCGAGGCCATGCTTCCAGTCAAAGCCATGGTAGCTACTCACAGGCAAAGGGCATTTAATCAAGAACAGAATGATGGGTTACTTAACGCATCTCTCGACCTGATTGAAGAAAAATGAGAGGAATCGCAGTTACAACTCGCCCATTATCAACAAAAAATAACTTGCTATTTCAATTCTAAAGTTAAGGGGCGCATACTTGGATTGGGCAACCTAGTTCTCCGAAGGGTCCTTTTAGCAAATAAAGACCCCAAGGATGGTGTATTAGGCCCGAACTTGGAGGAACCATACCAAATCAGATAGCTCGGCTGAATGGAGAAGTAGTCCCACGGACCTGGAATGCTTTGCACTTGAAAATGTATTATCAATAGTATCACCATCAATGTAAGGCTTATTTATAAAAATCCATTTCAATTAAATAATAGATGGATTATTAAATAACCATTTCTTAGTGTTATTATTGCAATCTTGTGTTCTCATATTTGTAAAGCAACCAAGAAAGTTTATAAATTCTGGTTACTTAGGGGGCACATAACCAAGGTTGGCAAAATTAAGCCTGCTCGGATAAGGTCCAAAGCGTAGAAGCTTTGAAAATTGATTATTCAATGGCCTTTTAAGGCTCAAGTTTTCAATAAACCTAGCGTGGACTAAGTTTAAATCATCTAAAACCCTGGATGTAACCAGGTCCAAAGCTTAGAAGGTTGGAAAAATTGATTATGCAATGGCCTTTGAAGGCTTGAGTTTTCAATAAACCTAGTGCGGACTAAGTTTAAATCATCTAAAACCCTGGATGTAACAAGGTCTGAAGCTTAGAAGCTTGGAAAAATTGATTATTCAATGGCTTTTTAAAGCTCGAGTTTTCAATAAACCTAGCGCAAACTAAGTGTAAATACTTAAAAACCTAGGTATAACCAGGTTCGAGGCCTGAATCTTAACAGGTACGACGCAAATAAGCAAACAAAAACTTGGACATAACCAAGTTTGGTAAAATCTATCTCGATCTAAAAGTCGATCCCTAAAATGTTGAGTGTACAAGAGTAAGGATTCATAAACATGAGAAGACAATAAAGGAAAGACAAATAGATCACAAGTTAGATATATATTGAAATAAAACAAACAAATATATTGTCACATCGAGGATAAATAACCTCGAGCTAAGCCCAAAGGCAATTGTTTAATACCAAAAGATTGTTAGACAATTACAAAGAAAATCATAAATGAGGTCATTGGGCCCCGTCAGCTCACCCTACCGAAGTGACCTCCGCACCATCTCCCTCCGCTGCCTGGAAGCCTCACCAGTCTGTGAGGGTTCTTGCAAGAACCGAGCCTTGAATTTAGCAAGGTACGGATCCCACAACCCAAGCTCCATAAAGGAGAAGTTCCCATCCTAGTTGAAAGCCCAGCAATGGTAAAGCATCTCCTCCATGGCAAATGTTGACACTGCCGCTTCCTCCTTGGCTTTAACTTCGACCTCGAGTTGTTTCGCTTTGATCTCACCATTCTCGACCTGAAGCTGTTCAACACGGTGATTCGCCTCTGCGGCCTGAGCTTGGGAGGTGGATAGTGCGGTTTTTGCAGCCTGCTCGCTTTATTGGGAAGAGATAAAAGCAGCCTTAGCAGCATGCTCATTCTTTTGAGCAACAATCAAGGTAGATTTGGATTCCTGCTCACCTTCCTTAGCAATGGCCAGCTTAGCTTGGAGCTCTTCATTTTCGGCCCTAGCACGAGCTATGCTTTGGTATTGGGCCAGGACGGACTACAAAATAACAAAACAAGTAAAAAACATAAGAGGAATAACACATAAAAAAAATCAAATGTGGGAGAAGGACTCACAGTGAGATTCATCCCCATAGTAGAATCAAGGACATCCTCCGGGATGCGCTCCTCAATGGCCCTCAGGTCCCTCGCACTGGCTTTGTATGCGTGCCCCACCATATGAGTCGCTGTCTCGTACATGATACCCCGTAAGGTTTCGGGGATCTTGTCTAGGTCCTGGGGCTCAACTGGTATTTGGACGGTGGGGGCGTCGGCTTGTATTACTTGGGGAGGAGGAGGCATATGTCGAGGGGAAGGAGGAGGAACCTGCCAAATGGTGATGGAAGTCACCGGAGTTGGTTCCCGAGAGGAGCTCGTGTCTTTACCCTTAGAGGGGGAGTTAATTCACAAAAGAAATGTTTCAAAGATATAAAAAGAAAAAGAAAATGGGGAAGATAAAGATCCTACCCTCCGAGAGTCCGGGCTGGTTGAGGAATCTATTATCACCAGCTCGGGTGTATGAACCGGGCTAAGCATGACCTCTGGCTCTGGGATTAATGGAGGGGAGGGGAAATCTAAGGATACAATTTCTAAGATCCTAGGGGGTTCAGGTCCCTCCTCGAGGCTAGATTCGTCTACATACTACCTAAATCCAGGCGAAAATGCCCCTTGTAGCAGAGAAGGCCAAGTCCTAAGGTTGGTTCCGTATTCTTCAAAGAAAAAAGATCTAAAGTTCAGGGTATTGTTTACAACAATGGTGCCTTTGTGATAGCTATGGTCGTAGCATACCACCAAACGATCCACGCATTGGAGGAGAGTCACATTTAGCACCAGGTCAGTGGGGGCGACTAACTAGCTGGTTAGGGTTAAAACGTATCAACCTAAAGCTACCAACATCCCGATCTAACTCCCTAAAAAGGTATGGTTTACCTTGGCCGGAGGGACCGGCTGCTGCCCCAAAAGTAGCTCGGTTAGGATCAGGTCTTTCATCAACTTCGGGAGCCTATCTTTTCTGAACGAGAGGCACCTCCTCCTCTTCCTCGTTGGTGTCCTCAGTGGTTGGCAAAGCCTCTTGAGAGGAGAGAAGATCGGGGATCACCGGAAGAGGAGCTCGGATCCTCAGGGCTAGTGTTTGGCCCTCGTCAATCAACTTGCATGCCAACATCATGACATCATTTAGGACCTAGCGATAATCTTTTTCGCTAGGAGAAAGGCTACACAATTTCTCATACTGACCCCTGAGGGTCACAGATTTTTCCGTCCTGGCGAATATGGCTGCTTGAAAAAAAAAAATCAATCAGGATGTGTACAAAAAATATATTTCAAGTAAATGGAATAAAAGTTCATGAGTTGGATTTACTAAAGTAGAGGGCTTACAAGGCTGGTTGAAGTATCGATGTTCACAATTCTAGAAGCCATTCGACATAAAAAAAAAAGATCATTATAGTCGTTTGGATGGCTGGGAAGCTCAATGATGAACACAAAGCTTGGAAATCGCGTGAGGTAGTAAAACCCGTCACTGCATCCTCTCTGATCAGTGCTTACTTTGAGACAGAAAAGAATAAAATATCTGCTGGAGAGGGGACCTC
This sequence comes from Humulus lupulus, assembly GCF_963169125.1. Lineage (NCBI taxonomy): Eukaryota > Viridiplantae > Streptophyta > Magnoliopsida > Rosales > Cannabaceae > Humulus > Humulus lupulus. Next base: position 134,168,063 of record NC_084799.1, read on the forward strand.
CCACTCGTGCCTCAAGAACAGATATTTCATCCCCGCCGAAAGTCTATATGAGTTTGGGGGGAGCTGGAAAGGAGCCATTTTTACGTAGTTTAAGACATCTTCAAAATAATGGGTCCAGGGGAAGGAAGGCCCCAACCTTCAAATGCTCATCACTCCAGGCCACATAATCATCTTGGAAAGGGGCACAACTCCTTTCCCCTTCAAACACAGGTCGGGCGAGGAGACCACCAGCTTCGATCTCGATGTTGTGACTCAACATGATTTTATTTACTTTCCCTTGAGTCTTGATTTTTGAGATTATATGCTCAGCCTTGAAGAATGTGTTGGGGTCGGTTGGAACTTATTTCTCCACCACCAGACCGAAGTGCGGAATAGGAAAGTCAGGGGCGGCCTACTTTCCTTTGTCTTTGCGTTGTATGGATGAGCTCGCGGATTTCTTCTTTGGGGATGCCATCAGATCGCCTGATGACGAAGCGACCTAGTTATTAGGCGACCTAAAATGATCTATAACTATGTCGTAAAGATACGAAGGATGAAATGGATTAGTTTCTTTGTACGAGCTAAAGTTAGCCTTAGCCCTGACGCGTGATGCCACGCGATGCACCTCGATTTCTTAACAATCCCCAGATACTTCGGGATCTGCATGTCAGAAATGTCAGACCCACTACTTTCCATTGGAAAGTGATTTAGTGTGAAACCACTTAGGAAAGCGTAACCCCTAAGCTACCTGGTATTAAACCTAAAAACCCTTCAGTTTCTTTACCCGGAATGGGTATTCTTTAAACTAATTTGCCATTAGGGCTACCCCAGATTAACCCAGAAATTTGCCAAGTTTTATGAATGTCTTATTTCAAAAACATGTTAGGTGTAACGACCCAAATTCGCTGTTAAGGCTTAAGGGCCTTGATTAGTGTGCCTGGAGGGCATAATGGGATTTGTGTGTGTGACTTTAATGAGTTAAATGCATGATTATGATTTAATGCATGTTATATGACTATTTGACTATTTGAGATGCATGACTATGTGTATTAGTATGCATGTAGACCTGATTGTCTTAGAAAGAGCATAATTGTAATTTGGCCATTTTGGGCATGACTGTGTTGGTATCTGTGATATGTGACTCGAGACGATCCTAGAATGAGCGGGTTAGCGAAAAAGTCAAAGCAGGAATTTATACCTGGCTTGGGTCAAGCCTGGGGAGTTTAAATGGGAATTTGGAAAATATATTGAGGTTAATATTGATGATGAGGAATGTATAATTGGTGATTAATCAGGTATTGGGTAGCAAGCGGGAAATTATTAGAGACACTCGAGGAATTAGTGGGAATTGAGTAAAATGACTAAAATGGCCCTACATGGACAAAAAGGTTTAGAATTAATAGGGAGGGCATTTTGGTCTTTAGGCTTTTTTAGAGATAAGTTAAATGAAGCTTTATATTTAGTGGGATTGGTAGAATAGAGTTATAAGGCTGAGAAAAAGAAAGAAAGAAGGAAGAAAAAGAAAAGAGAGAAAAACAGTGTGGGTTTTCTTCAAAGGATCGGTTTGTGGTTCTCCCACCATTTCCCTTCATTTTTCTTGGAGTTAAGCTCAGTGGTGAGCTAGGATAGGCTGAGCATCAAGGATCCTAAGCTAGAATTGAAGATCTGCAAGGGATTTGCAAGAACACATCAAACATTCAGGTAAGTTTTTAGAAGTTTCAGTTTTAGGGTTTGACTGGTTTGAGCTGTGTATCTAAGCTGAATTGATGGGGATTTTAGGGGAATTCAGGCCAAGGTTGAGAAGGAGCAAGCTAAGGAGGTCTAGGGTTTAACTCAAGGTCGAATTTCCATCCACGGTATGATTTCTAAGTCTTTAACTTTGATGTTTGACTGATTTTCTGGGTTTAGGGTTCATTATGGTAAATCTTGAGTTTTGGGTTACTTGAGCTTGGGTTATGAGTTCTTGGGATGCTTGGGATGAATCTGGGGTGTTGATAAGTTTGTTTTTGGGTTTGGGAAAGATTTGGACAAGTTTGGGGTTGAAATGGTTGAAAGAAATCGCAGAAAACAAATTTGGGGGTTGTCTATCTGCAACTAGCGCTACAGCGCTAGTCTTTGGGCGCTGTAGCGCTAGGCCCTGTTTCTGGGGATGTGTGATTCTGCTTGTAGCGCTATAGCTCCCTCTTTAAAGCGCTGTAGCACTGCACTGTTCACAGAAAGGGGTTTTTGGGCTATTTTTGAGGGATTTTGACCTAGGGTTCGGGGCTCGATTCCACCACCTTGTTTTGTGGATCTAGGACTTCCCGGGGGCTCGGGATTAGTCCTGAGGCTAGGTTTTGGACTTGAGGTTTGGTGATGACTTTGACTTATGGATTTTGTTTAGGTGAGCGCTAGGGCTCGAGTGGGATCGTGCTCGAGGAGTCAGGTGATCAAAGCTACCGAATTGAAATGTAAGAAAACCGTAGTACCCGAGAACAGGGCATGGGCCCACAATGTTATGGCAGGGCATGGCCCTAGATTGTATTATGTGCGAATCTATAACCTTAAATGAATTATTATATGTTTGAATGATTATTTCGAAATGTACTATAGGTGTGATTATAATGAAATGAATGGCTAAGGCCGAGAGCGACGAAGGCTGAGAACGGCCTTGGGGCCGGAAGTAACACTTAGCACATGGAGTGCTTGTAGCCAGGGTGGGACCCAATGGATACATGATTTATCCTTACGGTGAGGACCGAGACCTCAGGCTTTGGTAAGGCCTCTGGGGCGGCATGGCCGTGTTTGTTCAGTCTGATGGTTTTCCTATTTATCAGTGGATTATATGTCAGCTATATTTTATGCATATGTTATACTGTATGAGTTTTCTTGCTGGGCTTCGGCTCACGGGTGCTCTGTGTGGCAGGTAAAAGCAAGGAGTCAGTCAACCTGCCATGAGTATGGAGAGCGTGGGGGCGGCGCGTACATGTTCGGGCTGCCCGACTGCTTTGGTTGGGGGCGTTTTGAATATGGCTGTATTAACCTATTCTTTTGATAGTTAATCAAGTGTAAATCTATTTTTGAGTTGTAAATATTTTGTAAACCTTATTTTGGGATCCCGGATGTTTGATACTTAATGTTTTCAATGAAACTAAGCATTTTCAAAGATTACAGCCTTAACCTCTAGTTTAGTCACACTTTTGGTTTTAGAAACCTCGAAGAGTCAGTTAGTTGCACAATTTCCGTTTTAAACTCACTTAGTAACGGCTCTAAGGTAGTAGGGCGTTACATTAGGATTCGCCCATTGAACCTAAATCGAAACCTATTTCCTATGAACATTTAGAAATAGCCTAACGGTAACAAACAATGAACGTTGCAGTCAAACATTGTTGAAAACATAAATCTCATTGGAAAAAAAAAGAAGAGAACTTTTCAAACCAAGGGATGAGATACTTACAGGAAATATGTTCGATGATTAGAGATGTAGATTCGGCAATGGGAAGCTCCTGGAAAGCTTCTGAATTTCTGGGTACGTTAAACAATTTTGGAAATTCCGAGGAAGAAGAAGGGAGCTTGAGAGTTTAGAAATGGGAAATTTTCAAATGCAAAAGTGGTGAGGTTTGAAGTCTGATCACCCTGTTTATACGTAAATTTCATAAATTAATCTGGGCCATCCAATTGGGGTATCTCGAGATCCAAGGGACAATGTTAAATAGACCAGATGGCGGCAAAAAGTTGACAAGATAATTATTTCAGTCCTTGAAACCCAAACAAACGCCAATTGCAGTAAACCACGTGTCCAGCAATCGAGTAGTAGACAGGCATGGTTTTATGTGACAGAAGTCTAAAAGCTTCTACAACGGAGGTCAGAAAATGACGATATCAAACACGAGCAGGAGCTTGGGGGGCAAATGTTGTACCCTAATTTTAGCATGAGTTCATTCACTCAACTCGGGTACAGCTGGCAGAAAAATACAGGGGAAAATGAAAAGTAGGATATCTAATTGTTATCCATGTGGACAGCTCGAGATTCATAATGATCAGACCTAATGTTAGGCATCCTGGCTTTACCACGAACTAAGAATAAGATAGCTGTCAAAGCGCTAGCTCGGGGTTAGATAGTTGTGAAAGTACTAGCTCGAGGTCAGATAGCTGTCAAAGCACAAGCTTGTGAGAGATATGCAACTCGTGGTGATTCAGATATAATGCATATTAAAGGATCCCCGAAGATTTGGGATTCGTTTATACGCTAATTAATGACCAGGCTGTCATATTTATTATCCGAGATAGCAATAACATATCTATTTTGTTATAAAATCATATCCCACATAAATGGGAATGATTTGTCCTAAATATAGACATTATGTAATTATGTGATTGACTCACGCAGTTACCCAAACCTGTTCATGAAATTCGCCTATAAATACTGAGAATATTGAACAGGGAAATGGATTATTCTGTAATACCGAAACTCTGCCAAAATAGAGAGAAACAACAATAATGTTGACTCATGGACTAGGTGGATTTTAACCACTGAACCACGTACAATTTTTGTGTTCTTGAGCAAATTCTTGTTATTATAATTACGGTTTACCATCAAGCACTAATCTGCCATTATTATTTCTTAATACACTGTTGGCAAAAGACCGTGTCAACAATATTCTTGAGTTTTTCGATACACTCTTGAGTCTCTTATGGCGTCTACGGAAACCATTTTAGGTTTTAGGGACACTCATTATCTTTTAGAAAAAACTTCTCCCTCTTCACTTCCCGAGTAGTTTTCTTAGAGAGCTTTCGTATTTTTGGTCATTTTCCTTGGGTCAAAGCGCTAACTTTTTGGTTTTTACTTTGAGATGTCCGAGGAACTCCATGAGTTACACCAACACACCAGCAAGGATCTATGCGTTCGACGAGGAAGTAATTACCATGGCCGAGAAGGAGGCAGGCTAGTGGAGGATAGGCGTGCATGGATGCAGGAGCAGGCCCTGGCATTGGTGGTAAGGGAAGTTGCGCCAGCGGCAGAGAGACCGTTGCAAAGTGACAACTCCTTCCCTGAGGAAGAGGCAAACTAGGGCCCGTTACCTCAACCTGCTAAAAAAATACATGACCTCAAGATTTGAATCGGAGTAGCTTCAGAGCAAGCTAAAACATCCCAAAGCTATGGAGGACATAATAACGCACTACGGAATTAGGGATGGATGTCTTGTCCGCCTTTGTCGGAGGTCTCGGGGCTTGGAGCAAGTCGCACCTCTAGGCGGGAGTAACTCTACCTCTAAATCAATATTTCATGAATTTCTTAAATTTTCTAGTTATTTCACCCTACCAATTGTCTCCCAACGACTATACGCTCCTCGTGGGCCTGTATGTTCTGTATCGGAGGCAAGAATGGCTCGAGTCCTCTCTGCTAGAGATCCTCTACCTGTACAGTTTTTGGGCATGCCCGAAGAAGAAACAGGGTGACCTTGATGGGTCTTACACCTTGATGAAGTGCACCCACATGACTTACAAGGCTCCACATCTCAATGAGAACCATGCATGGGACTATAAAGACCATTTTTTCTTTACAAATGGTTTCCCGACACGAACCAACCTGACCCTTCTAGTGGAGTTCTCCAGGGTTGGTAAGTATTTTTCCACCTTCCGAGTACTATTCATTGTAGGTTGTAGATTTTATTTACTTAGCCATATTTTCTATTAGGTCCATTTTGCCGTACTCCCCTCATCAATGTGTTCGAGGATCACAAGAAGGCGGCGAACAACCTCATGGATGCAGAGCTAAAGCTAAGCCAGCTTGTAAAGGAAGAAAACTTGATTGCAGTGGGTCTGCTTAAGCAGGGGCAACAGATCAGCAATCTAGAACTAACCCAGTACCGGAACTCCATCAATTCCCGAGAGTTGGCTTCAAGCCACATTAATTATGTTGATGGACTGACTCGCTCTTAGTATAATCAGCAGCTGCTAGAGGAGAGATTTGAGAACACTTAAGCCATCCACGTAGCTCAAGAAGCTCATCTAGACCAATAGCTTGAGGAGGGGCTTCAGGCGGGCATATAATCGTCCTCCCAAGATAAGGTAAATCTCCCATTGTTTTCTATCACGCTAAGCATGTAGGAGATATTTTTATTTTGGTTAATTTTTTTATTGTATTGACGAATCCTTTTTTGAGCACGTGTGGGCTTGTTTGTTGCTTCTCTAGTGTTTTCTAACATCTGACCGTCTTTGGACACAAAAGGAATACCAGGACTATCAAGACTTAATTGACCTCTATCTCCATAGTGAAGAGACGACGACATCCTTTGAGCTTTGTGCCAGTAGATGACGTGGCATCCTTTCGCACGATAAGGTTTTGTAATCCCGACACGATCACAACTCAAGAGAAGGGGAGGCTAGTATGGGAGTTTGCATGTTCAATACTCCATCTGGATGAGCAGTTCAGCAGTGGGGCATCCAAATAGCTCATGTGCTCTCGACACTACTTGATTATTTTTACTTACTTTTCTGTTGATTATTTTTTGTATTAACGCTTTTGTTCCTCCTTGCAGGCCATATGGGATTTTTTGACACAGTCCGTGCCGTCGGGAAAGTTTTTGGGGAGGCCAGTAGGTCAGAGCCTAGATCATCCCAGAGGCTTTGTGAAGGGGTGGAACCTTCTCCACCCTCAAAGCGACAGCAGACATCCATAATTTAAGTTATGGAAACTCGGGTGGAGGACACACCCGTGCTCGAAATACCATCTTCACCGTCTCCCTCTAGTATTGCTGGTTTATCCTGAGATGTATGAGGGGAATCTCTTAGAGTGGTATAAGTCCCTGGTACAACACTTTGATGCAAACATGGAGGAGGGCAATCAAAACCTTCACGAGACCGTGGAAGCTCGTCACCAGCTTAAGCCTTTGAGAGCGAGGCCTTTGATCCTCCCATTGGTCGATCAGAGTTGTAGACACTATCTGCCAAGAAGCTCGCCGACACTGTGGCTCCATTGGCGGTGAAACTTTTGTAGGTAGTTAGCTTCATGATGTGGGAGATGAATACTCGGAGCTTCGCCCAATTGGGTGATGACAACGAGGCTTCTCTCGTCTCCACCCTCCGATATCTCTCTGTGAGGGTAAGCTCTTTAAATTTTGTTCGAAATTATCTCGTGATTTTTTCATCCAATGATTTTTCCTTTGTTTTTCTTTCAGAAAACTCTAGTGGCCCAGCGACTCGATGACATCACGTTGGAAAAGTCCTATGAGCTCAAGCAGAGTGAGGACAGGTGCGCTGCCCTGAAAACCAATGTTGGGGTGCCCCCGGAAGAGGTGGTACATCTGCAAAATTCCCTAGAGGAGGTGAAAACTCGATCTCATGCTTTGGAGGAGTTTGTGGTCAAGGCGGCTGAGAAGGCCAAGGTTGTCATGGAAAAAGCCCAAGAGGAGGCCAAGGATGTAGTGGAAAATGCTCAGCAGAAAGCCAAGGCTTCAGTGGAGAAAGACAAGGAGAATGCTCCAAAGTCTATGGACCAGGCCCTTCGAGCTTAGGAGGAGGCTTAAAATTCCAAAGAGGAAACTAATTTAGCCCGGCAGGAAGCTGCGATGGTCATTAAGAAATATCTCCACTAGGCGAACGATGCATCCAAGGCCAGTAAAAAGGCTTAGGCTGCTGAGGATCGTGCAAAGACGCCCTCTCGGGAGGTGGAACTTCTTCACAACAAGGTTACTGATCTCGAGAGGGAAGCTGAAACGCTGGTCGAGGATGCCTTCTATGTCGCATGGCTCAACTACAGGGACATGGATCTCACTTTCACCGAGGATGTTGAGGGCACTCATTTCCTCTTTGAGGAATGCCTTAGGGCTATCGAAGTTGTGCAAGAAGTTGTTGTTGCCGCCGAGGAAGTCAGCCGAGTTCTAGAAGCTGACCCCATCATTGATCTTATCACTAAGGTTCCTCCAGTAGCAATGTAAATCATTTTAGTGTTCTTGTAAATAGGCCTGTGAGCCATTGATTTTGGATATAAACAACTTAATGCTCGAGTCCCCAGCAGCATTGTAATATTTTCTTTTTATGAATATCTTTTTTTTCTCTCTTAACATGCCTTTTTGCTTTTTACTTTAACACGTTTTTAACATAGCATTTAGTAATAATATAAATTGGACTTAAAATATACAAGGTTTATCTCAAATTTTTAACGTAATGTAGTATCACGAAAAAATTGATTTACACAACCTTGTTTAATTCCACCATACTTGGGCCTTAGTCTTAAGAGACACGGGTCTTGAATGCCCTATTTTACGTAACTTGGGACTTGAGCCTGAGTCTTTGCAACTCAGGTCTACAAAATCCTAAATAGCCTAACACGTTCTTAGTGTTGCTTCGCAGGCACTTGGTCCTCAGGAAGTACCTTTGAGTTGTCGTCCAAGTTTAAGCAACTTTGTACTTGTGTTCGAGTCTAGGAGACTCGGGTCTTGGAAGCCCAAAACAATATAGGTTCTCGGGGACATAGTGTTACTTTGCGAGCACTTTATCCTCGGGAAGTAACTCTAAGTTCCTTAGCTTGTGTGCCCAGTCTAGAAGATTAGGTATTTGTTGCTTAAATTAGGAACTTAAGTCCGCCTAAGTTTACACAACTTTAGACTTGTGCCCAAGTATAGGCTACTCGGATCTTGTTTGCTTAAGTTTTACGCAACTTGAGGCATGGGTTCAAGTATAGGTGACTCATATCTTAGACCATTTACAATTTTGGAAGTTAAGAACTCAATATTGCTTCATGGGCACCTAGTCCCCAGGAAGTAACTTGATTTCTCTGCCCTTAGGCTATCTAGGTTTAGGTTTGTGACCGAGTACAGGCGACTCAAATCTTATTAACCTTTTGTCCTTAGGAAATCGGGAACTCAGTGTTGCTTCGTGGGCACTTAGTCCTTGGGGAGTAACTTAAATTGTCCGCGCTAAGGGTACTTAGGTTTGTTTGTGATGCTAGGTTTACTTCGGGTGCCCACACAATCTTTGACACTAGGTTTACTCTGCTCATAATAGGCTTAGTTCCGTAGGTCATGCTTCGCAAGCGATTACCTCATAAGGCAACCCAGCTATGCCCTCCAAGTGATCGGAGACTTGTCTGCGTTCATTTGTCTAGGCCAGCAAGCGGGTACTCCTCGGGTGGTGAAATGTAAATAAAAAAAATTTCATATTACAAGAAAATTCTCTAAAATTCATCTATAGTATTTTTCACAAATGATTTTAATGAAGGTGCTCGAAGGCTACATATGATTACAAAATTTATAAAATACAAACTGGTCATATTATTGGTAATACCGTCAAAGGTGCTAAGAATTCCAGGTGTGGGGCACCAACTCCCTTTTTAGTCGAACCAACTTGTATGTTATAGGACACATAGTGATCTCGACTTGGTAAGGACCTTCCCAATTAGGGCCCAACACTCTAGCACATGGATCTCGGGTTGCTAGGAAAACTCTTCGCAACACCAAGTCTTCGACCTCAAATTTTTGGTCTTTATCTATAGAATTAAAGTATATGGCCACTTTATGTTGGTAGGATGCCACACGGAGGTGTGAAGCTTCTCAAAGCTCCTCAACAAGGTCCAATTATTCTTGAAGTATAGCATGATTCATGGTCGAGTTGTAAGTGTCTTGTCGGTGCGTGGGGATTTCTGCCACAACTGGGAGCATGGATTTATATGCATAGTCCATGGAGAATGGTGAATGGCTATTGGAGGTCCTAGCAGTCGTGCGATAACTCCACAATACCTTAGGCAGCTCCTCGGGCCAAGCACACTTTGCCTGTTCTAGCCTTTTCTTCAAAGTGTTCATAAGCGTCTTGTTGACCGCTTCCACTTGTTTGTTTGCTTGCCTGAGGATCAACTGCGAAGGAGATACTCTTCATCTTTCCATGCCTTTCAAAAAATTTGGTTAACAACTCACAGTCGAACTGAAGGTCGTTGTCGGAGACTATCTTCCTCGAGAGCTCGTAACAACAAACGATGTTTTTGATGAAAAAGTCCAGCACTTTTTGGAAGTGATCATAGTGAGAGGTTCGGCTTCAAATCACTTCTTGAAGTAGTCAACATCAACAATAGTGTGCTTTACTCAACCCTTTCTTGTGGGCAAGGAACATAATAGGTCAATGCCCTAGATTGCAAAGGGACAGGGACTTTTCATTTGAGTGAGCTCATTTGGAGGAGGTCAGGGGATGTTGGTGCAATGCTAGCATTTGTCGCATTTCTTGACATAATCCATTGGATCGAAATTTATCATAGGCCAAAAGTACCCTTGGCTTAGAATTTTCTTGGCGAGGCTTTGCCCCCTATTGTGGTCGCCACAAAAGCCATAATACACTTCTCGGAGGATGAGCCTGGTATCTTACTCGAACACATATCAGAGTAGTGGAAACAAATATCCTCGCCTGTACAACTTATTGTCAATGATTAAGTATCGAAGGGCTTGGTAAAGTAGCTTCCGAGCAACTTTTTTGTCCTGTGGTAATTCTCCAAAGACAAGGTACTTCACAATAGGTTCCATCCAACTGTCCTGGAGCTGGACCACTTCTACATCCTCGGGAGATGTGATGCTTGAGGAATCCAAGTATTCGATGGGGACCACATTTAGCAACTCCACTGGTGGTATCTAACTTGGCAAGGGCATCAACATTAGAATTATGCTCCCATGGAACCTGTCAGATGGTAAATCTCTTGAAGTTATGCAACATTTCTTGGGTCTTGGCCAAGTAAGTGGCCATCTTGTTTCCTCAAGCTCAGTAATCTCTGAGGACTTGGTTCACGAAGACCTGAGAATAATTGTATATCTCAAGGCCCTCAGCTTTAAGCTCAAGGGGAACCCGAAGTCTGACAATCATTGCTTCATATTCAACTTCATTATTTGAGGAATCATAACCAAATCGTAAGGCGCTGTGAACCTTATGCTCATCAGGGAACACCAAGATAAGGCCTGCTCTGGCTCCATTCTCATTGGAGGACCCGCCCACAAACAGCTTCCATATGGACCCAACAGTCCGAGCCTCCTCGGGCCTCTAGTGCACTCCACAAAAAGTCTACAAGTGTCTACCCCTTTATGGAACTCCTCAGGTTGTAAGGGATGTCAAATTGGCTAAGTTCAACTACCCATTTGAGGAGTCTCCCGGATGACTCAGGCTTCTAAAGGACTTGCCTTAAAGGCTGGTTTGTAAGGACTCTAATGGGATGCACCTGGAAGTACGACATAAGCTTCCAAGAAGAAATCATCAGGCAGAAGGTCAGCTTCTCCATGAGTGGATATCTGGACTCTGCCCAAGGATTATTTTACCCACATAATAGATGAGATATTGGATGCGGCCTTCCTCGTGTACTAGGGATGCACTAATGGCATTCACGAAGACACCCATGTACAGGAAAATGAGTCATCCATCTATGGGCTTTGATATAATTGGGGGATTCGCCATGTGTGCCTTAAGCTGCTAGAATGCTTGCTCACATTCCTTTGTCCATTCAAATCCCTGACCTCCTTGGAGGGTGTTGAAGAGTGGGATGCACTTATTGGTAGCCTTAGAAACAAAGCGGTTGAGAGCTACTATCTGAGCAGTCAGGCTTTGTATGTCCTTATGCTTTCTTGGGGATGACATCTCAATCAGGGCTATGATCTTCTTAGGATTTGCCTCTATTCCTTGGGCATTGACAATGAATCCTAGGAATTTCCTGAAAGCTACCCCAAATGAACACTTTTGGGGATTCAACTTCATCCTAAACCTGCAGAGGACGGAGAATGGTTCTGCCAAATCTTTCACGTAGTCAAGTGTCGTTCTAGAGTTCACCATCATGTCATCCACACACACTTCCATGTTCTGACCAAACTGGTTCTTGAACATCTTGTTGACCAGCCTTTAGTACATGGCTCCAGCGTTCTTCAAGCCAAAAGGCATCACTTTCTAACAGTCGACACCTTTGTCTATTCAGAAGCTGGTGTGCTCCATATCAACGACATGCATGGAGATCTTGTTATAACTCGAGTAGGCATCCATGAAGGTAAGGAGCTCATACTTGGAGGTGGCATCCACCATCTGGTAAATCTTTGGCAAAGGAAAGCAATCCTTACGACAGACCTTGTTGAGGTTGGAGAAGACAATACATGTTCTCTAGGTACCGTTAAGTTTCAGGACGAACATCAGAATTGACAACCACTTGGGCTATTGGGCCTCCCAAATGAAACCATTCCTAAGAAGCTTGTCAACCTCTGCCTTCAAGGCCTCTTTTCTTGTCGGGTCTATCGTCCTCCTTTTTTGTTGCACTGGGGAAATGTTTGGATCTATGTTCAAGGCATGGTAGATGATGTTGGGGTCGATCACCGTGGGAACATGCAAAGATGTCTTGGTTCTCACAGAGAAAGCTCACCAAAGTTTCTCAGGCCTCCACTTATGGTTTTTCCAGACCTTATTTTCCTGTCTGGGTTGGAGTCATCGAGGATGACTTCTTCAACCTCTTTTATAGGATTAATAGCCCTATGATCTCTAACCCTGGGGTCCAACTCGTTTGACTCCCTTTCATCGAGAATAGCCTGGACCTCCATCTCCACTGGAGGAGGCTGCTCAGGGGCTGCTATTGCAATCACCATCATTGGTTTCTTATGTGATACGTAGCATGGGTGGGACTCTTTCTAGTCCCCGTGAACTGTGCCAATTACCACCTCCATGGGGAAATTCATGCACAAGTGAGGAATAGAGGTGGTTGATCCAAACTCTACTAGGGTTGGACGTCCCATGATGGCATTATAAGCGAAGGAACAGTCCACTACCACAAATATGCAATACTTGAAGGCCAGCCAAGGCACTTCTCCAAGTGTCACTGCAGCTTGATGTGCCCCATGGGAATCAATCCCTCACTAGAGAACCCATAAAGGGTTGAGGTGCATGGGGAAAAGTCATTTGTAGTTAGCTCGATCTTCTAAAAGGCTATTTCGAACAGGATATTCACTGAAATCCTGTTGTCCACCAGAATATGAGCTACCATCTTGTTGGAAATCTAGCTCTCGATTACCAACAGATCATGGTGTGGGAAGTGCATTCTCCGAGCATCTTCACTGGAGAAAGTTATTATCTATTCTGTCATCCTAGAAATCTATGCCGGAAGCTGGGCTAGTGTCAACACTTCATCATCATGATTTAGGGCCTGCACATATCGATTCTGCAAGCCCATTGATGTGCCTCCCAGGTGAGGTCCTCCAGAGATAGTCCCTACTCTTCCATTCAACAAAGGAGGTCTATGGGCTATTGGCTGCAAAACAACTGGTATCTTTGCCTTGAGCTTGTGGAGTGCCACCTGATGAGGGGGCTGGGTCACAACCGAAGCTTGGGTAGGGCATGCTCCAGCCCTGGCATACTGGTGGAGATGCCCTAACTTGATGAGATTCTCAATCTCATCACAACGTTTCCTACACTCGTTGGTGTAGTGTCCAATGTCATTATGGAACTTGAAAAACTTTGAAGTGTCCATTTGCTCCCTGTCCTGGTGATTTGCTGGGGTCTCCGATAGCGGACCTACTACTCTATGGCAATGAAAATGTTCTCTCGAGTATCAACCAGGTCAGTGTACTTGGAGTACTGAAGAGTGTACCTCTCATTGGGAATGCCAGTTCTTTTGGGCTTCTTGTTCTTGCTTTTCCCCCCACGTTTGCTTCAATTGGGGCACTTGCTGGGCACTGCTAACTTGGCGGGAGCCGCTATTCCAGCACTTAAAGCAGGCATATAAGCACTAAATCCATTGGGAGTTGCTCCATACTCGATGGGAACAGCAGAATAGCCAGCCTGGGGAACAACTTGACTGTATTGCAGAGAACTCATTACACTCATTTGTGCATGGCTGTAGGGCAAGAACTGGGGGCCAGAAGTTGTGGCAGCTAGGATCGTTTGAGCTGGAAAGGAAATCTGTACTCCAAAGGATCTAATCTTGTCATCCTCCCAGGGAATGTATTCAGGGGCACGATGCATCTGTAGGTCATCCCATAGTAGAGAACCTGATCCGATGCCAACTTGTAAGGTCATCAATTGTTGGCCATCATCAACCCTCTTGGTCATGGCAGGTTCATTTTTAAAATGATTTATATATGCCTTAAGGGTCTTGAAAGGCCCTTGCTTGATGTTGGCCAACACATTGACATCGAAGTGCACATTCCTAGCAGCAATAAATTGTCTTCGGAAGGTGGTGGAGAGTTGGTGCCAGGAATGGATTGATCCTGGCTGGTGCTTCTTGAACCATTCGTCTGTAGGTCTTTTCAAGGTTAACGGGAAGACGTGGAATCTTGTGTCCTCGAAGATGCGGTGTAATCACATCAATTTGTTGAAGTTTTATAGATGGTTGGAGGGGTTCGTGGCTCTGCTGAAGGGACTGATTTCTATCATCTTAAAGCCCAAGGTAATGGGGCATCAAAAATGTGTGGAGCACACGGCTCCCCTGTTAGGAACAAGTTTCCTAATACGCAGCGGAATGGTGGTGGGTTGGCCCAGTGTACAACAAAAAATTTGTAGCATATTTCAACTACTTTTAAATTTGCGGTTCCATTAATATACATACATTAATCATAAGCAAGAATAAAGAACATACCTCTTGATGCATATTAAGTGTCCTTGATATCTTTTCGTAAAATGAACGAACTTCCTATCCAAGTTGCTCCCAGGTACTCACACCAAGATCTTCCACAACGTTCTCTACACCTCAAGAAGTGTGTGGGCACTTAGATAATAAATGATGGTATATTTCTGATTCAACTTGATGTACTCAACACATGAGATCAAGAGAATAGGCCTGAGATTGGTTATGTATCTTTTCAGGGAGAGATAGAAAAGTGTCGTTCTTATCTTAGAGAAAATAAATTATGTATCTCTTATTTTCTAATAAGTCTAACTTATATTGAAAATATTTAATTTTTTTTAAAAAAAAATATGTAACCAATTTACAATTTATCTTTTAATTATTTAATTATCTCATTAATGAAAATATCAAAATCTAACTTTTGAATTTTCCATTAATTAATTAGTTAAATAAATAAAAGTAAAAAATCTATCCCTGAAATATATATGGCTCATGCCACACAATGTCCAGGGACTGTGTGTGTCGTGCAACACCCTATAAATTCGGGATATTTGATTTTTCCATAATTATTTAATTATTTATTCAAACTACCTAATCAGATAAAATCCAACAACCTGATAATTAATTCAAATTTGAATTTATTAGCTTTTTAACTAATTATCAAATATAATTAATTATTTGAATAAATATCAATCTTTTAAATTCAAATCCAATTTGAACTTATTAGATTATTATGTCTCACTCAAATAAAGATATATAATTAATTCTACCAATTAATTAAAACTAATTTTAATTAATACTAATTTCAAAAATTAACTATTAATTTTAATATAATTTCAAAAATTATAATAATTTAATTATTTATATAATTTCAAAAATTACATAATAATTAATTATTAATTAATTTTGTCACTATTATCACATAATTCTATATTTGGCCCGAAGAACAAATTTCTTCTTAAATATGTCTTTTCACCATTTTACCATTTATATCAACTCTTTCCTTGAATAGTGTTGATAGAGTCACTGTGGGGACCTATGGACCTATAATTCCAAGATCCAATAAATTTGAGATTATTAATTAAACTCCTAATTAAATAATCTTAATTTATTAATCTCATGATACTCCACTATAAATATGAAATTGCACTCTTGTAATTATAAATATTTTATATACTGAGTACTTTATAATAATAAAGCGTCCATTGATATAATCATTCCATACAAATCAACCCTCTAATAATGATTCATAATTAACCGGGAATAAAATTACCGTTTTACCTTTTTAATTATATCTTGTTTCCTTAAGTACCATTGACTTTACTAGTGAAGGTTAATTCATAACTAAATTATGAATTTGAGCTCAATAACCTTTCAGTTCCAAAAGTCAACCCTTAAGAGAACCATTATTCAATCTCTTATAAGAAGGTATAGATTATATATCTGTATACTATGTCCCCAGCCATTTACATTAATGAGTTACCAAAACAAAAGTTTCTAGCCTAATCATTCTGACAGACCCTAACGAGTGAATCAAAGAACTCATATAACATAAACAGGAGTTCATAGTTACTTTAGGATTAAGATCTATTTTTATATGATCATTAGTTGGTATATTTAATTAATACTTCAAAACGGTATTTAACTAAGTATTAATAAACATATCTGTTGACGCGGTTCTTCGCCAACAAATAATTATACGAATAAACCGGATGGATTAGTGCTAAATAGTGAACCGTAATATGAAAATATTTAAATTCCAAACTGGCGAAATTGGTATTGTGGGAAGGTTATCACTGCTTTCTTTTTAGGTGGTTCGAAGGTTAAAATCCCTCCAAGGAAAACATTATCCTGACCCTCCTGACACACAAATCCCGAGAAATCGGGGATCCGTTGGAAACACAGGCGCGTGATCACAGCATCGCGTGGCCTCACGCACCGCGGGCTGAGATTACCTCATCCCGTGTACAAAAATCACTTCTTGCGCTAGATTCCCTTTTCTATTTTTAGGCCGCCTATCTAAATTTTCTTCATCTTTGTTCGCTAGGTGAAAAGATGGGGCCTAGGAAAAACATGCCCAAAAAGAGTGTCGCCGGTTCATCTTCCCAGCAGGCTAGCAAGGGGAAGGAGATAGTTGCTGAATCCCCTATCCCCCACTTTGTTCCCACCATGGAGAAAGAGAACGAGGTGGGACCTGATGCCTTCTTCGAGGCCGAGAGGATAGTCTCGAAGGTTACAACCCAAGGGATGGTCAACAAGTTCTTGTTGCCCTACAACATCGAAATTGGGACAGGCGCTCTTGTTGTCCAACCTCCCTTCGAGGGTGAGAGGAGCTGCACACCTCTCGACGAGGAGTTCGCGGCCTGGAGCGACAAACACATCAAGGCCGGGGCCTTCCTTCCTTTGGACCAGTACTTCACGGACTTTATGAATTACGTGAGGTTGGCTCCCTTCCAACTGCCCCTGAACTCCTACCATTTGCTTCCGGGGCTCAGGTACCTCTTCCTGAAGCATGAATGGGAGGTCCCTACACCAGCGAACATCCTTTACTTTTTTTGCCTCAAAGCCAGCCCGGATCAACGGGGGCGAGGCGACGGGTTCTATTACTTGACCCATTTTTCCAACTCTCCTGCAGTCATCGAGCTGCCCAGCCACCCCAACGACTTCAAGGACCAGTTCTTTATGTCGACGGGGTTTCGCAACTGCGAACACCACTACTTCAACCGTCCTCGCAAGTTCTTTCAATCCTCAGCTCGCAAAATCGTCACTAATTTGTTTCTTTCCATGTGTATTGACTTGAATACCATCATGCAACTATTTTTGCGAGGATGGCTAAATTGATGACCCTCGGGGGTCAATATGAGACCTTGGCGGGGCTCCCATCAAGGGAAAAAGACTACCGCCAGCTCATGTCTAATGAGACGATGCTAGCGTGTAAGTTAATTTCTCCAGGTCAGACCCTGGCTTTGAGGAGGCCGCGAGCCATCCCAGCAGCTCGCGAATTGGCGCCCATCCCTGAGGGGGGTGCTGTGGTGAATGACGAGCAGGACGAGGAAGACAAGGTGCCGCTCGTTCTGCAGAAGCGGGCCCTCGAGGTTGCTCAGGGCCTTGACGCGGATCGGATCCAGTCCGGGGCAGCAGCCGGCCTCTCCGGCCAAGGTAACCCATACCTGTTTAGGGACTTAGACAGGGCTGTCGTAGACCTTTGGCTCGCTAGGTTTAACCCTAGCCAACTCATACATCGTCACCATGATGACCCAGACCTTAACATAACCCTGCTCCAGTGTATAGATCAACTAGTGCTACCCTATGACATGAGCCACCCTAGGGGCACTGTAGCAGTAGACAACACCTTGGCTTTTAGGTCAGCCTTTTTTGAGGAGTATGGGACCAACCATAGGTCATGGACCTCCCGCCTGGAGGGTGTAGTAGCTCCGGGGCTTAGGTAGTATGTAGAGGAGACCAGTCTTGAGGCTGATATAGACCCCAAGCCCCTTATCATTCGCGAAGTTATAAACCTAGAGTCCCCCATAGAAGCTCTGCGGCCGGAGGTCGTGGCAATAGATTCCTCCTCCAGCTCGGTGGGTAGGACCTTTTTAATATATCCTTAGATTTTTCTCATAATTGAATAACCTTACATGTGTCCTAATGTTCCCTTCTTTTTTGTTTCAGGTGAAGAGAAGGCACAGCCCGGAGACAACGTCATGCGGTCCATCTTCTAGGTGGGGAATCCTCCTTCTGGATCATCCGGGCCCCTATTCAAGAAGCCCCGGTTTACCAAGAAGACTCCTCCCAGGCCCGTCCACAAGTCTCCCACTAAGGGGAAGAGTCAGGGCCCCACAGCAGTGGAGAACATGCCTCCACCTCCTCCGCGACCTCCTGTCCCTACTCGGGATCAGGAGACACCAACTGGAACCCCGCCAGTTCCTACTCCCACTGTGCGTATACCGATTAACACTCAGGCTCTGGAGAAACTCCCCGAGGCCTTCCGAGGGATGGTCTACGAGACTGCGAGCTATACGGTGGAGCATTACAACAACGCCACCACGAGGGACTTGTGGGAGATCGAGACAAGGACCCCCAAGAATGTCATGGAGTCTTCGCTGGGGATGAACCTCACGGTAAGGTTGCCTAATTAACTTAGTCAATTTTTTCTGCTTTCCCTTTAGCACATGCCTTACTATATTTTCATTTGCAGGCGACTTTGGCTCTACACTGCAGCATAGCTCAGTCCAGGGCCAGGTTTGATGAGATCAAGGGCGAGTTCCAGATTGCTCAGGCCGCTCTCGCATCTGCACTACAGTAGGAGCGAGATGCCAAGGTTGCCTTGATGGCTGTTAAGGAAAGCAAAAAGGCCGCGTAGGTCGTGCTGGCCGCTGCGAAGGCCGATCTGGAAGCCGCGCAGGGGGCCTTGGCCACTGCACAAACCAATCTTGAGGCTGCACACTCCAGCTTGGCTACTGCGAAGGCCGAGCTTGAAGAATCCAAGGCCGCCCTTGTCGCAGAGAGGGAATCTTCCTGCTCTTCCATGGAGGCCATGCTCTATCACTGCTGGGCCTTCAACCAGGACGACGATTTCTCCTTCTTGGCGCCGAAGGTGTGGGAGCCCTTCCTCAAGAAGTTCAAGGCTCACCTTCAACAGGAGACGCCCTCTGAGATCGGGGAGACTTCCGCTGTAGGCGAGTAGGAGACTGAAGGGGTGACCTCCACGGAACAGCCTGGGGGAACCTAGAAATTTTGTTTTTATGTTTGTAATTTTTTACCATGAGGTTTTTCTCCTCGAGAAAATGGGTTTTTCTGAGTTTTCATTTTAATCTACTTTTACCATTACTGTTATTCACTTTTAGTGCATTTGGTAAAAACTTAGTGTGTGTTAATTTATTATTGATATTTCATGCTTTTTAAGAAAAGCATCGACTAATCAATTTAAACCAACTTCTATGTTTAGGACCTGGTTATTTCTAGGATATTGATTTTGAAAAACTTAGTTCGCGTTAATTTTTTTATTGATATCTCGTGCGTTTTAAGAAAAACATCGATTAATCAATTTTAATCAACTTCTAAGTTTAGGACCTGGTTGCTTCTAGGACATTGATTTTGAAAAACTTAGTTCACGTTAATTTTTTATTGATATCTCGTGCTTTTTAAGAAAAACATCGATTAATCAATTTGAATCAACTTCTAAGTTTAAGACCTGGTTATTTCCAGGATATTGATTTTGAAAAACTTAGTTCACGTTAATTCTTTATTGATATCTCGTGCTTTTTAAGAAAAACATCGATTAATCAATTTAAATCAACTTCTAAGTTTAGGACCTGGTTATTTCTAGGACATTGATTTTGAAAAACTTAGTTCGCGTTAATTTTTTATTGATATCTCGTGCTTTTTAAGAAAAACATCGATTAATCAATTTGAATCAACTTCTAAGTTTAGGACCTGGTTATTTCCAGGATATTGATTTTGAAAAACTTAGTTCGCGTTAATTCTTTATTGATATCTCGTGCTTCTTAAGAAAAACATCGATTAATCAATTTGAATCAACTTCTAAGTTTAGGACCTGGTTGTATCCAGGATATATGCCCCCCAAGTAACTAGGAAAGGACCTTCCGTGGTTACTTGAAACATGCTTTTTTAACATTACATCCACAAACATATACGATAAAACGAAAAGACTATCTCTCATTATTTAATAAACAAAGGTGGCTTTTCTAATTAAGCCTTACAAAAGTATTACTGATAATATTTCTTCAGGTGTATAGCGTTCCAAGTCCGTGGGACCGCTTCTCCATTAAGTCGAGCTAGCTTAAAGGTTCAATCTTTCACAACCTCTGTTATTTGATAGGGCCCTTCCCAGTTTGGTCCCAACACTCCGTCCTTGGGATCCTTACCAGCTAAAAAGACTCTTCTGAGCTCCAGGTTGCCTACGCTAAAGATGCGTTTCTTGACCTTTGAGTTGAAATAACGAGTGATCTTTTGTTGATAATGCGCGAGCTGCAGCTGTGAAGCTTCTTGTTTTTCGTCAATTAGGTTGAGGGATGCGCAGAGCAATTTCTCATTCCGGTCTTGGTCAAATGTCTGGAATCTATGCGAGGCAACCTTTACTTCGACAAAAAGGATGGCCTCACTCCCAAAAGCCAGGGAGAAAGGAGTGTGACCCGTCGAAGTTCGGTGCGAGGTCCGGTATGCCCACAGTACCTGGGGGAGCTGTTCGGGCCAAACTCCCTTGGCTTCATCCAGCCTCGACCTGCCCATTAGCTTGGGGGTAGGCCGCGGAGGAGAAGCTTTTAACTATGTCATGCCTCTCACAAAATTAGGTGAAGAGATCGCTATCCAACTGTGTTCCGTTGTCCGACACGATCTTCATTGGCAGTCTGAATCGGCAGATAATACTCTAAACCATAAAGTCGAGGACCCTCTTTGAAGTGATCGTCACCAGGGGCTCTGCTTCTGCCCACTTTGTGAAGTAGTCTATAGCCACTACAACATGGCAAAATCCTCCCTTTCCCGTGGGAAGGGAACCCACCAAATCAATCTCCCAGACTGTGAACGGCCATGGGGAAGAGATCATCCGTAGCTCGATTGGAGGGGCTTGGGTGACCGTGGCGAATCGCTAGCACCTGCCGCAACTTTTGACATAAGCGATCGAGTCTTTTGAAAGAGTGGGCCAATAATACCCTTGCCTCAACACCTTTAAGGCCAGGGATTGTCCCCCAGCGTTATCTCCACAAAAGCCCTCATGCACCTCCAGCAAAATGGTCTTCACCTCGCCTGGCAAAACACACCGCAAAAGAGGTAAAGAGAGGCCACGCCGGTACAATATCCTGTCTATCATTATATACCTTAGAGCATGGTAAAGTACCCTCGCGTCGTTTCGCTCCTCGGGTAACTTCCCTGTTGTGAGGTACTCGAGTATGGGAGTCATCCAGGTCGGTCTGGTATCGATCATCTCAACCTCCGCCCCGATTTCCTCTATGCTTGGTCTTTCAAAGAACTCTACTGACACCAGCTCCAAAGTTTCTGCCTCCCCAGAGGTGGCGAGCTTTTCCAGGGTGTCAGCGTTGGCATTCTACTCCCGAGGTATCTGCTCGATTAAGCCGTGCTCAAATGCGGATAACTCTTTCTTTTCCTTGGCCAGGTTAGCATCCATCTTGGTTCCCGGTGCTTGGTATTCTCCTAATACTTGGTTTACCACGAGCTGCGAATCGTTGTAGCATTGGACGGAGCTGGCCTTCAGCTCTTGGGCCACCCTTAGCCCAGCCAATAAAGCTTCCTATTCGGCCTCGTTGTTGGATGCTTTGAATCCGAATTGCAATGCAGAGTGGAATCGATGTCCCTCCAGGGATATCAATATGATTCCAACCCCGGAGCAATTCTCGTTAGACGAGCCATCTACGAAGACTTTCCATGAGGCTCGAGCTGGTTCTTCCACTGGGTATTCTCGGAATCTTGTGCATTCTGCCACAAAATTAGCTAGGGCTTGGCTTTTTATAGCAGTTCGCGGTGCGTACAGTATCTCAAATTGGCTGAGCTCGATAGGCCCTTTCAACAGACGTCCCGATGCTTCAGGTTTCTACAAAACCTGCCTTAAAGGTTGATCGGTTATGATGTGTATTGAATGGGATTGGAAATACGGTTTGAGCTTTCGGGAGGCCGTAATAAGACAGAAGGCCATATTTTCCATCAACAGGTATCGGGATTCAGCTCTGAGAAGCCTCTTGTTGATGTAATAGACTAGCTTTTGAGACTGGTCTTCTTCCCGGACCAGTACGGCGCTAGTCGCATCTTCCGTGACAGCTAGGTAAAGGAAAATAGGTTCTCCTGCTGTTGGTTTGGACAATATGGGCGACTCAGCTAAATGTGCTTTCAGGTCGAGGAAGGAACGGTCGCATTCTTCTGTCCACTCAAATTTTTTATTTCCCCGGAGCAGGTTGTAGAATGGCAAACACTTGTCGGTAGATTTGGAAATAAACCGATTAAGGGCTGCCACCCTTCCTGTCAGACTTTGAATGTCTTTTCGAGACCGGGGTGAGGGCATCTCGAGTAGCGACCTGATCTTATCGGGGTTCGCCTCTATTCCTCTGGTATTGACAATGAAACCCAGAAATTTTCCTGATGCAACCCTGAAAGAACACTTTTGGGGGTTTAGCCTCATGCCGTATTCTCTTAAAATCTTAAAGCATTCCTTCAAATCGAAGACATGGTTATCGGCAGTTTTTGACTTAACCAACATGTCGTCAACATACACTTCCATATTTTTCCCAATCTCATTGGTAAACATCCTATTTACCAACCTATGGTACGTAGCTCCTGCGTTTTTTAGCCCGAAAGGCATAACCTTGTAACAATAAACGTTAGTTGCGGTCATGAAGCTAGTGTGTTCCTAGTCCTCCGGATTCATGGCGATCTGGTTATAGCCTGAGTACGCATCCATAAAGACATGAGCTCGTGCCCCACCGTGGCATCTACCAATTGGTAAATCCTTGGCAAAGGGAAGCAATCTTTGGGGCAGGCTTTATTTAGATCGGAAAAGTCGATGCAGGTCCGCCACTTCTCGTTGGGCTTCGGGACCAAAATAGGATTGGCGACCCAGATCAGGTACTTTGCCTCGCGGATAAAGTCTCACTTTAAGAGCCAGGCACTTCCTCCTCCAGGGCCTCAGCTCGGGTCGTGCCCAGGCGCCTTTGTTTCTGGGACTTTGCAAGCACGTTCTTATCCAAGTGGAGGGTGTGCATGATGACGCTCGGGCTGATCCCTACCATGTCTCCATGAGACCAGGCGAACACATCTAGATTTTCTTGTAGAAACCTAATCAGCTCCGCTTTCCTTTCGCTACATAAGTTTTTCCCGAGCTTTACCACCTTCGAGGGGTCTTGTGGGTCGATATTCACCTCCTCGAGCTCTTCGATGGCCTGGAGCTCGGATCTATCCTCGCCTATTCTGGGGTCGATATCATTATTTTAGATGATACTCTCCCCCCTGGCATTTTGAGGTTTTTCTATCTCCGGAGTAAATCCTACTTCCTGAGATTTCTCGTCCCCACCTTGGATGGTCATTATCTGCTGCCCGAGTCGTGACTTTCCCTTCATGGAAATGCTATAGCATTCCCCGGTAGCGAGCTGATCACCTCAGACCGTGCATATCCCCATGGACGAGGGGAATTTTATTACGAGGTGGCGGATGGAGGTAACGGCCTCAAATGCTATCAACGTAGGCTGACCCAAAATGGCGTTGTATGCGACAGGACAATCGATGACCACAAATTCGAGGAGTTTAGAGACAGTCCGGGGCCCCTCTCCCAGGGTAATTACCAGCTCGATTGACCCTATCACCGCTGATCCTTCTTCGGAAAATCCATATAGCATCATGGAGGTGGCTTTCAACTCGGTGACAGATAAACCCATCTTTTCCAGCGCAGACCGGAACAGCAGGTTCACCAAACCCCCATTATCGACTAGTATCCTCCTAACTCTCCGGTTGGCGAGCTGGGCGGTTATGACCAGACGGTCATTATGGGGGAACTGGATGTGACTAGCATCTTCCTCGGTGAATATGATTGGTTGCCTCTCCAGTCATTACTGTTTGGGTAGATGCTGCTCTGGGACGAACTCCACTCCGTTATGAGCCTTCAACTCCTTGACATATCTCTTCTGGGCACCCCTGCTCGTGCTGGACAGATGGGGGCCTCTGGAGATCGTGGATATCTCTCCTCCTATCATAGGAGGAGGGGTGTCCTGATTTATCTAGGGCCCGAGCTGACTTATCAGAGCTTCTGGAGCCGATTGACCGGCGAGAACTCTATTCCGCGCATATTGAGCCAAGGGTCCAGCTCTAATGAGAGTCTCGATCTCATCCTTCAAATGCCTACAATCGTCAGTGTTGTGGCCAATGTCGTTGTGGAATCGACAAAACTTGGAGGGGTCCCTCTTGGCCTTCTAGTGCTTCAAAGGCTCTGGCTTTTTCCAGGGAAGGTGGGCAGAGTTTGCTAGGAAAATGTTCTCCTTAGTATTTGTGAGCTCGGTGTAAGTCGCGTAGATTGGCTTAAATTTTTCCACGGGCTTTTTCTTCTTCAGGCCGGGCCGCCCTCGCTGCTCCCTTTTCTCTTGCCTCCGCCCAATTGGTTATTCTGTGTAACTGTTTGAGTCATTTTCACAACATCCGTTCCCACTCCAACGGGTTGATCAGGGGCTTGGCTGGTTCCCACGATCGATGCTCGCGCCTCTTCCAAGTTTATCCATCCCTGGGCCTTGTTTAGGAATTCGTCTACGGTGCTGACACCTTTTCTATGTATCTCTTTCCATAGTCCGCCTCCAACGAGGATTCCAGTCCTCAAGGCCATAAGCTTGGAACTATCGTCTGCGTCCCTGGCTCGAGCTGCGACATTTGCGAACCTGCTTATGTAAGCTTTCAAAGGTTCCTTGGGCTGCTGCTTCACGTTTGCCAGGGTGTCGGCTTTGACACGGGCAACCTGAGAAGCTCGGAATGCCCTCTTGAAGTCAGCAGAAAAGGTCTTCCATGAGCTGATGGACTGCTTTTTATTCTGCTTGAACCATTTCCTGGCCAGCCCAGTCAAGGTGGACGGAAATATCAAACACCTTAGCTTGAGGCCGATATTGTGGGCCATCATCAGGGTGTTGAACATACCCAAATGATCCGACGGGTCTCTGTCTCCATCAAACTTGGACAAGTGGGGCATATGAAAACCAGGTGGATACGCCGTGGCTGCTATGCTGGGGGCGAAGAGCTCGAGTTCGTCCCTCGAGTCGTACTCATCTTTTTCCTTTTCTGATAAGAGCTTCTTCATTAGCTCCTCCATCTGAGCTAGACGCTGTAGGGTTTGGTCCTTACTTCCTTGGTTGTTCTGGGGCTGTTCAATAGCTCCAGTTCCATTGTAAGCGTTAGGCGAGTTATTGTCCCTCCAAGCATGAGCTTGGTTAGGCGGGACATTCCCACTGTCACGTACTTCCGAAAAACCCTCCCCTCAGTGAGCACGACTACCATTTCTAGTCGAATCACCTCTCTGTGAGTTGAGGCGATCTCGAAGGTCGGCCCGAGGGCTTTGAGCCGAACTCAAACGATGGCGCAGGTCTTCACCGGACATACCACTTCGATGACTCCCGGTCCAGTAACTACCGTTTGAAAAAATCAGAGCCCGCTGCGGAGGGTGAGGATCTGGGATTTCCCCATGCACTCGGCTGCGATGGGAAGGACCGGCGGAAGGAGGATTTCTCTTGCTGCTCCCATGAGCTGGAATGTCTCAGACTGGACGGGGAGGAGATGGGTATCTTATGGGCGACAGGGGATGCCTAACTGGTGACGAGATCCAAGTCCCGTCTAGGTGGATCAAGCTAGGTCGTGGCCGCTTCACTCTACCATTCCCCACGTCCTGCACTCGGCGGTCTAACCGTGGTGCAGGACGGCTGGCCGGAGCAAGCTGTCTTCACGAGCCCTTCCCGAATCTCCTTCGCGAGCTGCCTCGAGCCCTTCTGGGTGCGTTCAAGGGTGGAATCGAGCTAGGAGTTAAGGTACGGACCGATCGACTGAATTTTTGATCGACCCTAGGAAACTCCTCAAACACAGTTTCCTGGTGGTGGTTTGACGTGGGAGTAGAACTTGGAGTTGAGGTTCTGACTAACCGGCTGGGCCTTGACCGATTATCCCGGTGGGACCTATGAGTCCCACTATGACTCTTTCCAACGTTAGCGTCGGTTGTAAGAAGGGTAACCGGGCCAAGACCTCTTCGATTTTCTTGTTTTCTTTTGACAGTTGACTTCTCAACTGCGCGTTCTCCATCTTTATCGCCGTGTAGAAATCAGGGTTCGTATTTGGCGACCGGGGTGCAGAACTTTCGATGTCGCCATGGCCCATTGGCTGCTTTCCCAGTCGCTGCTGGACCTCGGGGTTTTGTTCATTGGATATGGCGGCATGGTGGGCCTCCTGCCCATCACGTTGATCTGCTTCATTACCATGCCTCGAACGAGTAACCACCATGGTCAAGTTTTCTGCAATAGCACCAATCTAAATCCTCTCAGTGAAAGCACCAAACTGTTAATGCGGTTCTTCGCCAACAGATAATTATACGAATAAACGGGATGGATTAGTGCTAAATAGTGAACCATAATATGAAAATATTTAAATTCCAAACTGGCGAAATTGGTATTGTGGGAAGGTTATTACCCCTTTCTTTTTAGGTGGTTCGAAGGTTAAAATCCCTTTAGTCCACCAGTCAATATTATTGATATCTCTTGAGTATTTTTTACAGATTGTTTCTTTACAACGAAAATTCCAACCCCTTGCAACGCCTAGAGCCTCGACATTTATAGGGAGAGGATACTTAGGCATTGGTAAAGGGGGTCATCCGGTGACCTTCTTACCCATGATGTCATCTCTGTGACACTGATGATTAATTCCTAAAACCTGACAATGAGGTGTTGTCTAATCAATAGGCAAGGGGAGATAATGGGTTGCATGGCCCAAACTAGTCGTGGGGTGCCTGAACACGCACGTTTATGCTGCGTGTCCGAGAATTTAGGAATGGAATAGACACGTGATGTCTGATATGTGCATGTTTACATTGCGTGGTAGCCTTTACAATGATTCGAGTGTCAGATCTATGCTGCACCTCGAGCTCGATGTAGCACCAGCTCGTGATATCCATATTGCTGACCCACTGCCTTTGAGTAGACTGCTAACTCTCTGATCAGCTTCGGGCTAGGGAGGTAGAGACTCGTAACAGCAGCTCCGGATGGACAATTTACACCTGGCGGACTGAATTATGCCCTTTTCCAGCTCACAAATAACTCGCGGATATTTAGGGCGTTCAATATCTGGTCCAGTTCTATATATTCTCTAATATATAAAGTACCTCAACTAAAGTGTCCTACTACACTAGTAATCCGGATCTAGATCACATGTATTCACAATACTAGTAGACCATACTTGCAGTAATTAATTTAAAGATTCCATAACTTTATTTTACTGCGAACTATTGAAGTTCATTTATCTCAAACACAATCCTCCCATACCAATTCATGGTTGAGATCACATATATGAACTTAGGAATTTTTCTGATATTTACTTAATATTATCATAGAATAATAGTCCATAAAATATATGCATACCAAATTCAATTTATTTATTTATTTCATAAAACAATGTCTACTACATATGCT
This sequence comes from Humulus lupulus, assembly GCF_963169125.1. Classification (NCBI taxonomy): domain Eukaryota; kingdom Viridiplantae; phylum Streptophyta; class Magnoliopsida; order Rosales; family Cannabaceae; genus Humulus; species Humulus lupulus. Next base: position 134,195,756 of record NC_084799.1, read on the forward strand.
TTCAAGGCACAATTCCCGACAATCTCCCACTTGCCCTAAAGAAAATGAGATATCTCTGTAATTCCCATGCTTCTTACATGCTCCTTAAAAGATTTTATGGATAAAGTCTTTTTGAAAGGATCTGCAAGATTATTCTCTGAAGCTATCTTCATAATTGCAACATCTCTTCGATGAACAATCTCTCTTACCAAGTGATACTTCCTCTCGATGTGCTTTCCTCTCTTGTGACTCCGTGGTTCGTTTGAGTTAGCTACTTCCCCACTGTTGTCACAGTATATGGCTAGTGGCTTATCCACATCTGGCACTACTTCCAGATCGGAATAGAACTTCTAAAGCCACACAGCCACCTTAGCTGCTTCACAAGCTGCTATGTACTTGATTGCCATGGTAGAGTCTGCAATGCTGGTTTGTTTAATACCTCGCCAGACTACTGCTCCTCCTCCAAGAGTAAACACTGATCCAGAAGTCGATTTTTTACTATCTCTGTCTGATTGAAAATTAGAATTAGTGTCACTAGTGGGGTTCAGGTCTCCAGCTGAATATACAAGCATATAATCTCTAGTATTTCTAAGATACTTGAGAATATTCTTCATTGTAATCCAATGACTCAATCCTGGATTGGATTGATAATGGATGACTATCCCTACTGCATAACAAATGTCCGGTCTTGTACACAACATGACGTACATTAGACTGCCTACCGCTGAGGCAAAGGGTATTGTCTCATATCATCCGCTTCCTGAGGTGTTTTGGGACACTGCTCCCTAGAAAGGAATACTCCAGAATGGTTTGGCATATCACCCTTTTTGGAGTTTTGCATATTAAAGCGTTCTAGCACCATATCAATATAAGTTGCTTGAGACAATGCCAAAGTCTTGTTCTCCTCTAAGAATTTTAATTCCCAAAACATACTTGGCTTCTCCCAAATCTTTCATTTGGAATTGTTCATCTAACCAGTTCTTTACTTTTGATAATGATGTTAGGTCATTGCCAATCAGTAATATATCATCAACGTAAAGAACGAGGAATACTACTACACCATCTTTGATTTGTTTATAGACACAAGGTTCGTCAACATTTTGTTCAAAACCAAACATTTTAATTTTGTCATCGAATCTAAGATTCCAAGATCTAGAAGCTTGTTTAAGTCCATAGATGGACTGCAAACTTTTTTCTATTGACCTTTTACTTCGAACCCTTCTGGTTGAGACATGTAAATGGTTTCGTCAAGGTAGCCATTCAAAAATGTTGTTTTGACATCCATTTTCCAAATCTCATAATCCATGCACGCAGCAATGGACAAGTGTATATGAATGGGTTTTAGCATGGCTACAGGAGAAAATGTTTCTTCATAATCAACCCCTTATTTCTGTGTGTAGCCTTTGGCTACAAGCCTTGCCTTGAAAGTCTCTACTTTCCCATCCGCTCCTCTTTTCTTCTTGAATATCTGCTTGCAACCAATGGGCTTGATATTCTCAGGTGGATCTTCAAGAACCCAGACAGAATTGGAATACATTGATTCCACTTCTTGGTTCATGGCTTCTTGCCATTTGTCCTTGTCTGAATCATTCATTGCATCTTTAAATGTCAATGAATCGTCTTTGTTTGTGTCAGACACAAGAATTTGAACTTCATCTTCATAGCGTGTGGGTTGCTTACTAACTCTCCCGCTATGACGAGGTTCCCTACTATTCTAACTAGAACTAGCAATTTCTTCTTGCCATTTTTCATTGGTTGCAGCTAGTGACTTTGCAACTTCATTCGAGACCATCTCCTCTAGTACAAACTTACTGCGAGGTTTGTGGTTATTGACATACTCATGTTCAAGAAAAGTTGCATTTGTTGATAAAAAAAATTTATTTTCTTTTGGACTATAGAAAATTCCACCTCTTGTCTCTTTGGAATAGCCCACAAACATGCACACCTCAGAGCATGATTCCAACTTGCCGGTCTTTCCTTTAAGCACATGTGTAGGACACCCCCAAATTTTAAAATGGTGTAAACTAGGTTTACAACCATTCCATAATTCCATGTGTATCTTTTGGATAGACATAGATTGAACAACATTCAATATGTATAGAGCACATTGAATTGCATAGCCCCAAAATGACAGTGGTAATGATGAGAAGCTTATCATTGATCTAACCATATCTAGTAACATTCTGTTCCGTCTTTCTGAAACACCATTTTGATGTGGCATTCTAAGTGTTGTGAGTTGGGATTGAATACCATGCTCACATACATGGTCCTTGAATTCAAATTCCAAGTAATCTCTTCCTCGATCAGATCGAAGAACTTTCAGTGATTTACCTAATTACTTTTCAGCCTCTGCTTGAAATCCTTTGAGCTTTCCAAAAGTTTCAGATTTTCTTTGCATTAAGTATAAGTAATCGTATCTTGAATAATCATCAACAAAAGTGACAAAGTATTCATAACCTCCTCTTGCTTGTACATTAAGTGGACCGCAAACATTCGTATGTACCAGCTGAAGTGGTTCTGTAGCTCTTGAACCTTTCTCTTGGTCATCTTGCCTTCTAGACAAGATTCACAAATAGGGAGAGATCCAATAGATAGTTCTCTTAAAGGACCATCCCTTACACGCCTATTAATTCTATCTAGACCAATATGTCCAAATCTCAAGTGTCATAGATATGTTTCACTATCAGAATCAGTCTTTTGTCGTTTAATAGATCTAGGATTAGCTGTTTTAAATAATTTAGAATTATAAGCAGATCTCTGTTTAGCTTGCAGTTTATAAAGCCCATCAATAGATTTTTCAAACCATATCTTAACACCATATCTTGAAATAACAATTGAATTATTATTAAAAGAAATTTTAAAACCTTGTTCATGCAACATAGAAACAAAAATTAAGTTTCTAGAAAATCCAGGAATATAATAAACGTTCTCTAAAATAAGAAATTTATTCTTCTCAAATTCCAGACAGGATGTTCCAACTGCTGCTGCAGAGACAATCTGACCACTTCCTACCCTCATAGTCACCTCTCCATCAGAAAGCTTCCTCGTCGAACTAAGAATCTGTAGAGAAAAATAAACATGATTAGTGGCTTCTGATTCTACTATCCAAGATGAGGAATTGTCTTCCACTAAAAAAGCTTCTAACACAAGTAAATAAAATTTTCTTTTCTTTTTCTCTTTCAGGTCAGCAAGATACTTTGAACAGTTTCTCTTCCAGTGACCGTCTACTCCACAGTGAAAACAAGTCCCTTTAGGGGTCTTCTTTTTGGAGCTTTTGGTGTTCTTGTTCTCTTTGCCTTTGGATGAATTTTTAGACTTCTTTGTATTCTTATCTTTTTCTTTCTCCTTGTCCTTTCCATATCCATTTTTCCTCTTTTTGGTTTTATCTTTTGAAGAGGATGGGTTAGAATCAACAACATTTGCTTCTTCTTCTTTCTCAGAACCTTTCTAAGAGATTCATAAGTTTGCAACTCATTCAACAGCTGTGTAACGCCCTACTCCCTTAGAGTCGTTACTAAGCGAGTTTAAAAACGTGCATTTAACTCGCTAATCGAGGTTTTAAGTCAAAAGTGTAATTAAATCATAAACAGAGTTATAAACTTTGAAAATAATTCCATTTACTGAAAATCATAAAGTGATTGACATTTGGGATCCCAAAATACCGCTTATAAATATTTACAACATACAAGTACAAATAAAGTCGACTAGACGACAAAATCTAGGTTTTAGCACAACCATCTCTCAAAACCACTGGCTGTGGTAGCCAGGCAGACCAAACATGTACGCGCTGCTTCATGCTCTCCGTACTCATGGTTGGTCGACTTTCCCCTTGCCCTTACTTGCACCACAGAGCACCCGTGAGCCGAAGCCCAACAAGAAAACCCTCACAAGCAGAAAACATATGCATAATTGTTGACTGTGAATTTAGCCAACGACGTAAGAACGTCAACTACGACAAGCCTTCAAGAGAATAATAAACGACAACAGAAATTTTTTATCAATGAAAGTAAATAACATGAGATTTTATAGTGGTTCAGCCCCGATAATCGGTAATAGCCTAATCCACTTAGAGATTTTATTACTGTATTCGCACTCAAGATCAGATGAACCGTGTCAACTGAGTTTCTTCAGTGCAAAATATTCCAGAATACAAAAAAGGGTTCTCTCAGGAAAAACACTTTCTCTCTCTAGAACACAGGTTCACTCTTAATTTTTGCCAAAAGTCCTTTTACGATCCTCCCAACTCTCTATTTATAGATCTGGGATTCTCAACTGATTTCCCCCTTAGATAGGGATATTTCACTATTTACCTTATATTTATATTACAAAATAAATGTTTAAAATACAACTGATCCCTAAATTCGAGTGAAGAGTGAGAGATTCCCGGATGCTTAGACCAATTCTCACTGAAGTTGTTTCGGGCAATTTGACGTAGTCTCTCATGCATGTTGATTACTCTTCAAGCTTTTCGTGGGTCAAAGGTGGTATGTGCATGGCTCTCCTCGGACCAAAGGTCACGTACATTTGGCTCTCCTCGGACCAAGGTGGTCCGAGGATACTTACTTTGCTTCTTACCTAGGGAAAATTCGAGGTATACCCCTTCATTGTGTCCGATCGGACACAATGGTTGTCTTTTTTGGCTTAAGGTGGTTCAAACCACACTTTTTGGCTCCTTCAGTCAAGGTCTGATCGGACCTTGCACTCTCTTCCTCGGACCAAGGTGGTCCGAGCCATTTCTTCTTAGCATCTCCTCGGACCAAAATGGTCCAAAGCACCCCATAAGCATCATGTCCGATCGGACACAACTTTCTTCTCCTCGGACCAACATGGTCCTTGCCTTTCTTCGTTCAACCAAGGTCCGATCGGACCTTGGACTCTTCTCCTCGGACCAGAAGGGTCCGAGCCTTCTTTTACATACCATCCCCTTGGACCCAAATGATCCAAGGTACCTCTCCTATGGGCATGTCCGATCGGACATAGTTCCCTTCTCCTCGGACCAAGGTGGTCCGAGCCTCTCCTTTTCAACCTCAGTCCGATCGGACCTCAAAACCTTCTCCTCGGACCAAGGTGGTCCGAGGTATACTTTCCTCCTCACTTCGTTCAAGCCCACAACATACCCGATCGGCTACCATGTGGCTTTCCCTTTGAGTAAAACTTGAGCCTTGGTCATTCTCTTTGAACACATTCGAGCCAAACTTAACAAGAGGTCTCCTAAGCTTAGGTCCGATCGGACCTAAGGTTTTTATCCTTTGAACCAAAATCCAAACCTCCCCTTCAACTTCTTGGACTTGGCTTCAAATCTATTATTAGGGTTCTTAAACTAAGGTCTGAGCCAAGCAACCCTTAGATCGAATATTCTCTTCGGTCGGATGTATCTGGTTTGACTATCTGTCCAATTCCTTAACTGATGTATTGGGCCATTACTAAGCCAGATCACCCCACGAACTCATGCCACGTGCCAATTTTACTGCCACGTCATTCTTTTCAAATTTTTGGGATAACAATAACAAACACCTAGCACATAAACAGGCCATCAATTGGCTAAACACATACGACCATGCCATCCCAGGCGCTTTACCAGGCCCTGGGTTCGTGGTCCACACCGTGAGGATATCCTAGGTATCCTTTAGGGTCTCACCCTGGCAACTCGCACTCCACGTGCTCAACGCTGCTCCCGGCCCCTTGGCGCACTCGGCCTTGCACTCCACGTGCCTAATGTCGTTCCCGACCCCTTGCCGTTCCCGGCCCCTGCCGACATCGGCCTGCGCTGTTCCCAGCTCTTGCCAAACATTTACACATTTGCATTCATAGCATAATAAAGCATATACTGAACATGAAAAAATTCAATCAAAGGCCTACGCCCTGCAATACAAACATATTGGGGCTCTGCCCTGCATACAAGCTCTATGGGAACAGTGGTTTTCTTACCTTAAATTCCCTAGCTCCGTTCACTTGATCCTCGAGCACGATCCCTTTTGATCCCTAGCGCACATCTAGTCACAGCACAGATCAGATTCATCACCAAACCTCATGCCCAAAACCTAACCTCGGGACCAATCCCGAGCCCTCGGGAAGCCCCAATTCCACCAAGCGAGGTGGTGGAATCGAACCCCGAACCCCCAGGCAAAAACCCTTGAAATTAACTCAAAAACCCCTTTCTGGAAACAGGGTAGCTCTACAGCGCTACAAACAGAGCCCAAACTCATCCTTGGGTACATGGCCTAGCACTACAGCGCCCAAAGGCTAGCGCTGTAGCGCTAGTCACAGAACAGCAAATGCTGTTTTTTCCTCCTTCGATTTTCCCCAAGCCAAACCTTACCAAAACTTTTCCAAACTTCAACCAAGCTTAAAAACAAGCTTACCAAAATATCCAACTCACCCCAAATGACCTAACCATATAATATTCACTCACATGCACCCCAAAACACATAAAACACCATGGCTGAAGTTAGAGCTCAAGAACTCAGCAGAACACAACTAAAACCACAGAATTCAAGTGACCAAGTTCTGAATTTCTTACCTCCAACATAGAAATTCGACCACAGGCTATTCTCCACACTTCCTCAGCTTTCACCCTTTAGAAGCTCAACCTTAATTCCCTAAAGTTTCCATCAAAACTTCACTCAGAAAATCCAATTCAACACCAAAACCAGAAATTGAAGAATACCTTTAAACTTACCTTAATTGTGTGACTAACTCCTGCTACACCTTTAACTTCATCAGAGATCCTAACCCCAAGCTTAAGCCTAAGCTTTCTTGAGTTAAAGCTCCAAAATTCCCCAAGAGATGGTGAAGGGATGACCTAAACCGACCTTGGAAACACCCTATTTTTCCTTCCCTTTTCTTTCCTTCGTTTCTTCCTTTTCTTTACTTTAGACTTCTATTCCTTTCTACAAGTTCCACTAAACTTAAAGCCTAATATTATCTATCCCTTATAAACCAAATGACCACAATACCCTCCCATAAATCCTAAGTCTTTTAATCCACCTAGGGGTATTTTGGTCATTTCACCCAATTCCCGCTAATTCCTCGAGTGTCTCTAATATTTACCGCTTACCTCCCGACTCTAAACTAATCACCAGTTTTATTCTCCAATATCAAAATAGACCCCAATATATTCTCTAAATTCCTATTTATACCCCCAGGCTCGCCCCGAGCCAGGTATAAATCTCTGTCATGACTTTTTCGCTAACTCTCTCACTATGATCGTCTCGAATCACAGATTGCAAATATATCCACATAATAATGTGGTATCAACAATTAATCACATTTATTTACAGTTATGCCCTCAACGGCCAAAATTACAATTATGCCCTTTCTGACCTAATCAAGGCCTACATGCATACTAATACACACAGTCATGCATCTCAGGTATTCAAATAGTCCTATAACACACTCTTAATCATTAAATCACATTTAACCCAATTATGCCCTCGCGGCACACTAATCAAGGCCCTTAAGCCTTAATAGTAAATTTGGGTCGTTACAAGCTGTGTCATGTTATATGATAACTTGTTCATGACATAGTTGGTTGTGAAATCTTTAAAAGCTAGAGAAAGAGATTCAAGTATAATGCTCACTTGATTCCTTTTGTTATACCCAGATTTCAAGCTATGTTAAATATGACATCGAAAGGTGGATTCGCAGCAAGTGGACTCATAAGGTTTGAAGTATGCTCCAGGATTGAATATCGAGCCTGCAAGTCATAGACGACCTCGAGTATGGTGACCTCGAAGTATTCATGACCTCGAAAGGTAGCTCCGGAAACGCATCCATCCTCAGGGATGACCTCGGATTAGGGGTCCCGAGCTCAACGCACATATGATCTCGAAAGCCATGTGACCTCGGGAGATGTCTCTAGCTCGAAAGATGACGGGAAACCTGGGAAGCTAAAGCCTTGGAGATATATGACAACCACCTTGAATATCTATAAGTGTTGTCCATACGAGATGTAATCCTCATTTATTACTATAAATCCCCTAGAATCGTGGGATATTATTTGGTCAGTTATACGTCCCCTGGTCTTCAGGGGACATTTCCTTTTATATCTGATTATAGGCATTTAAAGCCATTAATTTTATTCACAAAAAGATTAACTACCCAAAATATGTGGGATAGTATTATGCAGCATTCTCTATAAATAGAGGGGTCATGCACCATTGTAATGGACCGAAATTCTGAACCTTGAGAGAAAACTCTGAAGAATTCATGCTGAAGAATTTTCAGAGATAATCTCGAGTTTAATAACAGAGACTCGTGGACTAGGCAGATTTAACTGCTGAACCACGTAAAAATCGTGTGTTTGTGTTGTCGTATTTAATTGGACATTATCAGTTATTGTTTACGTTCACTGCTGACAAAAAACGGCGTCAACAGTTTGGTGCTTTCATTGAGAGCCTTAAGCATTCATCCCTGAGAAAATCATGGCCACAAACAATCAGAACACACCTGAAGAAAATTACCCAAGACGTCCTGGAAAACAACCAATGGAAAACCCGAATATTGAGGAGAGAAGTGGGTCCTCTGATTCCCGGGGACCACCCCCTCCACCAAGGGATGAGGATATGTACTACAATCTGGAGCGGTACGTTCCTATTGTGGAACTTGAAAACCGACAACTGAAGCAGCTGTTGGCAAAGGCCAACAAACGGAATGAGGAGTTGACAAGGATAGCCGCAGAGGCGCAGGTGGCTCAGCCCCCGCCTCCGCACAAAAACAAGGTCCCTCCTCCAAGGGACGTGCATGTTCCTCCCCGGAGGCCCCGCGGGCGTCCACGAAAGGATGCTGCCACAAGGAGGCCGACTCAACCTCCGACACCAGCAGAGCCATCTGCTCCACCTAGGCCCCAGAGGAGTACTCAAGCTCGGGCCCCGGCTAACCCGCCTGTGGAAGTGCCTGCAGGAGCTGAGAATAACCGAACCCCTGTAGAGGCTCGGACTCAGGTACCTGGGAGCGCACCAAATGCGACCAACCCATCTCGGGCGAATTCTGGACCCTCTAGGCCGCGACAAGGGTGGCAGCCACCGTCGCCTATACGGTTTCCTCCGTCACCCATAAGATATCCTTCGCCCCCTCGCAGGAACGCTCAACCTGTTCGAGATCAGAATGAAGGGCGTGCGGGGGAAAGACAAGGAAACAGGGAGACTTTCCAGGAGCGGAGAGGCGCTCCATCTGAGAAAATTCAGACGTCTCGGTCTCGCACGGCGGAGATGAGGCGACAGATAAAGAATCCATCACGGAATAACCGAGCAATGAGCTTCACAGTGATGAGTCGGGAGAGACCAGATCTGTTAGTAAACATGACCGAGGTCATAATAATACTGGAAGCCACAAGAATCGTCCCGACCTGCGAAATCACCTGAACCAGAGTCGGGGTAATGGAGAGCAAACAAATCCGGACCTAAGGGATCGCATGAATAGGCATAGAGATCCCTTGCGGAGATGCGAGCTTGGAATCACGATCGATGACAATCAATTCCAGACAGCACCTCCTACTGACCCAGTCCAGGAAAGAATCGATCAGCTCGAAAGAGCCTTTAGGCTTTTAAAGAATGAACGAGGAAATGGTCGATATGAGGACTCTGATGAGGAGCTCGAGCCGTTTACTCCCCATATTTCCGACACTCAATTTCCTCAAGGGTTTCGGATTCCTCACGTCCCTACGTTTGAAGGAAAGACCGATCCGTGTAGTCACCTGAGCACGTTCAACACTATCATGAGAGCTAGTAACGTGGGTTACGAGCTCAGGTGCATGTTGTTTCCAACATCATTGGCAGGACCTGCCAAAAGTTGGTTCGAAAAGTATAAGAGACACTCAATATCCTCATGGGAGCAGTTGTCTAAAGACTTTAAGAAGCAGTTCAGAGCAATGGTGGGGGTCAGACCAGAAGCATCCACCTTAACTAACGTCCGACAACAACCGGGCGAAACACTAAAAAGTTACTTAACTAGATTTAATTTGGAAGTAGCCCGAGCCCGGGATGTGGATGACAGTGGACACCTTATGGCTATCCGAGCTGGCGTATTACCGGGAAGTGCCCTTTGGGACGACATGCAAGGGAAACCGGTAAGGTCAATAACCGAGTTTAACAGACGAGCGCAGAGGTTTGTCAATGTAGAGGAAGCGAGGTCGACGCTCAAAGCGACCTCCCAGTCTGAAACTACAACGATAAACATCAACTCTGCCTCAACCTCGGCGGACCCAACAGCTCCAAAGCCTGCCACGGAGAACCCCTCCAAGAGGAAAAAGAACGAAGGAAGTAACCCCGAAGCTGAGGGAGGAAAGAAAAAGAAAGGGGAGAGGTATTTCTCTGTGTACAGAGTATACACCGAGCTCAATGAGTCTCGGGAGAACATATACCTGGCTAATGAGAACCAAGTCCCCTTTAGGCGCCCAGACCCGATGAGAAATCAAAAATCCAAGAGGGATTCCAGTAAATATTGTCGGTTCCACAGAGACACCGGACATACAACCGATGAATGTCGACAACTGAAGGACGAGATCGAAGGGTTGATCTCGAGAGGTTACTTCCGGAATTATGTCAAAAACCAGAATACTGGTCAGGCGGCCGCGAGCCAGAGAGTAGCCACGTCTCCGACCACACAAAACAATAACTCCCGATCTCGGGAAGAAGACAGGCCCCCGCCGATAGATGGAGAGGATGTAATAACCATCTCAGGAGGGCCTCACCTCGCAGGAGGGGGCAGGAATGCCCAAAAGAGGTATGTTAACGAGTTGAAGACAGGGGACGGGTCTCCTTACGAACCCGAACCTAGGGCACCAACAAGCCAGAGGATTGAAACACAACCAATAACCTTCACCGAGGAAGACGCCTCCCATGTTCAGTTCCCTCATCATGATCCGTTGGTTATTACTCTTCAGTTGGCCAATAAAAGGGTCCACCGAGTTCTCATAGATAATGGGAGCTCAGTCAACATCCTTTATAAAGCAACCCTCGAGAAGATAAGACTCTCCCTTCGCGACCTGAAAGCATGTGCAACTACTTTGTACGACTTTTCAGGAGAAGGAACTGCCTGTATGGGATCCATTGAGCTCCCCATGACCTTGGGAGACTATCCAGTCTCGGTGACCAAGATAATGGAGTTCATGGTAGTAGACTTACCATCTGCCTACAATGTGCTGCTCGGGAGACCCGCCCTGGTCGGCCTGGGGGCAGTCTCATCAGTAAGGCATCTGGCCCTTAAGTTCCCGACCCCTGGCGGAGTCGGGACATTAAAAGGAGACCAATTGGCAGGGAGGGAATGCTATAGCATCTCCTTGAGGGGAAAGAAACAAACGAACGCTCAAGAACTTGTCATCGTACAAAACAAAGACGGAACGGTCTTAGAGATTGACGAAGAGATCGATTCGAGGATTGAGGAGAAAGTTGACCTCAAACCTTTAGAGGAGCTCGAAGAAATTCAGCTCGAGGAAGCTGATCCCTCGAAGAAGGTTGTACGCCCTGATTTTCCCACGGGCTGATTAGCAGGACGAGCCTCGGACTAATCAGGTTTATTCCGAGGTTCCCACAGGACGAAGATCCTATTTCCAGGGCGGATCTTCTCAGCTCGAGAGGGACATCTGAAGGCCACGCCAGGAGAACAGCTCGTAATACGAGCTGTTCGTGTCACGAGGAGCCCAGGAAGCTCTGAGCCTTTATGAAGTCAACGCACGCAAGATAAACGTGCATATATCTGACATCACGTGTCTGATATCCCCCTGACTTCTCGGACACGCAGTAGGAACGTGCATGTCAGACACCCACGGATGGGTTGGGCCGTGCGGCCCATTATCTCCTTCCATGCTGATTAGACCACACTTATGTGTCAGGTTTAGGAATTAATCATGAATGCCACAGAGTTGATATGACAAATGGTAAGGTCACAGGATGACCTCCCTACCAACTTCCAAGTGCCTTCTCCTATAAATATGGAGACCCTGGGAGTTGATAGGGGTTGGGAAAAATAGTCTTTGAAGAACTATATACTTTGTAAACCAAATACCCAGAGAGGATGAATAATTTTGACTAGTGGAGTAGAAGGATTTTAACCTTTGAACCACTTAAAAACGTGTCTTGAGTCACCTAATTCATTATATAAGATTTCATATCTGTGACGGTTCTACCTTGAGTGCTAATCTCTTTCTCTTCTTCTCTTAATTACCTGTTGCCGAAGAACCGCGTCAACAGTTTGGTGCTTTGATTGAGAGCAAGTTCGATTAGTACTACCGCAGACATCCAACTATGGTGACCACTCGATCCAGGCATGCCAACGAGACAGAACAGCATGATGGGCAGGAGGCCCACCAGGTTGCCATCCCTGATGAGCAAGCTCCTGAAGTCCAGCAGAGGCCAGGAAAGCAGCCGGCGGGCCAAGACGACACTGGTAGTTCAGCGCCCCGGCCACCTAATCTGAATCCATGTTATTATTCTGCGGTGGAGATGGAGAATGTTCAGCTGAGGAGCCAGTTAGCAGCAGCTGGTCAGCAAATCCAGGATATTCTGAGCCGACTACCCCCTCTCACAACCAACGGTAACGTTGGAGAGAGGCAAGGCGAGGCTCCTAAGTCTCGCCGGAGTAATCGGTCCAGGCATAGCCGTTCGGGTAGACTTCCTGCAGCCATCTCCACCCCTTCATCACACCATCAGGAGGCAAACTTCAGGGAAATGCCTCGGACCGGACAGCAGCAGTACAGCCGTTCGGTTAGGACGTCAACCCCTAGCTCTGAGCCTTCCTCGAGGACGCCCAGAAGAGATCGAGGAAATTCCCGAAGAAGGGCCGAGGATGGCCGGAGACGTCAGCCCGTCCCCGAAGAATGTCCAGTTCCTCGTCCAGCTCGCCCAGCGCGGGACCAGCAAGCTGACAGGGCCGAGAGGCCCCCACCAAATTTAGTCCGTCCGGACGGCACTAGGATCGCCTCCCCGGTCAGGCATCCTCCTTCTCCCATCAGATATCCGTCTCCTCAGCCCGTCCGAGATATCCCGACCTACCGAAATAGCAGGAGAGACCCGCCGTCAGCTGGACCCTCCTGGCGCGGCAGGGTGCCGGAGGAAGGATCAGGTCGTAGCCGCCAAAGACGCACCCCGAGCCTGTCCAGCAGGAGTCACTGGACCGGTAGTGGACGGAGTGATCTCTCGGGAGGAGACCTGCGCCAGCGACTAAGTTCAGCACAAAGTCACCATACTACCCAGGGAGGCGACCTTCGAGATCGCCTCAATTCTCATAGAGAGGATCGAGTTAGGGATGGTAGCCAGGCCCGCTCAGTGGGGGTCCGATCCGAAGTACGTAACGGTGGAAATGTCCCAAATAACCTATCTTAAGATAGGAGGGGCAACAACCCACCTAATATGTACAACGGGACCGGAGCTGTTGAACAGCCCCGGAATAACCCATGATCTCAGGACAAAACCCTAGAGCGCCTAACTCAGATGGAGGAGCTGATGAAGAAGCTTCTATCGGAAAAACAAAAAGACGAATATGATTCAGGGGACGAGATGGAACTCTTCGCCCCCAATATAGCAGCAACGGCATACCCTTCTGGCTTTCGTATGCCCCACTTGTCAAAATTCAACGGGGATGGAGACCCGTCTGACCACTTAGGGATGTTCAACACCCTAATGATGGCCCATAACATCGGCCTAGAGCTGCGTTGCTTGATCTTTCCCTCCACCCTGATTGGACCTGCCAGGCAGTGGTTCAAGCAGAGTAAAAGGCAGTCAATCAGCTCCTGGAAGACCTTCTCGGCGGACTTCAAGAGGGCATTCCGTGCCTCTCAGGCCGCCCGAATCCAGGCCGATTCTTTAGCTAACGTGAGGCAGCAGCCCGGTGAGACGTTGAAAGCCTACTTGAGCAGATTTGCAAATGTCGCTGCTCGAGCAAGGGATGCTGACGATAGCTCCAAACTCATGGCCATGAGGACCGGGATCCTAGTCGGCGGAGACCTGTGGAAAGATATTCAAAGGAGGGGAGTCAGCTCGGTTATCGAATTCCTTAACAGAGCCCAAGAGTGGATAAACCTAGAAGAGGCCGGAGCCATTGAAGCACCCTAAGGGAAAGAGAGACGTTTCCAAATTCTGCCGTTTTCATAACGACGTCAGGCACAATACCGACGACTGCAGGCACCTCAAAGATGAAATCGAGACTCTTATCCGAGCAGGTCCATTGGCGCAATACTCGCGAAACAGGGTCCCGACAAGTCGACCCGTTCCGGAGGTCCCAGCCAGTCAGCCCGGGCGTCGGGCAGATCAGGACATCCTTCCCCCCGTGGTCGAGGGAGAGTATCCACCATCTCTGGAGGACCACACATGGCTGGCACAAGTAGGGGCGCCCAGAAGAGGTATGTGAATGAATTAAAGGCCCACAACGGAGCAGAGTTTGCCCCAGAACAGCGTCAATCAAAACAGCAATGATTAGAGAAACAACCGATAACTTTCACGGAGGAAGACGCAGGCCATGTCCAATTCCCTCATAACGATCCCTTGGTTGTAACAGTCCAGCTCGCCAACCAGAAATTAAGGAGAGTGTTGGTGGACAATGGGAGCTCGGTGAACCTCCTATTCCGATCCACCTTAGAAAAAATGGGTCTGACTGTTGCCGAGCTTAAGGCAACCTCGATGATGCTATATGGTTTTTCAGGAGAAGAATCAGCAACGATAGGGACAATCGAGCTGGTGATCACCCTAGGAGAGGAGTCCTGAATAGTGTCCAAACTACTCGAATTCGTGGTCATTGACTGCTCCGCTGCCTACAATGCCATTTTGGCCCGACCTACGTTCATAGCCTTCGAGGCTATCACTTCCATCCGGCACCTCGCCATGAAGTTCCCTACTTCAACAGGGGTCTGTACTATCAAGGGTGATCAGCTCGCTGCCAGGGAATGCTACAGCATTTCCATGAAGGGAAAATCTAAACCCGGGCAGGTGACGATGGCCATTCAGGATGAAGAGGAATCTCAGGGACCCAAGGCGGCTCCTGAGATTGAAAAACCTCAGATTTCCGAAGACGAAAAGCTCGCCCTAAGTGAGGACATTTACCCCCGTGTAGGCGAGGACAGGTCCGAGCTACAAGCTATTGAGGAGCTCGAGGAGGTGAGCATCGATAAACAAAACCCATCACGGATGGTTAAGCTCGAAAAGAACCTCTACGATAAAAGAAAGGCGGAGCTGACTACGTTTCTGCAGAAGAACCTAGACGTATTCGCATGGTCGCATGGGGACATGATAGGAATCAGCCCGAGCATCATCATGCACACGCTCCACCTGGATAAAAGCGTCCCTGCCAAGTCTAAAAAACAGAGGCGTCTGGGAACAACCCGAGCCGAAGCCCTCGAAGAAGAGGTGGCCCGGCTCAAAAAGTGTGGCTTTATTCGTGAAGCCAAATTTCCAATTTGGGTCGCCAATCCCGTGCTAGTTCCAAAGCCCAACGGGAAGTGGCGGACCTGTATTGACTCCTCCGACCTGAATAAAGCCTGCCCCAAGGATTGCTTTCCATTGCCAAGGATCGATCAATTGGTGGATGCCACGGTGGGGCACGAGCTCATGTCCTTCATGGACGCGTACTCAGGCTACAATCAGATCGCGATGAATCCGGCAGACCAGGAACATATCAGCTTCATGACCCCAACTAATGTCTATTGTTATAAGGTCATGCCGTTTGGTCTGAAGAATGCCGGAGCTACCTACCAAAGGCTAGTAAACAGAATGTTCGCGGACCAGATCGGGAAAAACATGGAAGTGTACGTCGATGATATGCTTGTCAAGTCAAAGACTGCCAGCAACCACGTTGCCGACCTGGAAGAATGTTTTAACATACTGCGAGAATATGGCATGAGGCTCAATCCTCAGAAATGCACTTTCGGTGTTGCATCGGGGAAATTCTTGGGTTTCATAGTCAATACCCGAGGAATCGAGGCAAACCCCGACAAGATCAGGTCACTACTCGAGCTTCCTTCCCCCAAGTCGCGGAAAGATGTCCAAGGCCTCACAGGAAGAGTGGCAGCACTGAACCGGTTCATTTCCAAGTCGACCGATAAGTGTTTGCCCTTCTACAACCTACTCCGGGGAAACAAGAAATTCGAGTGGACAGTAGAGTGCGAAAGCACATTCCTCGACCTAAAAGCGCATTTGGCTGAACCGCCTGTGCTATCAAAACCCAAGGTAGGAGAACCTCTGTTCCTCTACATGGTCGTCACTGAGGACGCAGCTAGTGCTGTTCTGGTACGAGAAGAGGACCAGGCTCAGAAACCGGTCTATTACATCAGCAAGAGACTCCTCGGAGCTGAATCAAGATACCCAATGATGGAAAAACTGGCGTTCTGCCTAATCACGGCCTCGCGAAAGCTCAGGCCATACTTCTAGTCCCACTCTATACACGTCATGACCGATCAGCCTTTAAGGCAGGTTTTGCAAAAGCCTGAAGCATCGGGACGCTTGCTAAAGTGGGCGGTCGAACTCAGTCAGTTCGAGATTTTCTATACTCCCCGAACTACAATAAAAAGTCAGGCCTTGGCCGACTTCGTGGCGGAATGCACGGGATTCCAGGAGATTCCATCAGGAGACTCACCTCAGGTCGCCTCCCCACACTCGTCGTGGAAGATCTTCGTTGATGGCTCATCTAACGAGAACGGATCCGGGGCCGGAATCATTCTGATATCCCCAGAGGGACATAGATTCCACTTGGCGCTAAGGTTCGGGTTCAAGGCGTCTAACAACGAGGCAGAGTACGAGGCTTTGTTGGCTGGACTTAGGATAGCTAGTGAGCTAAAGGCGAGCTCTGTCCAATGCTTCAACGATTCCCAGCTCATGGTGAATCAGGTTCTAGGCAAATATCAGGCGCGGGGACCCAAGATGGCCGCCTATTTGGCAAAGGTAAAGTCCGAACTGTCTGCGTTTGGGCGAGGGTCAATCGAACAGATACCTCAGGAGCAGAATGCCAACGCAGATGCTCTCGCCAAGCTCCCCGCCTCGGGAGAGACAGAAACCCTGGGGTTGGTGCCAGTTGAGTTCTTGGAGAAACCTAGCATAGACGAGGATCGGGCAGAAATTGAAATGATTGACATCAGGCCGACCTGGATGACTCCCATTAATGAGTATCTCGTCGAGGGCAAGTTACCCGAAGGGCGCAACGACGCACGGCGAGTCCTTTATCAAGCTCTGAGATATACGCTAGTCGAAGGGGTGTTGTACCGACGTGGGCATTCCCTACCTCTCCTCCGGTGCGTTCTTCCAAGTGAAGCGAAGACCATCCTGCAAGAAGTTCAAGGTGGATTCTGCGGAGACCACACTGGGGGGCAAACCCTGGCTTTAAAGGTTCTCAAGCAAGGTTATTACTGGCTGACTTTGTCCAAAGACTCGATCTCATATGTAAAAAGGTGCGACAAGTGTCAGCGATTCGCTGCGGTTGCCCGAGCTCCTCCGGTCGAGCTAAAAATGATTTCGTCTCCCTGGCCATTTGCCGTTTGCGGGATAGATCTAGTAGGCGCCCTGCCTACCGAAAAGGGCGGGGTCCGTTACGCCGTAGTAGCCATTGACTACTTCACCAAGTGGGCCGAAGCAGAGCCGTTGGCGACAATAACATCGAAAAAGGTGCTAGACTTCGTGGTTAAAAGCATCATATGTCGATTTGGCCTACCTAAGAAGATCGTCTCCGATAACGGCACTCAATTTGACAGCGATCTGTTCACCAAATTTTGCGAAAGGCACGGAATTGTGAAAAGCTTCTCGTCCGTGGCCTATCCCCAGGCGAACGGCCAGGTCAAGGTTGTCAACAAAACTCTGAAGGCGAGCCTCAAGAAGAGGCTAGATGAGGCAAAGGGGATCTGGCCAGAACAGCTCCCCCAAGTCCTGTGGGCATACCGGACCTCACATCGGACTCCCACGGGTCACACGCCTTTCTCCCTAACCTTTGGGAGTGAAGCAGTCCTCCCCGTGGAGCTTAAAGTTCTGTCACATAGGGTCCAGTCCTACGACCAAGACAGGAACCACGAGCTCCTATGCCATTCCCTAGACTTAGTGGATGAAAGGCGAGAAGATTCACAACTCCAGCTCGCCCATTATCAACAGAAGATCACTCGCTACTTCAGCACTAAGGTCAAAAGACGTGCCTTTAGCGTCGGCGATTTGGTCTTAAGGAGAGTTTTCCTGGCCGGGAAAGATCCCAAAGATGGGGTTTTGGGACCAAACTGCGAAGGACCATACCAGGTCATCGAAGTCATCAAAGAGGGAACTTATAAGTTAGCTCGACTTGGTGGAGGGGCGGTCCCGCGGACTTGGAATGCCATCCACCTAAAGAAATACTATCAATGAGCCACTTGTAAGGCCTAGGAGGTCACCTTCCATGTATAAATAAAAATCAAATGTTTCTCTTTATTTGCAAGTGTGATTTTAAAGTAACCACGAAAGACCCTTTCCCAGTTACTTGGGGGGCATATGGTACCTGGATATAACCAGGTCTCCTTAACGACTTAGGTGTTCATTTTTATCTATGGATAAGAGTTATCGCAAACTAAGTCCTATCCTGGTTTTAACCAGGTCATAAAACTTAGAAGTTAACTAAAATTTATTGACCGCGGTTCTTCTTTAAAGAGCCCGGGATATGGATAAAAGTTGACGCGAACTAAGTTTTCAAAATAAGTTCCTGGTTTTAACCAGGTCATAAAACTTAGAAGTTAACTAAAATTTATTGACAGCAGTTCTTCTTTAAAGAGCCCGGGATATGGATAAAAGTTGACGCGAACTAAGTTTTCAAAATAAGTTCCTGGTTTTAACCAGGTCATAAAACTTAGAAGTTAACTAAAATTTATTGACCGCGGTTCTTCTTTAAAGAGCCCGGGATATGGATAAAAGTTGACGCGAACTAAGTTTTCAAAATAAGTTCCTGGTTTTAACCAGGTCATAAAACTTAGAAGTTAACTAAAATTTATTGACCGCGGTTCTTCTTTAAAGAGCCCGGGATATGGATAAAAGTTGACGCGAACTAAGTTTTCAAAATAAGTTCCTGGTTTTAACCAAGTCATAAAACTTAGGGGTTAACTTTAATTTTGATCGTGGCTCTTCTTTAAAAGCCCGGGATATAGATAACGGTTAACCCGAACTAAGTTCATAAAAATAAAGAGATGAATTGTAGCCAAAAGCATAAAATATATATATATATGTTAAGGTTGCTGAGCAAATTGTCTCAAGGTGGAAACACCTCATGAAAAAATTACAATGGAAAATAAAATAGTTCAAAATGCCCAAAGAGAAGTATCCTAAGCCCCATCAGTTGGCCCTTTGGAGGTCGCGGTCCCGTCCTGCTCCGCCGCGACAGAGGCCTCTCCAGTCTCCGAGGGAGGTACCTCTTTATTTAGGCGGGCTTGGAGCTTCGGCAGCAAAAATGCCCAGAGGTTCGGCGGCATGAAAGAAAAGTCCGCATCCGGGTTGTGGGACCAGCAGTGATAGAACAGGTCTTGCAAGGACTGCTCCGAGACGGCCCGCTCGGCTTCCAAAGCAGCTTCCATGGCGGCCTGGGCCTCGGTCTTCGCTACCTCAAGATCTGTCCGCGATGCGGCCAGGGAGTTTTTAAGCTCTCGGTTCTTGGAGCGGATCTTCTCTAGCTCAGCTTTAGAGGCCGCCAGCGCGTCTTTTGCCTCCTGAGCCTCCTGAAGGGCGGTCTGGCGCTCAGCCTCCATACCCTCGAGTTGGGCCTTGGTCCTAGCGATGCCTCTGTATGCGACAGCAATGCCCTGCAAGAAAGGAAGGATAAATTAACTAACTGGAAGAAAAAAAGCGGCGTGTGAGTGTTAAAGCTTTAAAAGAATGGGGCAGTTTACCGTTAAGGTCATGTCCATCGAAGACTCTATAACTCGGACCGGGCTCGTTGTTTCGATGGCCCGGAGCTCCTTCTCCCTGAGCTTGTAGAAATGGCTGACGACATAGCTCGCCGACTCATACACCGTCCCCCGGAATGCTTCTGGCATCTTCTCCAGATCCTGGGGATCGACCGGGATACGCACATCCGGGGCTGCCGCGGCCGGATTCCCAATCTCCATTACCCCGTCCTAGGCGGCTAATGGAGATCGTTGGGGTGGCGGGGGCATGGGTCCTGTCCTGGCGACAGGAAGGATCGCCCCCGCGACCTGGGATGGAGGGGCTTTCTCCTTCTCCTTAGCCGGGGATTTGGTGGAGGTCCCAGCCGAGCTCTTGGACTCTCGAAGCCTTTTCAACCTTGGCCCCGCTGGGGGGTTCCCGCCTAAGACCACGTCCCGCAGATTACCTCCGGGCTGAGACATCTCTTCTGCCAAGAACAAAAAACATGGTTATTACAAGGTAACAATCATGCAGAAATAAAGGCAAAAGGTTTAAAGGCAATGAGTAAGCGAATACTAAGGGAGCCCTACCCCCCGAGCTGGAAGAGCCTAAGACGATTATCTCACGAACTGGCGCAGGTTCTAGGTCCGGTTCTGACTCGGGGCTGGACTCTTCTACATACTGCCTAATCCCCGGAGCATAGATGCCCCTCTGGAGCGCCAGCCACGTGCGTAAGTTGGTCCCATACTCCTCAAAAAGGATCGACCTAAAAGCTAGGGTGTTATCTACTACTACCGTACCCCTAGGCGACTCTCTTGGTGATCCAGCACGAGCCGGTCAACACAATGGAGCAAGAGCGTATCCAGGTCCGGATTCCTCGGGTGACGATGGACGAGCTGCCTAGGATTGAACCTAACCAGCCGGGGGTCTGCAGTGGCCCTATCTACATTCTTAAATAAGTAAGGAATACCTTAGCCGGAGGGACCCGCGGCTGCTCCGGATTGGACCCTCTCCTCGTCCATCATCTGGGCGACCTCCAAGGTCCTCTTCCTACTCCTCACGAGAGGAACTTCGTCACTCTCTTCCTCACCTTCGTCGTCTACGATCTCCTCCGCGACGATCGGTCTGTTGTCGCGAGCTGGGGGCGGCCCCCGGGGCCTCTTCAAATTCAAAGTCTGATTTGGGAAAATCAGCTTGCAGAATACCATCATCTCGTCAGTCACGAGCACACGGTAGTCTTTCTCACTGGGGGGGCAGGCTCGCCAGTGTGTCCTATTGACCCCCGAGGGTCGCGGACTTTTCGGTCCTCGCGTAGATGGCTGCAAGATTGGTTGAAGTCAGAAGTGGGATAAGGAGGGAGCTAAAATAAGATAACCCTTAAAAGGCGGGCTAAGGTCAAGGATCACTTACGAGGGCGATTAAAGTAATGATGATCGCAGTTGCGGAACCCAGTTGACATGAAAAACTGGTCCTTGAAGTCATTCGGATGGCTCGGCAGCTCGATGACCGCCACTGTATTAGGGAAACGGGTTAAGTAATAGAACCCGTCGCCTCGCCCCCGCTGGTCCGGGCTGGCCTTGAGGCAAAAGAAGTATAGAATATCAGCAGGAGTGGGGACCTCCCACTCGTGCTTTTGAAATAAATACCTCAACCCCGCCAGCAGACGGTAGGAGTTAGGAGGGAGCTGAAATGGGGCCAACCCCACATAATTCAGGAAGTCGGCGAAGTACTGGTCCAGGGGGAGGAAGGCTCCTGCCTTGAAGTGTTCACCGCTCTAGGCCGCGAACGATTCATCGAGCGGCGTGCAGCTCCGCTCGCCCTCTGCGGCAGGTCGGGCAATCACTGAGGCTTTCCCCAAGGGAATGTTGTGGGTGATGAAGAGTTTGGTGATCTTGGCCTGCTCAGTTATCTTCGAGACGATTCTCTCCGCCTCGAAAAATGCGTCAGGGGCCACCTCGGCCTGTTTCTCCACGGCCGGGTCAAAGTGGGGAATCGGCGAGCTGGGCATCACCGCCTTTCCTTTATCTTGTTGGGAGGCCGAGCTTCCCACGTTCTTCTGGGGCAGGTTCTTCTTCGGGGCCATCTGGTCGCCTATCGAACAAAAGAAAACACTTTAGAAAAGGCGACCCAAGCAAAAGGATGAAGCAAGTATTAGTTACACGAGCTGGGGTAAGCCCAGCCCGTGGAGAGTGGAACCACGCGGTTCAATGAACACGCGCCTATGCCCTCAACAGATCCCAGATTACTCGGAATTCGTGTGTCAGGGGGCTCAGAGTAAAAATTTTCCTTGGGGGGAAAGTTTCAATAGGCAAAACGTTGCAAAACCTCTTTTGAGGCGTATTTCCTAAGCTACCCGGTTTTGCACCCAAATTTCCTAAAGGTCCTACCCAAAAATTGTCCCTGAAGAAACACCTTGAAACCCATATTCTAAAATGATTTCCTGCAGCAGGCGTGCCCTAATCTAAGAAGGGCTGTCACCCTCCATATCCATGCAACCCAGATAACCCCTGCATGTGGCTACAGTAAAAAATTTTACCTAAGCTACAGTGGCATGCTTTCAAAATAAACTGGGTCAGAAAACTTACAGTGTATGGCTGGATGGTGAGCGAGATTGCTGCGCTGGTAGGAGCTTCGTGGGTACAGTGGCTTCCAAGGCTTTGAAGAAACTCATACGCTTAGGCCTCGTGAACAGAGAAGATGAAAACAGCAGAGATGAGGGTTTCGTCCTTTGGAAAGTCAGAGAAGGAAGAAGGAAATTTGAGAAATTTTTGAATAATAGGGTGGCCCGTGCGTAGGGTGGCCACCCCCTCTTTATACAAGGGAAGGATCACGTGTAAAAGGCTCTTGGAAGACCCTTCACTCGAAATGTGAAATGACGGCTGGTCAGTAGGCTAGGCCATTTAATGCGGTTCTCGTAGAGTGTACCGTCGCCACCCACGACGTTCCACGTATCAGACGCCTGCGAAAAGAATGGAATGCGAAGGGTTGTGGGGGAAGTCTAAAAGCCCCTACTGTGGTCTCCTATACATGACGTCATATACCACGAGCAGGAGCTTGGGGGGCAGATGTACGCCCTGATTTTCCCACGGGCTGATTAGCAGGACGAGCCTCGGACTAATCAGGTTTAGTCTGAGGTGCCCACAGGACGAAGATCCTATTTCCAGGGCAGATCTTCTCAGCTCGAGAGGGGCATCTGAAGGCCACGCCAGGAGAACAGCTCGTAATACAAGCTGTTCATGTCACGAGGAGCCCAGGAAGCTCTGAGCCTTTATGAAGTCAATGCACGCAAGATAAACGTGCATATATCTGACATCACGTGTCTGATATCCCCCTGACTTCTCGGACACGCAGTAGGAACGTGCGTGTCAGACACCCACGAATGGGTTGGGCCGTGCGGCCCATTATCTCCTTCCATGCTGATTAGACCACACTTATGTGTCAGGTTTAGGAATTAATCATGAATGCCACAGAGTTGATATGACAAATGGTAAGGTCACGGGATGACCTCCCTGCCAACTTCCAGGTGCCTTCTACTATAAATATGGAGACCCTGGGAGTTGATAGGGGTTGGGAAAAATAGTCTTTGAAGAACTATATACTTTGTAAACCAAATACCCAGAGAGGATGAATAATATTGACTAGTGGAGTAGAAGGATTTTAACCTTTGAACCACTTAAAAACGTGTCTTGAGTCACCTAGTTCATTATATAATATTTCATATCTGTGACGGTTCTACCTTGAGTGCTAATCTCTTTCTCTTCTTCTCTTAATTACCTGTTGCCGAAGAACCGCGTCAACAAAGGTGAAAGTCGGAAAACACCTCCAAGACGAGGCAAAATAGCAATTAATTTGTTTTTTGAAGAAAAACCAGGATGTCTTCGCGTGGTCGCACTCAGACATGGTGGGGATAAGCCCGAATGTAGCAAGCCACACACTAAACATAGACAAAAGCTTTCCTCCGAAGCAACAAAAGCGAAGACAGCTGGATGAAGACAGAAAGAAGGCGTTAAAGGAGGAGGTTGACAAGTTAAAGGCAAACCGATTCATTAGGGATGCCTTTTACCCTGACTGGGTAGCCAATCCGGTGTTGGTCCCAAAGCCCAATGGGACGTGGAGAACCTGTATTGACTATTCAGATCTCAACAAAGCTTGCCCAAAAGACTGTTTTTCGTTACCAAGGGTTGACCAGCTCGTAGATGCCACGGCGGGGCATGGCCTGATGTCATTCATGGATGCTTATTCTGGATATAACCAGATTCCCATGCATGCCCCCGACCAAGAACATACGAGCTTCATCACGGATAAAGGGCTATACTGCTATAATGTCATGCCATTAGGGCTCAAGAATGCTGGAGCCACATACCAGCGGCTTGTAAACATGATGTTTTCAGAACAAATAGGGAACAACATGGAGGTTTATGTTGATGACATGCTTGTAAAGTCTCAACTCAACAAGAACCATGTTGATGACCTCAAAGAGTGCTTCGGAGTGCTCAGGAAGTATAACATGAAGCTAAATCCTCAGAAGTGCACTTTTGGGGTATCTTCAGGAAAATTTCTGGGCTTTATTGTGAACTCTCGTGGAATCGAGGCTAACCCCGACAAGATCAAGGCCCTGATTGACATGCCCTCACCTCGAAGGCACAGGGATGTCCAAAGTCTGACTGGCAGGATAGCGGCCCTAAGCAGATTCATCTCGAAGTCTACTGATCGAGGTCTTCCATTTTTCAACTTACTGAGAGGAGGTAAGAAGTTTGAATGGACAGAAGAATGCGAGCTGGCCTTTCAGGAGCTCAAAAAGCACCTTGCGGAACCACCCATCCTGTTAAAACCTGAAACGGGGGAAATACTGTACCTATACCTTTCAACTACCAAACACGCGATAAGTGCAGTGCTCGTCCGAGAAGAAGAGAAGGTGCAAAGACCTGTTTATTACATCAGTAAAAGATTACTGTAATGCCCCAAATTTCCTAATAAGGTTTAGGACCTTGATTAGGAGGTCGGGAGGGCCATAAGTGATTTATTATAGTATTTAATGATTATATGCATGTGTTACGTGAATTATATTATTATATGATGGTGGATGCATGCGTATGGGAGAAATTATTATTGTGAGGGTATTTTGGTAATTTGGCCACTGTGGGCGTAATTGTATATTTTGGGTGCATGACTGTGATTAATTAGTATAGCCACATTATAAGGTGGATTGGTTCGAGCTAATCGACATGAGACGATCATGAGATGTAAGTGTTCGGTCTAGTCATAACGGGTCTAAGTTCGGGGCTCGGGGTGAGTCTCGGGGTGAATTTAATGATTAGAGCGTTACCGGGGATTTTAGGGTAACGGGATATGAATTATTGGAATTTGAGGATATTGAGATTAGCGGGAGTTGGAAAGCGTTAATTATGATTAACGGGATAGGTGGAAGTACAAATTTTACCCTTAGAATAGTTTGAGAAGCTTTTGATGGCTTAAGGGTATTTTGGTCATTTGGGGTTTTGGATATATATAACTTAGGAGGGCTGTAGAAGAACAGAATAAAACAGAGCTATTTCTTCTCCCTTCCCGTACACAATTTCCTCCATTATCTCCCTTGGTGTTCTTGAGGCCATCTTGAGGTTTTGAGCTAGGAATTCAAAGGGCTGAAGTTGTGGACCTGGTTTAGCTATTAAGGAAGGTTCAAACTGGTTTCAAGGTGAGTTTTAGTCACTTGTTTCAGGTTATGCTCTGTTTTGATCTTCAAATTCGCAGCCTTTGATTCTTGATGGAAGTATGGATTCAAAGGGGTTTTGGTTGATGGTATGCTTGGGTTTTGATGAGAGTGAGCTAAGGGTGTTGTTTGGGGGTTTAATTATATGTTTGGAGGAGGTTTAGGGATGGTTTGAGGGACTGGTTTGATAGGAAATAGCACAGGGGAAATTCTGGTGCGTGTGGCCGACTTAGCTGGTTTGGGCTGGGTGCCGCGGCGCAGCAGGGGAGCGTCGCGGCCCTTGGCGTCTGGCAGAGGGAGAGCCCTCTCTGTTTGAGGGCGCGCCGCGGCGCAGCAAGGGAGGGTCGCGGCCCTTTAGGTCAATTTTGCCAAAAACATGTTTTTAAGCTTGGGGATTCAAGCCATAGGCCTCGGGGTTGTACCTAGTACCCGGTTAAGTGGGGATTGATGTCCCGGAGGCTAGATATTGATTTGGGAACTTATGTTGATCATTTTTATTGATGATACCTTATGTTTGGTTATGACTAGGTAACCGCTAAAGGACTAAAAGTTGATCGTTCTCAAGGGTCGTTCCTTAAATCGTTCTAACTCGAATTTGAGGTAAGAAAACTGCACCCTGTGTATATGTGACATGCATGGCTATTATGATGCATGTTGGTTGGTTACTGAGTATGACATGCGTGGTTATTATTGATGCATGTCGGTTGATTATTATGTATGACATGCATGGCTACTCTTGATGCATGTTGGTTGAGTATTAAACGTGACATGCATGGCTGTTATTGGTGCATGTTGGATTGCTGGATATATTGCATATGATGCATGAGAAACATGTGATTAGGACATGCTTTGTATACTGTGGTTGTGCATGGTCCTAAATATACTGGTATCTGTTAGTAAACATGCTAAATACCTTGTTTATGGACATTGGACATGTGATATATGTTTGGTGGCATGGCTTACCTGTGTATGGCGCTGACTTATTAGTCAGAATCGACAATGGTGTCGGATCCGTCTGTGAAGCTGTGACTTATTAGTTGAGTTCACCACGGGCTGAGCACTGGTCGTGTTATACCGACCCAAGGGTCAGAAATGGCAGTGCGTTGTGAGCGCCGGGCCGATTAAAGATTGGATCTAATTGAGGTCGGCATTGAATGACTCATATGGGGTATTAATGCTAGACCGACTGGAAGGTCAATGAGAACTATAAGCACTTGCCTGGTCTACGACCAGATGACTATAGCCAAGGTATATGACCCCGGTGACCGTTTGTCACATGGCTAAGGGACGTTGTCCATAGTTTCGACCCTAGAGTCGTGAGGAGGGTTATGTTGGTGACTAATCACCATGCACCTATCCTAACCAAGCTTATGAAGGAACACTTATCAGTTGAGCCATGGTGACCCTATCGTCACGTGGCTAGAGGGAGCGATGCTCATTATTGTGAATTTTGGCTATTGTCACCTATCTGGATGGACCGTTGGTTCCAAATGGTTACTATGGTTATAGTTGATATTATATCATGTTATATTGTGTTTTCTTGGTGGGCTTTGGCTCACGGGTGCTATGCGGTGCAGGTAAAGGCAAGAGGAAGCTGGACCATCCTTGAGTTGGAGAGCTTAGGTGATGATGTGTACATATGCAGCTGCTCGTCCGCCACGGCCGAGGTTTAAAGTGGAACTAAGGTCGAACCCTGTTTTGCCGCTTAGAACGGCCTGTTGTAAATATTTTCTGTAATAGACTCTGAAATTATATTTTCGGGATCCCAATGTATATATTAAATGTTCTAGTGAAACGTTACATCTTAACCAAAGTTTTTAATCCCTAAACCGCTAATCATACTTAGTTCACGATTTTGGCCAAATGACTCGATTAGCGGGTTTAGCACTGTTTACAAGGCACACCGTAACGGTCCCTGGAGTTTGGGGCGTTACAATTACTGGGGGCAGAGTCAAGATATCCATTGATGGAGAAACTCGCGCTCAGTCTAATTCATTCATCCCGTAAGCTCCGCCCCTACTTTCAGGCACATCCCATCCATGTGCTAACTGATCAACCACTTAGGTCGACTTCTTAAATGGTCTGTTGAGCTCGGACAGTTCGAGATCACCTACCACCCAAGAACGACCATTAAGGCACAGGCATTGGCGGACTTTATAGCGGAATGTACTGGTATAGCCGACGACGAGGTAATAACCACGGCCCACGAGCTGTGGAAACTTTACGTCGACGGCTCGTCAAATTAAAATGGAGCAGGGGCAGGGGTCATTTTAGTTACCCCCGCAGGAAGTAGATTTCATTCTGCCCTAAGATTTGGTTTCAGAGCGTCGAATAATGAGGCCGAATACGAGGCTTTTCTCGCGGGACTTCGTATAGCTAAGGAACTCAAAACTAAAGCTATACATTGCTACAGTGACTCTCAGCTAGTGATTAATCAAATCTTGGGTGAATACCAGGCTCGCGGCACAAGAATGGCAGCTTATTTGGAGAAGGAAAAATCCGCGTTAGAGTGTTTCGAATTCTATACAATCGAACAGGTTCCCCGCGAGCAGAACTCGAATGCAGATGCCTTAGCTCGACTCGCCACGTCCGCCGAAAACGAAGAACTGAATGTTGTACCCATAGAACACCTATCAGCACCTAGCATTAACGAGCCAGAAGAGGAAGATGTGTGTATGATCGAAACAGAGCCGACATGGATGACCCCGATAGTTGATTATCTCGAAAATGGAGTTCTTCCAAAAGATCGGAATCAAGCTCGAAAGTTGATGTATCAAGTTCCCTGTTACACAATTTTGGATGGAAGGCTGTACCGAAGGGGATATTCCATGCCGTTACTCAGGTGCGTAACCCCTCCCGAAGCTAAGAAAATCATTGAAGAAATTCATGAAGGGTTCTGCGGAGATCACACCGGGGGGCATAGCCTGTCCAAGAAGATCATACGCCAAGGATATTTCTGGCCAACCATTAAAACGGATTCTTTCGAGTATGTGAGAAATGCGACAAATGCCAGAGATTCGCCACGATACCCCAAGCCCCACCATTCGAGCTGACCATGTTGGCATCCCCATGGCCTTTCGCGGTATGGGGAATCGACCTCATAGGCTCACTCCCAACTGGCAAAGGCGGAGTGAAATATGCTGTAGTCGCCGTGGATTACTTCACAAAATGGACGGAGGCTGAACCATTGGCAACCATAACCTCGAAGAAGATCCTTGATTTCATTGTAAAGAGCATCGTGTGCCGATACGGAGTGCCGAGAAAGATCGTGTCCGACAACGGAACCCAGTTCGATTGCGACTTGTTCACCAACTTTTGTGAAAAGAACGGTATAATAAAGATTTTTTCATCAGTGGCTCACCCTCAAGCGAATGGCCAGGTCGAAGCTGTGAACAAAACTCACAAGAGTTCTTTAAAGAAAAAGTTGGAGGAAGCAAAGGGACAGTGGCCCGAAAAATTGCCCCAAGTCCTTTGGGGATACAGGACCACGGCTCGAACCTCAACAGGACATACCCCGTTCTCTCTAGCATACGGCTGCGAGGCAATGTTGCCCATAGAAGTCGAAATCCCAACGATCCGAACTCAGATTTACGACCAAATTTCAAATCATACTCAACTCGAAGAAACCCTAGACTTGATTGAAGAAAAAAGAGAAGAGGCTCAGCTGAGAAATGATGCCTACCAGCAACGAACTACCAGATATTTCAACAAGAGGGTTCGAGATCGAAAGTTCGGAATGGGAGATCTAGTGTTAAGACGCGTATTCTTGGCAACTCGAGATCCAGCAGCTGGAGTGCTCGGGCCGAACTGGGAAGGACCATACCAGATAGAGTCAGTCATCCGACCTGGTGTGTACAAGCTTGCGAGATTGGATGGGAGCCTAGTACCCCGAGCATGGAATGGCGAACACCTTAGACCTTACTATCAGTAGCGTAGGAAAAGTGTTGCCTATAACCATGAGTTTCTATTTGTATTAGTTTGTTTGCCTTTTGATTACCATCAAATAAAGGTTTATTTCATTCAGTATATTATCTCTGTTTATTTTTTATTTTTGCAATCTCTCTTAATTTAATAACCTATGGTCACACTCATAGGATATTAAGGGGGCATCAACGGTAGATATACCATCAGCTTAAAAAATAAAAAATTTAAAGTATTAGGATATAACAAAATACGCGAGCTTAGATAGTTCGGACCTAACTGAATTATCAAAAACATATAAAGTATTTGGATATAACCAAATATGCGAGCTTAGATAGTTCGGACCTAACCGAATTATCAAAAACATATAAAGTATTTGGATGTAACCAGATACGCAAGCTTAGATAGTTTGGACATAACCAAATTATCAAAAAACCGAAAACGTTTGGAGTTAACCAGATGTGCAAACTTAACAGGTTTGGAACAAACCAGCCAAAAAACTAATCGATGGTAAGTAGGAACCTAAACCTATTTCGAGATAAGTCGAGATCGAGGCTGGAATATCTTAAAGAAAAATAGTTTCGAACTCTTAACCTTGGAGCAAAAACTGAGGATGAGGAAAAGTGACTAAGCAAAAAAGATATAACCAAATCATTCACATTACATACCATATAAGCACTTTTGGGTTCATGGTTAAAGTAATATCCGACCTTGAAAAATAACGAGGTCGGAAGCGGATAATTTGAACAAACTGTGCATGAATGCATTGAGCTTCGAACCTAAATCCACAATATGTTTGTATGAATAAATAAACATAAATGACTCATCCATAAAAAATGTGCAAAATATTTCGAGCCAAGAAATGTAAAGCATATATAAGTAATATTTAAAGAAATTGTATCAGCCCCTAGGGCATAAATTAAAATAATTACAAAGATTAGGGGGACGCAGCCCCAATAGATGGTCTCCCCGAGATCAGATTTAAGGAAGAGGAGTCTCCTTGGCCCTCTCAGCATCAGCAGCACCGGATTCCTCAGGACGTATAGCATGGCTGTCCTCCTGGGCTCCCTCCGAAGCAGCATCCCGAGCAGCCTTTTCCTTCTCGAGCTCCTCAGCCTCTTCCTTCTCGAGCCGAGCATTCCACCTATCAAGAAGAGTCGCCTCGTGAGGACCTAAGAAGTTGGTGTCCAGATCTTCATTGTAGGCCCACATTCGGTAGATGGCCGAGTCAACCGCTTGTTCCTTCTTCTCTTTGTACTCAGCAAGGAGACGAGCTTTTGCATCCTCCATGATGTCAAAGGTAGCAGCCTTTTCCTCTTCAAGCTTCTTGTTGGTCTCCTGGAGCTGGGTGATCTCCTTCTTATGCTCCTCGAGCTCAGTCTTCAGCTTCCCGAGCTCGGTGGCCATGTCCTCACGTTCCTTGGCTCCTGCCTCAAGCTTCGCATTCACTGCCTTTAGATCATCGCTCGCTTTGAGGTGGAGATTCTTCGCCTCTTGAGCATGAGACTTACTCGAGTGAATCTCGTTGTTCAACTTATAATTGAGCTAGGCGGTAAAGGCAAGAGACTGAAAAAGAAAAATTCATCATTAACACCAAGTCTGTGTGATTATAACCAAGAAGAAGGGCTATAGAAGGATACTTACCGCGGCAGCAAGCTCGATACTCTTCTCATAAAGGACAGTGCAGTCTTGGGTATCATTCAAGCATTGCCATTGGGGAGCTTCGAGACTGCCAAAGCTCAGGCCGATCCGGGACATAACATCTGAGACCAGCGTAGATCCATGGGACCCAGCGACATTGTCAACCACGTATGCATCCATGTGGGTGGAAACTGATAGCTTCTGTGCTCGAGAAGCAGAAGGCCTTCTAGAAGGCGGACCTAAGGATGACTGAACCACCACAGGAGGTTGGGACTCAACCATAGTGGAGGGACCGACCAGCGAAGTCGGCGCCACTGCCGAGGCGACGACCTGCGAGGACGGCGCCGTTGTGGAAGCGCCGGCCTGGGAAGCCGCCGCAGCGATGGAGCTCGAAACCGGCGGAGCAGGAGGAGGGGTTTTCTTGGACCTCTTGGGGCCCTTCCCCGGCTGGTCGGTCTTCAGCGCCCCCGCTCTGGGACTCTTGCTCCTCTTGGCACCAGCACCATCGATGATGTTGTCAAGGTCGGAGTCCATCTTGCAAGCATAAGTCACAACACAGAGTGAGTTAATAAAAGAGAAGCATACAAGTTGTTTCAGTATCACAGACATATAAAGTGATGATAGAAGAAACCTAACTGGAACTCTCCCCCGAGCACGAGCTTGGGGACCATGAAATTCCCCCGTCTTCAGAGGAGGCAGGGGGAGTGCCTTCCCTATATGTGGGTGATAACCTCGAAAGGTCCCTATAATCGTTTGTCCCGTACTGAACAACTATCCCGTTCCACACTTCGTCCATGGTATACATGGTGTCGTATTTCCCAAGCCCACTATCAAACCTATGGACACAGTCATCTACCCAACTCCATATGTAGAAGTGGTATCTATCCTGTGGGCACGAGACTAACCTATTGGGCCTATGTTTTAGTAAGGTGGGGGACCACATTCTCGAGGTAGGGAGGACTTTACCTTCATCCGAATCTGAGCTCGAGGCTTCATCATTAGCCTCATTCCCAGACGGCGGACTCCTCAGGCGAACTGGAAGTGGCGGCCTCGTTTCTCTCCTCGAAGGAAGGGCGCCTGTGGGCAGGGGCACCTGCTCCCAATGTTCGTATTTTTTATTGGACCAGTCATAGGTGGACTGGCCCTCCCCCAAAATTCCGCACTTTCGGAGCTTATCCTCGTGTAAAAGGTATAAGAGAGACCTCCTGCCATGTGGGAGTTGGAGCAGGGTCTCTCTATGCTCCTTCATTGTCTCGTCAGGAGTGGGACGCTGAAAATTGGCTGAAAGACAGCATATTTCTACTAAGTACAGATCTAAGAGCTAAAATCTCGAGCACAGAAATAAAGATAACAAGAATACTTACAAATCCGCCTGAACGAATAGTGTCGAGACGGGGATAGGCTGTCCGTCCAGAAGAAGGCCCTTTTGAAATCAGGCGGATGATTGGGAAGATCTTCAAAGACCTTCTTCTCCTTGGGATAGCTCGAGAGATAATAGAAGCCATCCCCTCCCCGAGCTCGGGAGGGGTTACTTTTCAGACAAAAGAGATACAAAATCTCTTGAGGCGTAGGTCCTTTCCACCCCATCTCGTGGTATAAGGACCTCAGGGCAGACAGCACCCTGTAAGAATTGATGTTGAGTTGGAACGGAGCCAACCCAACGAAATTTGTGAAGTCTTTGAAAAAGACTTCAAGGGCAACAGTGCTCCCGCCCTCATGTGTTCCTGGCCCCAGGCCGCGTATTTCACATTGGCGTCGCGGCCCCCAGGGGCGAAGCAGCTTCGTTCATGGTCGACCGGAGCTCGACACTTCAAGGAGCCTGACAGGCTAAGGTCGTGGAAAGCCAGGATGTCAGTTATCTGACTAGTTGTGGTAACCGAGCTCCAATAGTGCTCGGCCTCAAACATTTCTCTCCTCGGCCGCAAAGAAGAAGGTTCCCCCATCAGTGAAAATTTGAGCTCTCCTTGATGGTATGCGACAATAACCTTTAATGAAGGATCGAGAGGAATCGGCCTAGGTCCTGAATTGGATTCCGGATAGAGGGCCTCTCGAAGAACTCTCCTTTTCCCCTCTATGACCTCGTCTATCTGGCGGCGGTAGTGAGCTCAAATGTCCTCTTGCTCGCGTGCAAGCTCGTATTCTATTATCCGACGTTGATTCCAGGCAAACAGCGATTTTGGGCTCGGAGATTTTGGCTTGTAAGGGATTGCCAGCAACGACCCCCACTGTCTTTCCAGATTCTGTGACATCTAGCGAGAAAGAAAAAATGGTGAGGGCCATGCATGCAAGAGTTTCGAGCTCGAGATTATGAGCTCGGGGTTAAGGAACAAAACAAGCTATATATTAAGGCCCTTATTAAAGAGTTAGGACGTGTGTTCCACGGGAAAGGAAGGAGAGTGGAAATTTTTTTGGAAATCCCAAAAATCAAGGGAAAAAAGAGTGGCGGTTAACCAGAAAAGGCAGCCTTGGGTTTCGTGCATTTGTCAAGGCCCATGTTTTTTACCCGAAATCTTGGTGCACAAGAAAAGTCTCTTAAAATTTTAAAACCCAGAAAACAGGAACCTTGTTCAAACATCAAAACTGGGTATGAACCAGTGATGCAAATTCTATGTTGGGAGTAAAAAAAAAAAAAAACAACACAAGAGCCTATCGGATAGAAATCTCCCATCGTATTATGCTAAGGATGTAAACTAGTACATACACATACACAGCAAGAACAACATGAACAAAAAATAACAAAATGGAAAACGAAGATTGCATACTTACACAATAATGGCGTTTGCAGAGAGATCGTTGATTGAAGGAGAGGTTGCAAATAAGAACTCACGGACTCGAACAGACCAGGGTTTCTTTGTTTCTTTGGCTGAGAAAACATGCACGGGGTAGAAGCTTTATAGGAAGGTTTCTGGTTATGTTTTTTCCTTTTTTCTTGCTCCTGGTGAACGAAGGTAAAAAAGAAGATGAAGAGTGGGGTCTCGTATATATAGATGGAAAAAGGGGGGTTAATCCAGGGCGTTGAATGAAATCCTTGCTAGATCCAACGGATGGGGATCAATGACAAGATGGCGCTGAAAAGGTGGCAGACGGATGATCGTGGGCATGTTTTCAAGGTACTCAAGTACCAAAAATGAGCAATACCCAGCTGACGCGTGTCCATTTTCAAAAGTGTATGACGATACAGTTCTCAAAGAAAGTAGTTCAAAAGTTTCCTTCTCTTAGGATTCGAACAAATACTTTTGAGGGGGCAAGATGTTATACCCAGATTTCGAGCTATGTTAAATATGACCTCGAAAGGTGGATTCGTAGCAAGTGGACTCATAAGGTTTGAAGTATGCTCCAGGATTGAATATCGAGCCTGCTAGTCATAGACGACCTCGAGTATGGTGACCTTGAAGTATTCATGACCTCGAAAGGTAGCTCCAGAAACGCATCCATCCTCAGGGATGACCTCAGATCAGGGGTCCCGAGCTCAACGCACATACGATCTCGAAAGCCATGTGACCTCGGGAGATGTCTCTAGCTTGAAAGATGACGGGAAACCTGGGAAGCTAAAGCCTTGGAGATATATGACAACCACCTTGAATATCTATAAGTGTTGTCCATACGAGATGTAATCCTCATTTATTACTGTAAATCCCCTAGAATCGTGGGATATTATTTGGTCAGTTATACGTCCCCTGGTCTTCAGGGGACATTTCCTTTTATATCTGATTATAGGCATTTAAAGCCATTAATTTTATTCACAAAAAGAGTAACTACCCAAAATATGTGGGATAGTATTCTGCAGCCTTCTCTATAAATAGAGGGGTCATGCACCATTGTAATGGACCGAAATTCTGAACCTTGAGAGAAAACTCTGAAGAATTCATGTTGAAGAATTTTCAGAGATAATCTTGAGTTTAATAACAGAGACTCGTGGACTAGGCAGATTTAACTGCTGAACCACGTAAAAATCGTGTGTTTGTGTTGTCCTATTTAATTGGCCATTATCAGTTATTGTTTACGTGCTCTTCTTTCACTGCTGACAAAAAACGGCGTCAACACCTTTCATCAATGATTGCCCCAAGGATAATGGCATCATGCATTATATTGATCATGTCTAACACATGTTCTCTAACAGAAACTCCTTTCTTCATTTTCTTGGTCATGTAGGATCTGGTGGCCTCATGCCTGCACTGATTTGAGTGTTGCCCAAACATATCATGAAGGGTATCCCAAATTTCATAAGCATTCTCATTGTTCTCAAACTTCTTTCTAAGCACATCACTCATACTCGCAAGCATATAACACTTTTCTTTGTTGTTTGATAAGATCCAATTATCAAACTTTTCCCTTGCAGTTTTGGCAGCAGTAGCGAGAGGGACTTTAGGACATTCCTCGGTCAAGACAAATTTGTGGTTCTCACATATTAATACAATGTTCAAGTTTAATTTACATATCATGTAGTTTTCACCAGTCAACTTTTCATTATCAAGTAAAGAAGATAAAGGATTTGAGCTAGACATGATTGCTGAAAATAAATAAATAAACAAAGATGAATTTATGCATATAATAAATATCAATAATTTTTGGAATAGTAAACGTGATGCATAAATGCAACAATTAAAGAACACATAAAAAATAATTGCTAATTCCATGATTAATTAATTGAACATTAATGGACCAGCCTTAGGGTAGGTCAGACTAATTCCAAATTAATTTTGAGACAATTTCTCAAATTTATAAGTGAAAACTTAAATCAACATTTCTCTTTTGACTTATAAACAACCGCTTGTTTGGTCAAGAATACACTAGTCCTCTTGAAAGCCTAATGTACCTTATAAGTGTAACCCATTATTTTAGATCAATGACTTAACTCAAAAGTGTGCCTTAGGGTCAGTCAAACTTTAAATACATCATTAAATCCTATTCTTGAAAAAGAAGTTTTCCTTGAGAAAAACACAGTCGGAAGCCTTCCTTAGAGGGACACAAGCAATGGTGTCGCAAGGCCCTCTCCATGTTACGTCGGTGCTAACTAATAATGGAGACTATGGGACTTATTGTCATAACTCCCTCTCCCACTCACTATTTTAAAATATGTATTTTCTCAAAACATCCTATGTTTTTTAATTAGTTTGTAAAAATGAAATGATCTATTTTTACCAAATGATATTCTAATAATTACTAATCCAATTAAGCAAAATTAAAATTATAGAACTATGCCCTAATTAATTCAATTTTAATTTACTATAATTACTAGGAATATCATTTATTAATAAAATAACTTTGTTAAATACTAGAAATTAAAAAAAAATTAAAATCTATTTCCCATCTTAAAGTAGTTAAAAACTAGATTTATTATTATATGGTCCATCACATAAAGCATATAATGACAAAGGACAATCCTAAGGCATGTTTCTACTCATATGAGATGCATGCTAATTTTAAATAATGTGTGGGTAATATGTATGGCATGTTAAAAATGCATGATAAAATATTAAAAAATTTAATCACATTCAAACATTTAAATAAATAAATGTGGGCCGGGTGTCTTTGGTATTTCTAGAAAAATTACAACACTTGCAAAATTGTACATAAAAATGTAAGAGACTAAATAAAACCTAAAGAGATCTCTATCTTCAACTTTGGGCCTTCACAAGTAGTCTTGACCCATTAAGCCATTTCTCCATTTAATTTTGAATTAAAATAACTTTTAATTATCTTAAACAAATTTTAAGAATAATTAACTTTGGGCGTTAATGCCCAATAAGTTATTACGTCCACTTTTGAATTTGGGCTCAAACAATTAATCCAAAACAAAACATTTTTTAATTATGGGCTAAAATTAATTAGGCCAACAATTTAAATGGATAACAATGTGCAAACCCTAGGATTAAAAACCCTAGGGCTAACGGCACAAGGAGGCTCAACGTGGGGTAGGGGGCATGGCGGGAGGCACGCGGCTGCTGGTGGCTGGCGCATGGGCGCGGGGCAGCAGGCGCGAGGCGCGCACGACTGGAGAGGCTTAGAGGTGCGCGGTGCGCATAGCAGGTAGCACAGGGGCACGTGCAACACAGGCGTAGGGGCACGCACATGGGAGCCTTAGGCCACGGGGTCGTACGGCAGCCTTAGGCTCGGGCTTCAAGGCACGGAACCTATGGCTCGGGCCTTACAATTTTTTTTTTAATAATTTAATGCAGAAAATTAAATTTCAAAATATTCCCATGCCCCAAAATGGCTTACATTTTTCATCTAGAAATTTAAGAACAATTCCTAAACCGAAAACACCATATAATTAACGACCCTTAAGAATAAAATTGAATCATACATACATCCATCCATTCACACATATTACAATAACATAAGAATGCATATTATGCCCACACAGTAATTAATGTATGCAGATATTAATGACCGCTCTGGTACCAATTGTTAGAAGCAAGTTTCCTAATACACAGCAAAATGGTGGTGGGTTGGCTCAGTGTACAACAAAAATTTTGTAACATATTTAAACTACTTTTAAATATGTGGATTCATTAATATACATACATTAATCATAAACAAGAATAAAGAACATACCTCTTGAAGCATATCAAGTGTCATTGCTATCTTTTCGTAAAATGAACGAACTTCCTATCCAAGCTACTCCCAGGTACTCATACCAAGATCTTCGACAACATTCTCTACACCTCAAGAAGTGTGTGGGCACTTAGAGAATAAATGATGGTATATTTATGATTCAACTTGATGTACTCAACACATGAGATTAAGATAATACACCTGAGATTGGTTCTGTATCTTTTTCAGTGAGGGATAGAAAAATGTCATTCTTTTCTTAGAGCGAATAAACTTTGTATCTCTTATTTTCTGATAAGTCTAACTTATATTGAAAATATTTAATTTTAAAAATAAATAAATATGTAACCAATTTACAATTTATTTTTTAATTAATTAATTATCTCATTAATGAAAATATAAAAATTAACTATTGATTTTTCCATTAATTAATTAATTAAATAAATAAAAGTGAAAAATCTATCCTTGAAATATATATGGCTCACGACTGTGTGTGTCGTGCAGCACCCTATAAATTATGGATATTTGATTTTTCCACAATTATTTAATTATTTATTCAAACTACCTTATCAGATAAAATACAACCTAATAATTAATTCAAATTTAAATTTATTATATTTTTAACTAATTATCAAATATAGTTAATTATTTGAATAAATATCAATCTTTTAAATTCAAATCCAATTTGAACTTATTAGATGATTATCTCCCACTCAAATAAAGATATTTAATTATTTATATCAATTAATTAAAACTAATTTTAATTAATACTAATTTTGAAAATTAAATATTAATTTATTATAATTTCGAAAATGATAATAATTTAATTATTTATATAATTTTGAAAATTACATAGTAATTAATTATTAATTAATTTTGTTAATTACAACTAATTTGTAATTAATTAATTAATCATTATTATCACATAATTGCATATTTGGCCCGAACCATTATTATTATTAACAACAAATTTCTTCTTAATTATGTCTTTTCACCATTTTACCATTTATATCAACCCTTGCCTTGAATAATATTGATATAGCCACTATGGGGACCTATAAACATATAATTCAAAGCTCCAATAAATTTGAGATTATTAATTAAACTCTTTAATTAAATAATCTTAATTTATTAATCTCATGATTACTCCACTATAAATATGATATTGATACTATAAATATAGATTCCTTATTTGTATACTATGCTCCCAGCCATTTACATTAATGAGTTCCCAAAACAAAAGTTTCTAGCCTGATCATTCTGACAGACCCTAACGAGTGAATCAAAGAACTCATATAACATAAACAGGAGTTCATAGTTACTTTAGGATTAAGATCTATTTGTATATGGTCATCAGTTGATATATTTAATTAATACTTCAAAATGGTATTTAACTAAGTATTAATAAACATATCTGGTCATGTTCTATATATTCTCTAATATATAAAGTACCTCCACTAGAGTGTCCTACTACACTAGTAATCCGGATCTAGATCACATGTATTCATAATACTAGTGGACCATACTTGCAGTAATTAATCTAAAGATTCCATAAATTTATTTTACTACGAACTATTCAAGTTCATTTATCTCAAACACAATCCTCCCGTACCAATACGTGGTTGAGATCACATATATGAACTTATGAATGTTTTAGATATTTACTTAATATTATCATAGAATAATATAGTCCATAAAATATATGCATAGAAAATTCAATTTATTTATTTATTTCTTGAAACAATGTATACTTCATATGATTTCTGGGCACAATTCCCAACATCCCCTTCTTCATCCTCCGAGTCGGAGTCTTGTCCTTGCCTCCGAGCAATCTTTAACATGATCTTTTTAAACTTTCCAATTCTGCATGGAGAGGATCATGATTGGCACTTTGTACCGAGTATGCCCCCTGGTCGGGCATAGCTTCTCGCCTCCGAGCATTAAGATTGTCTCAGAGGTCTGGTTGTGGTTGTCTCCTGGGGAAATCCTGCTCTATTCCTGCAAGCATTCAAGTTGTCTCACAAATCAGGCTGCGCATTGCAGGGACAGTCGTCCTTTAGGGGATCCTACTTCTGTTTCCCCTCCCGAATAAAAGTTATCATTATTTACCGAGACATTGATTCATCATCCATGTTTTACAAAGACTTCTTTCATGTTGACTCCTTACCCAGGGTTTCCCCAGGGTTGGTGAGGTATTAAGGGAGCTCCTCATCCATGTTTGACGCGATCTGTCGCAGCGTGTCTGGGCGAAAGGCCCTGGGCTCCACTGACATTGTTGGTCTGGCGATTCTTCTATACCTCATGCATTTCAAGGTCATTGGCTCTCCTTCAAGCGTCGATGGGCTCGGAAGCCTGAAGAGTCCTCTTTCTCTTCTGTGAAGGCTCAACCTTATCCTTCCCACGAGCTTGAGGCGCGGGTGGTGCTTCAGCTGGGTGCACAGGTGGGACGCCAGCTGGCTGCTCTAGCGCCATGTCAACAGGGTGCTGGGGAGGCACACCCGCTTGTTGGATAGGTGGCAGTTCAGCTGGTTGTGTAGATGGCATGCCAGCTGGTTGCCTAGGTGGTACTTCGTCATGAGGGTCCACTTGTAGCCCTTGAGCTGCCGAAGTACCCTTCACAACATTAACCACCTCCAGTAAGGCGGTGATACTACCCTCTTGAGCCTCTATTTTCTAATTTTGGGAGGCAACTTGGCTCTTAAGGGCCACCACTTATGGTGGCTCTTCCATGCAAAACAACTGGGAGTGCTCACTCTCATATTTTTCACATCTATCCTTGGCTTCGTAGCCCTCATTTTTCATCATAATCGTCGTCGTGGGCCACCTCCGGATCAACTGGTGGTGGTGGTCAGCTTAGTTCTCCTCCCACAGCGGCAGTGAAAGAAGGAATTTCTTCTATAACGTTTCTTCTGGTGTTCACCATGGCTGTGACTCAAAGCTTTCTTCAAGCTCTCAATGAAAGCACCAAAAATGTTGACTAGCATTTTAGCTAATAACTAATTAAAAACAAACCTAAAAAAAATAAAGAAAGAGACATAAGGATTTACATGGTTCAAGTTATTAATTAACATTAGTCTACGAGTCACTTGTATTAGGATGAGAGATGCTTGGAGGTTTCGAGCTTCTATGGAGTTTCAAGCAACTTTCAAGTAATGTTTGAATACAAAAATCTAGGGATCATTTACAATGTGTGCCCTAGCCCTATTTATAGATGGGTGAGGGAAATTAATTCCCTATTGAGGGAAAACTACAATTATTCTCCCATAATGGGGTATTAAATTAATAATAAACGATTCGTTCTATAAATTAACGTGATGGTGGGCCCCTACGTATCTCAACGGGCCAAATTATGAGGTTTCAGACCACTACTTTTTGGAGGTAGCACGTCCTTGACAGTGTAAGGGGGTAGCTGGACATTTTCCCATGTCAAGCAGCATCGTGAGACATTCTGCTTTTCGCTTGTACATACTTGACACCACAATCTACTCTTGACACCTCACACTCTACTCCAGGCCCAGTGGAGGAATCTCACAGGCCTGGAGGACTTGAATGTAGGAAATGTGAGATGGAGAGGACATTCTGCATGTGGCTCTCGGGAAGTAGCCTTCCTTGAGGACATACTTCTTTATAGGTTGTGAACGGGGAATAAAAGGCAAGGCTTTCCTTCCGGGGAGCTCTAGGCGAGCTCTAAGGGACTTAATCATCTTCTGTGAAGATCTAATTACTCTTAATGTATGCCACGTGTCACCTGGTGAAAACATGGACAACACTCTTTATTCATCAAGATAACATCTAACAGTTTCATTGCTTTATTAATTTATGTCTATGATATAGATATTGCATCTAATAATGACTTAGATGTTACCTTGTTTAAACAACAACTAAATTCTATTTTTAACTTAAAGGACTTAGTCATTTGTGTTTCTTTTTAAGATTGGTCGTTCTCAAAGTTGGATTTATGTATCTCAATTCCCTTTTACTCTTCAATTATTAAATGAAACAGAATACTTGGGCACTAAAGTTTCCTCCACACTAATGGAGCTAAATACTAAACTTAGTGAGGATGAAGGAGAATTCTTACCTGATCGTACAACTTATAGGAGTCTCATTGGTAAATTAATTTACTTATCAATCACTCATCCTGACATCTCTTATGTTGTAAATCATTTCATTAAGTTTTTAACTTCACCCATACTACGTTCATATACAAGCAGCCCAATGCATCCTTCAACACTTAAAAGAAACTTCAAGCCAAGGCCTTTTGTTTCACTCTTGTTTTAAACCACACTTAAGTGTATATGCTTAATCTAACTTTACTTCTATAGATTTCAGTCTTAAAATTTTTCCAGATGTCGATTGGGGATCTTGTCTTAACACAAGGTGCTCGGTCCCAAGCTACTACATCTTCCTTGGCCAATCACTGATTTCATGGAAATCAAAGAAGCAAACCACAGTCTCTTGCTCCTCTGTTAAGGTTGAATATCGTGCCATGGCCAACACTACTTGTGAAGTCACATGGTTGATTGCCTTACTCATAGACTTCCACATCACTCACAACAATCTAGGCATTTTATATTGTGATAGTACAGTTGCAATACACATATCGAAAAACCCTGTTTTCCATGAGAGAATAAAGCACATCAACATAGATTGTCATATTGTCCGTGACAAAATACAAGAAGGGTGCCTCAAACTCATTTGTGTTCCTACAAAGCACAATATTTTTGACCTACTCACAAAGCCATTGTTCCCTGCTCAGTTCAAGGAATTGATCTCCAAGATGAATGTTAAGAACTTATACATTTCATCTAGAGGGGTCTATTAGGATTAGCAAGTTAGTTAGTTAGTTGGGTTTTGTATTAGTTGTTTACTCTTCAACCAATTTTGTTACGAATTGGTTTAGAGTTGGTTACAAGTTAGTTTTAGGCTAACTAATACCTGCTCATTGACCCTACTTGTATTTGGACCTCACATGATTTTACAAAGCTTTTCAATAAAACTAATTGTTTCATCCTAATACTTTCCAATCTCTATCATATTCTTCTTATTGAGATCCTGTTCTCTTATTATCATAAAGCTTTTATGTTCTCTAACATGAAACCATGTACTTCGCATTAACAAGATTCATGTCATTCTTAAAGCATGGGTATGTTATCTTCATGTTATCCCGACCTTATATTCTTCAAGTTAAAATAAACTTATATGCTTTTAAATAAGTATATGTTATCTTTGTATTGAATGTAATTTAAAATACTTTTAAACAAACTTTGTTGACATCATATTGGACAAAATGTTTAATGCATACAATCATAAAAAAATATTTCTAAAAAATCTCATCTTTATTGATAATATACTTTTTTACATCATTAGATCTATGCAAAGTATTTATTCAAACTTATAGAATTCCAAATTCTTGGAATATTTTTCCCACAATGGAGATGCTTCAACGTGTACGATCTTTTCCCCATCACTATGTTGATCTCAAAAGGACCGCCCCAATTATGTTAAAATTTATTTGGAACTGTTGCAACTTTCCTAAGCACCCAATCTCCTTTTTGAAAGGTTCGAGGATAATGTTCTTGGCATTATAATGTCCTTTTTGAAGCTTTTATAATGTTTTAGGGAATTTTTAACTTATTTAGTTATGTTTGTGCAGGATCACACTTTTGTTGCCTGTGTTTGATAATATTTCAGGATCTATGAAAAATGGAGAAAAGGAGTGTGCTTGGCCTCGAGAATATGCAATTTAGTGAAAAAGGCAATTTGAGCCGCAACGCTAAGCTTAAAGGCTGTGGCGCTACGATTAGAGAGAGACGACCAAAATTCTGGGAAGTAAGGGCAGTGACGCTTGCATTTTGTGCCACGACACAATTGTTTTGGGATTTTGCGCCACAGCGCAACACCTTAAGGGTCGCGGCGCTTGTCGAGGCAGAGGCGAGATGTATTTTTAATTCTGTAAATGGGCCGCGAGGCTTCAGTCGATCAAAGTGCAGATAAGGCAACTATATTTAGCAGGGGAAAAAGTGGAATTTGACATTTAAAACACATGCACTTATATAAGCAACATTACAACGATTTATGAAAGAATAACCCTAAGGAGATAATCAATGAAACACTCTGCGGAGGCAAAAGATTGAAGATCTACTAGTTTTTATCATTCTTCTTCTTCTTTTACTATCTATTGTAGTGATGTTTATACTTAGTTTAATGGGTTTGATTATGTGTATTATGAACTAGTTTCTTATTTAGAATGTTAATGGATTCTTCTTAAAACCTTATGATTATCTAATGTAGATTTTATGAATTTTCTATCAATATTGTTAATTATTTGTATTGTGGTTAATGCTTGTGAATGTTTGATCACCATTTGCGTGATTTATATGATTTTGACCTGAGATCTGAGAAGTGAATGATAAATATGCTATAGTTAAATAATCATAAATTTATATTAGACGAGAGTACCTATATGATTTGTGAAGCTTAGGGATTACATGCTTAATGACTGCAATATGTTAATTTACCGCACACATGTAAGATATTTACTTATTGTAGAGAGTTATAAGTCCTAGTAAGAATATAATTTTCAGTTGTAATCTACTATCATGATAGAGATAGGAACTCTTTAATTCACATTAGAGAGACATAGGTGGATAGTAGACGAAGTTAATAACTCTGTATCTTTATCCATTGAATTAATATATTTATTATTGAGTTCTCCATTGTTGAGTTCTCCATTGTTCTGATTAATTGTTTATCTCTTTTAGTTTAGTAAATTCTATATTCATCATTCATCAAATCAATTAGAAATAAAGATTGATTCTTGGTAATTAGTATCAGTCCTCATGGGAACGATACTCTACTTACTACTTACTACTTTATTACTTGTTTGCGATTGTGTATACTTCCGTACATAATTTTCACAACACTAAGTGATGTTACTTTGCATGCCTTATTTGTGCCACCTCTCAATGCTCTTCTACAAGGTCTACATTTCTAGCTACTTGTCTGCTATTTGTTTCTTTGTTGGCCACGATCTTTGATTTGAGGGTCGATAACC
This sequence comes from Humulus lupulus, assembly GCF_963169125.1. Lineage (NCBI taxonomy): Eukaryota > Viridiplantae > Streptophyta > Magnoliopsida > Rosales > Cannabaceae > Humulus > Humulus lupulus. Next base: position 134,240,403 of record NC_084799.1, read on the forward strand.
TTGCTTCCATTGGAATCACTGCCTCTATGACATAAATCATAGAAAATGACTATTCTCTAGTTAAGGCTTGCTTTGTGGTTTTGTATGCCATTAGAACTTTCAACAGTTTTTCTAGTCATCTTTCTTGCTTATCTTCTAAGTTCTTTATGTTTTCAAAGATGACCTTGTTAGTTACTTCAGGTTACTTTTCCCTTGTTGATAAGTAATGAAAGAGAAATTAAGTTTGATCTTTAAATCATTGCAAAACTCCTTCACCTTTGGATTTTGAAATTGTGTTCATTTAACCACCACGATCTTTGTTGGTATCCCGAATTGACAGATTATGTGCTACCAAATGAAATTAATCGCATTAGCTCAATTTGTAGTGGTATAAGCCTCTTCAACAACCCACTTTGTCAAGTAATTAGTATCCAACAAGACATATCTCTTGCCTCTCGACACTCTTGGAAGCTCCCCAGCGATATCCATGCCCCATTCTGCAAACGGTCATGGTGTCATAATTAAATTTTACTATTGGGTTGTTTGTGAGTCAATGAAGAAAACCTTTGACAATAATCACATTTCTTAGCATGCTCATGAGCTTCTGTCGTCATATATGACTTTATTACCATGATGTAGGAACATTGTAGGCCATGCTTCCTAAATGGTTCTCGCAAAGACCACCACAGATTTTTTCCGATGACCCTCACTACTTTCCTGGGTCAGAGGCACTTTAGGTATGGCCTTTTTAAAAAAATTCTTGTACTGCTTCCCATTTATCAAAGAATTCCTTGGTGCCTTCATTTGCAGAGAGTTTGCTTCCTTCCTATTCTTTGGCTTTGTCTCATCATTGAGGTAACAGATGATGGGATCCATCCAGCATTCAGATTCTGCTTTGATGGACAAAACTTGTTTATGGTCACAGGATCGACTGACTGTATAGTTAGTGTGTTTGGTGCAATCCCTACTAGAAGCTTTCTTTACTAGCTCATCAGCTTTCTGATATAATTCACGTGGTACTTGCTTGATTTTAAAAAATTCAAATTTCTTCACTAGCAAGGGCACCTAGCCATTGCAATCCTTCGTTTGAGGATTTTTTGCTTGGAAATTCTCTGACACTTTTTCAGCCATGAGCAAGGAATCTACCATGCTTTGGGCAAGCTCTAACCCATATATTAATGCTTTATACTCTACCTATTGGGGGAGAGTGAGATAACACCACCACAAAAAATAAAATCCACACAAAATTTAGATTGGCAGAGACTTAAAAAGATTGAGAAAGAAGTTGCAAACCCAAGTATATCAATGGAGTTCTTCAATGTTTGATGAAGCTTCAAAATCCCTAGGCATATCACCACTTTGAAATAATCCTTTGAGCAAACCAAAACACAAACCAAGGTTTATACACGTTGTAGAACGTTGTCCTAATACTCTATTTCTCAGCCACCATTTATGCTTGAGGCCTTCTTTTTGAGGAAATGAGGATTGAGATTGAACAAGTCTTCAACTCTCTAAGTCAAGCACTTTCTTGGAGAAAACTAGAGATTATCGGAGCTAGAGAGAGAATGAGGGTAGAGAGAGATTACAGAGAGTGATCAAATCTCCCAAATCACTGTTTTTTACCCATATATAGAGTAAGCACAGTCATTAGGTCTAACCAATTGGATTAGACTTGCAAAACACGTTATTTTGAGCATTTACGTAAATCCACGTAATACAGCAAGCGACGTGTCGCCTGCTAGGTTTTCTAGAAACCCTAGCTTCCAGGCGATGTAACACCTCCTGGGTGGTGACATATCGCAACCCCCTCTGACTTTGGACACTTCCAAAGGTCCAAAAAAATGCTCCATAGACCACCAAACTTTTTGGGAACCCTTAGATACTTTTATGTATCACTTTGGGCCCAAATTTACATTTTCTAAGTACCTACAATTTGAAACTCAAATTCACATCTTCACTATGTGAATTCTACTAAATGTTTATACCTTGCTTGTATTTTAACACTTTATCATTTTTATTTATTTAACCAATCATAACAATCCCCCCTTTGGTTAAATACAAGCCACATTCTCTAGCTTAAACAGTTTTGGTGCATAAAATAAAGTGCCTATAGGTTTGAACTTTATCTTAGTGAAAATACCACAAAGTATTATCGAAATCATTAGTAGCTTAGAGCTTAAACCAAGTATTCCATATGATAACACCAGTGATACCTCACACACCTCCACCATATCTTTTGTTTTCCCACTTTCTCGCTTAGAACTATCATGACCATGTGCTCATCTCTTCATGGACTTTCTGGGGAAAAACTCCAACTCCCATGACAGGTGGCACCACCACTAAGTCCACATAGGTGAAGTTCTTATAGCATATTTACTACCTTTATAGATGCTTGTTACACTCAACTAGACTTCATTAAAAGCCTTAGGCTTAACCCTAACTCGGTAGCAACCAACACTAACCGTCTCAAATGGAACTCATCATAAACTTTAGTACTGAAACTATTCACTTATCAATGACTTGTTCTTACCCGTTGAACTATTTCCCTTGATTTATACAATTTGAGAGTTGGGTTTCCTTTGAAGTAGAACTTACTAACCTTCTCACAAGAGGTTTTGTAAATGGATCTGCTAAGTTCTAACTTGTTTTAACATATATAAGATCAATATGATTCTACCTTGAATCAACTGTCTCACATATTAATGACTTAGACTAATGTGTCTAGACTTTCCATTATACACACTATTATATGCTCTAACAAGTGTGGATTGCCTATCACAAAATATTGAAATTGTTGACACCATATTCGTGGTTAAAGGAATACTCATCATGAGATTCCTAAGCCACTCGGCCTCTTTGCTGGCTGCCGCTAAAGCTATATACTCCACTTCCATGGTTGAGTGTGAAATACATGTTTGCTATGAGATTGCACCTCCTCCAAAAGTAAACACCCAACCGATGGATGAGAGATTATCTTGAATTCCCGATATCCAATTAGCATCAGAATATCCTTCAAGTATCTTTAGAAATTTTGTATAGTGAAGACTATACTCTTTGGTACCCTTAAGATAACATAGTATTCTCTCAATATCTTTCCAATGCTTCATACTTGGATTGCTAGTAAACCTACTAAGTTTACTAACCACATAGTACATTAGGCTACCTATTTCACTTGCATATTCCAATTTAGTCACCGCTCTTCCTTCATTCTTTCCAAACTTCATGTTTGAATAAAATGGTGTGTGTGCCTCTTTGATTTTAAGATGACTTAATTTGTCAAGCACTTTCTCAATATAGTGGGTTTGACTCAACACAAAACCCCCACTATTCCTTCTGACTTTGATACCTAGAATGGTATCCATCTCTCCAAGGTCTTTCATTTTGAAGTTAGAAGATAGGAACCTCTTCATTTCCATTATTCTTTTCATGTCATTACTCAAGATCAACATATCATCTACATATAGGCATACAAGAATGATATAGTCACCACAAGTCTTAGAGTATAAGCACTTGTCCACATTATTGTCTCTAAATCCATTAGAAACAATTACTTTATCAAACTTCTCATGCCATTGTTTTGGAGCTTGTTTCAAACCATATAATTATTTGACAAGTCTACACAGTTTATGTTCATTTCCTTGAAGAACAAAATCTTCCGGTTGTTCCATATAGACCTGCTCCTCAAGATCCCCATTTAGGAATGACATTTTGACATCCATTTGGTGAACATAAATGTTGTATATAGATGATAAGGCAAACAACAATCTTATAGATGTAGTTCTTGCTACCGATGCATATGTTTCAAAGTAATCTAGTTCCTCTCTTTGTTTGAAACATTTGGCTACTAGCCTAGCCTTGAAGGTTTGTATGGTGCCATCGGTATGGTAGTTCTTTCTAAATACCCAGTTGCACCCCAATTGGTTTGGACCCCTTTGAAAGGTCAACCAATTCCAAAGTGTTGTTTGACATAACTGAATCCATTTCACCATTAATTTCCTCCTTCCAAAAAGTGGAGTCCCTTGAGGACATTGCTTCCTTGAAGGTTTTGGGATCATTTTCTATTTGAAGTACTATTGGATGTTTCAAAGTAACTTCCTCATTATCACCTTCAACAAAGGTATAGTGTCTCTATTTGAGAACATTTCTCATTTGATCCCAAGTCTTTTAGCCTTTGGCTCCTTCTAGGCAATTGAGGTTGCACACCACCTATTGTAGGAGTCTCCTCTTGAGGCTCTCTAGTTTGAGTTGGTTCTAACTTGTTATCATTGTATGAAATATTCTCAATGAACTCAACCTCTCTATATTTAATTATTACATTAGACTCCAAGTCTAATAATCTATAAGCTTTGGTATTTTGGGCATAACCCATAAATGCACATCTTATAGCTCTTTGACCCAACTTAGTCCTTTTGGATTGATGCTCTTGCAATAAGCAAGACACCCCCACACTTTAAGATAACCAATGTTTGGTTTCTTTCCTTTCCGTAACTCATATGGAGATATATTATTTTTCTTCATGCGAATACGATTCTAAATATGACAAGCTAATAGCAAGGCTTCACCCCACAAACTAAAATTCAATTTAGAATGTAATAGCATAGCATTAATCATATCAATATATGTTCTATTCTTTCTTTCGGCTATACCATTTTGTTGTGGAGTATAAGGGGTTGTACATTCATGAATTATTCCATGTTCTTCACAAAACAAGTTAAATTCATTTGAAAAGTATTCACCACCCCTATCACTTCTAAGTATTTTAATTTTCCTTTCAAGTTGATTTTCAACTTCCACTTTATACACTTTAAGCACATCAAATGTTTCATCTTTATTTTTAAGCAAATATACATATGTGAACTGAAAGTAATAAAATATATACTTCCTCCTCTAGTCAACATTCCATTAAGTTCACATAAATCACTATGTATCAAATCTAACAATTTAGAGTTTCTTTACCATTTTAGATTTAACACATAATTCACATTTTTCATGCTTAACATTATCACAATCAATTAATCCATATTTGACAGCCCTTTTAATTATGCTAAATCTTATATGTGCAAGTCTAACATGCCACCAAGTAATAGAATTTAAGTCAAGCATATAACAAGAAGAAGAAACTTTATTGTTCACATGGTCAATAGAAGTACAAAGTTTAAACATGCCATCACAAGCATATCCCTTTCCAACAAAAACATTGTCTTTTGATAAAATGAGCTTGCCAGAATCTATCACAACCTTGGTTCCCAATTTTCCAAGCAAATTGCCACTCACAAGGTTTCTACTCATTTCCAATACATACAAAACATTAGTGAGTAGAACCTTCTTGTCGGATGTGAAGAACAAGTCAATAGTTCCCTTTCCTTTAACCTTGGACCTTTTCTCATTGCCCATTTGAATTTCATGCCCTTCCTTTGAAGATTCAAAGGTCTTGAATGGAGATATATCATAGGTTACATGAATGGTGGCAAAAGTATCATACCACCACCCACTCACTTTTCCATGACTAGCATTTACCTCACTAAGTGTGGCCACTAGCTCCTCTTGAGCCGAGTTGACCTTTGCTTCATTGTTATGGCTCCTCTTGAACCTACAATCTCTTGCAATGTGACCATTCTTGCCACCACATAGCAAGGTCCCTTGGAACTCTTGAATTTCCCTTCATTCTTTTTGGGCCCCAAGGGTTTTTGGCCTTTGCCCTTGTTCTTGCCATTTCCCTTGCCTTTGTTAGGAGGATTTGCCACAATATTGGCCTTAGAAGTCTCTCCATTGGAATTCTCATCATTTAAATCTCTAGAACGAGATTCCTCCTCAATTATAAAGTGTTTGAGAATTTCCTCCAAAGAAATCTCTTAATTTCTATGGAGCATCTTTTTCCTAAAGCCTCTCCATGAAAGAGGTTACTTGGCTATAATGGCACCAACAAGAAATTGTTCCCGCAATACAATTTTGAGATAGACAATTTATTCACAATAATTTGCAGCTCATGAATTTGAGGGAGAATGGATTTATCATCATAAAATTTAAATTCCATATATGGAGTAATAAATAATTTATTTGTACCTTCCTCTTCCGCTTTGTACTTCTTTTCCAAGGCCTCCCAAATCTCCTTGGCGGTCTTGGTGTTGGTGTAGAGATCATAGAGCCTATTCGATTGAGCATTGGGAATGTAACCCCTACAAATCAATTCATCTTCTTTGCGCTTCTACCTTTCTTTGACGATTTCTTGACTATCATCTTCCTTCGACTCCTCCAAGGCTTTTAGGTCCTTGTCCAAGACATAGTAAACATTCAAAGTAGTGAGCAAGAACCTAATCTTGTCTTGCCAACGCACAAAATTAGTCCAATCAAATCTATCTAATCTATCAAAGTCTTGTGTCATGATTCTCAAAGCCGAAAGAGAGTTAGATTTTTCCATGATATGCTATCTCATATTATAGAGTATTAGAATGTTGGGGGAGAGTGAGATAACACCACCATAAAAAATACAATCTACACAAAATTTGGATTGACAGAGACTTAAAAAGATTGAGAAAGAAGTTGCAAACCCAAGTAAATCAATGGAGTTCTTCAATGTTTGATGAAGCTTCAAAACCCTAGTAAAATCACCACTTTGAAACAATCCTTTAAGCAAACCCTTGAGCAAACCAAAACACAAACCAACGCTTATACACATTGCAGAACATTGTCCTAATACTTTATTTCCTATCCACCATTGATGCTTGAGGCCTTCTCTTTGAGAAAGTGAGGATTGGGATTGAAAAAGCCTTCAACTCTCTAAGTCAAGCACTTTCTTGGAGAAAACTAGAGATTCTTGGTGCTAGAGAGAGAATGAGGGTAGAGAGAGTGATCAAGTCTCCCAAATTACTATTTTTTACCCATATATAGAGTACATACCATCATTAGGTCTAACCAATAGGATTAGACTTGCAAAACACGTTATTTTGAGCATTTACGTAAATCCACGTAATATAGCAGGCGACGCGTCGCCTGCTAGGGTTTCTGGAAACCCTAGCTTCCAGGCGATGTATCGCCTCCTATGTGGCAATGTATCGCCATCCCCTCTGACTTTGGACACCTCCAAAGGTCCAAAAAATGCTCCAAATGCCATCAAACTTTTTGGAACCCTTAGATACTTTTATGTATCACTTTGGACCCAAATTCGCATTTTCTAAGTGTCTACTATTTGAAACTCAAATTCACATCTTCGCTATGTGAATTCTACTAAGTGTTTATACCTTGCTTGTATTTTAACAATTTATCATTTTTTTTAACCAATAATAACACTACCTCATTATTGTTAGCTGGAAAGTCAAGAAGAAGTTTTTCTTCAATCCAAAGTCTAATGGAGCATCTAAATCCTTATCGATACCCACACCAAGAATGTTCAATGATCCATCCATGCTCGTCATTTAAGTGCAATTGTCTTCTAAGTTTTTTAGTTCTTCAACCATAATAGGGCTCACTGAATGGATTTCCACAAGGAAACCAAGTATAATTTGTCCCTTCTTAGCCTTCTTTGGAAAGTACGCCCAAAAGATCTGGCTTTGCAAGGATCTGTCGAATTGGAAAATATGTCAAGATCGTGATGGTATTGGTCTCAAAGTACAACTTTAGATTCTTCTTGGTTGTGACTAAAGCAAGCATAAGATTCTCCAAGGTATTTTACCTTATATCGACAAGCATTTTTCAGTAGCAAAGCACTGGTTGTTAGCTTCCCTCTTTTTTCCAAAATAACAACGAACTGGCTTAGTTACATGAACAACTCCAATAAATGATTTTTTTTCTTTATGCACTGAAAGAACGTCTAACATTTATTAAACATCCTTGAAATTAATTTTCTTAGAGCAACAATATTCTCAATGATCTCCTGGACATCCCTCACAGTTTGAGGTTTGGTTATCTCGAATAACGAACTAATCATGGTTGAGTTAGATTCCATGCCATACTTACTAATGATGTGACCTAAGAATTTCTTGAAAGCAACTCCAAAGACACACTTAACTAGATTAATCTTTATCTGGTACTAGTTCTAAAACTAAAAAACTTATGCAAGCCCCAAACATGATTAGAGCTTAGCTTCGTCTTCATGAACATGTTATTAGTGTAGACCTCCATGTTTAAACCAAGATTCTTAACAAAGATCTTATTCATCAGTCTTTGGAATGTTGTTTCAGCATTCTTTAATTTGAACAACCTAATGCAATAAAATTAGAAGCCTATTTCAGTGGTGAAGGTTGTATCTATCTTATCCTCCATGGCCATTGGAGTCTAGTTGTATCTAGAGTGAGAGTCCAAGAACCTCATCCTTTTATATATGGTGGTTGCATCTAACATTTGGTTGATTTTTAGTAAAGGGTAGCACTCCCTTAGACATAATTTGCTAAGGTTTTTGGAGTCAAGAAAAACCCTTTTGTTATCGTACCTCTTAAAGACGACAACTTGGTTAGTCAGCCACATTGGATATGTGCATTCTTCTATAACCCTGATGTTTAACAGCTGATCAACCTCTTCGTTGATTACTTGGTGAATCTCTAGAGCAAAACACCTACATTTTTGTTCCATAGGAAGAAATCACACATTGAAGTATAGTTTATGAGTCGCCGCATATGGATGTATGCCTAGCATGTCCTTCAAACTCCATGCAAAAGTATTGGAGCTCTTTCGCAAGAACTTCTCTACTTTTGTCAGGAGCACGCTTATCAGTACTTTCTTGTAATGCCCTACTACCCAGGAACCATTACGTTGTCCATTTTACACAGTGCTAAACTCGCTAATTGAGCCATTTGGCCATAATTGTGTAACTAAGTACGATTACAGTTTAGGGTTAAGATACAACATTTCACCTAAAACGTTTACTGTATACATTGGGATCCCGAAAATATATTTCAAAGGTTAATTACAATAAAAGATTTACAACCAGCCGACCTAAGCGGAAAAATAGGGTTTAACCCTAGTTCCTCTTTCAACCCTCAGCCGTGGTGGTTGAGCAGCCACATATGTACACATCCTCACCTAAGCCCTCCAACTCAAGGATGGTCCAGCTTTCTTTTGCCTTTACATACACCACATAGCACCTGTGAGTCGAGCCTCAGCAAGAAAACTCAATATGCTCATGAACAGGTAATAACATGTCGTTGAATCATAATAGGCATGCCTAGCAGTAATAACCCTACTCATGCATGCAAGCAGGTACAAATAAATGTTTGTGGAGTCTTGCGCTCTGAGTAGATGACTAATAATTCTCTCGCTCTAAGGTAGATGACTAATAAGTCTCTGTATAAATGACTAATAAGTCTCTCCCTATGTAGATGATTGATGAGTCTATCTCTGTGTAGATGACTGATAAGTCTATCTCCGTGTAGATGACTGATAAGTTTATCTCTGTATGGATGACTGATAAGTCTATCTCTGTGTAGATGACTAATAACTCTAACTCTGAGGTCCCATTACCCTCCTAGCCATGTGACATGTAGGTGACCTTAGCCTTTTGGGTCTGGCTCTAAATAACTAGCCTTTAGACTAGACAAGCGCTTTTGTTTTTCATCGAACTTAAGATCGAACAAGTATTTCATGCTTTTTTTGATAATGCTTATGTCGATTAGATCTAGTCTTTTAGGCTTGTGTTAAACACGCTAATATCGTTTTTGACTCATAGGTCAATCTCATACGACCAGTGCTAAGTACTACTGTCGATCTTGACTAATAAGTCACAACTTCACAGTCAATACTGACACCATTGCCGATTTTGACTAACAAATTTGTACCATTCATAAATAAGCAAGACTGCTAAGCATTTACAATGCAATCAATGTCCACATATAGAGCACTCAACATGCCTCATCAATAACCATGCATGTCACTTACTGGGTGCAGTTTTCTTACCTCTGGTTTGAGCGTGAAATAATAAAAGAACAACCTTTGAGAATGATCAATCTTTTGGTCCCTTAGCGGTCACCTAGTCATAACCAAATATGGAATTCCATCAATAAAATCAATAATAAAATGGTTTATAATCTAAAACCTCGCTCCCGGGACCTCGAATCATACTAAAACGGTTAGTAAATTCGATCCCGATCCTTAGGAAATGAACCCCCCAAGCTTAAGCCCTTGAAAACTCCTCCTTGGCACAAAAAGAAAGGGCAAGTCGCGACTTGGCCTGGCAAGTCGCAGTGCGCCCCAACTCAGAGAGCATGCTCAGCCTGGGCACTAGGGCGAATCACAACTTGACCCCACGAACATAACCCGCTTGCCATTTTCTCCATTAAAACCAACCAAGAACCTCAATCAAACCTCCACTAAACCAACCATCAACACATCATTTCCACTAGTTTAACCACAAAACCCAAGCTTTAAACCAATTAAAATCACCTCAAACAACCACTTCTATAATCAAAACTTTAAGCTCAAAAGCTAACTTGAAACATAACAAAAACCAGCAAAACCATGGCTGAATTCTTACCTAAAACTCAAGATTGAACCCCCTTCAATGGCTAAACACAATCCTAAACCCTCAAGCTTTAACTCCCAAGCATGAATCCTCACATGTAGCTTCAAAATTTCTAAGGAAGAAGAAGAAAAAGGATGATCGCGAGGAAGAGGAGAGAAGCTCTATTTTTGGTTCATTTAATCCACAGCCTTCCTATTTTGAATATATCCTTTGGTCAAAAGACCAAAATGCCCCTAGGTTAAATAATTTCCTTTAAAGCTAGCAAGGGCAAAATCATCATTTCCCGTCTATCTCATTAATTATAATTAACGTCCTCCAATTCCCATTTTTCCCAATATTCTCAAATACTAATAAATCATATCCCATTACCCTATAATTCTCGGTAATGTACTAATCTTCAAATTACCCCGAGACTCACCCCGAGCCCGGAAATTAACCCCGTTATGGCCAAACTGCTAACTTGCATTCAAAGATCGTCTCACGCCGAATAACTCGAAAAAATACACATTATAATGTGGCCTCATTCCTAATTCACCAACATGCATGAATATATACAAATACGCCCTCAACGAGCCAAATTACCAAAATGCCCTTATAATAAAAAGTGGACCCATATGCATGCATTTATCATCATATAATAATATAACTTGCATAATCATGCATATAATCATTTAATGGCATAATAAATCAATTATGGCCCTCCTGACCTCCTAATCAAGGTCCTAAGCCTTATTAGGAAATTTGGGTCATTAGAACTATCCCCTCCTTACAGAAATTTCGTCCTCAAAATTTATCTGAACCGCCAGGAATATAAATTCTGCATATCTGATCCCAGTTCCCAGGTCGCTCCCTCGACCTTACTGTTTATGTATCATACCCTAACTAAAAGTATAGCTTCACTTCTCAGAACCTTGTTCTTTCTGTTAAAATCCAAACTGGCTATTCCTCATAGGATAACTGAGCATTAAATCTCTAGATTCTCATAACTCAACACATGAGTCTGATCTAACACATGTTTCCTCAACATGAAAATACAAAATACACTGCATACTGCTGCAGTGCCAAAGATAAGGCCAATCCAAAGGCAAACTGATCAGTCCTATCCAGGATTCAAACGGTTTTACTAATCTAGGGTTCAACTTGCCCTTATCTTCTCACCCCTTTTTCCTTGGTGATATTCTAAGGAAAATACAATCTTCCACTTGGAACTCCATGTTCCTGCATTTCAGATTATCATAACTTTTCCATTTATTCTGAGAAGTGAGCATCCAAGCTCTAATCTTTTCAATAACCCCACTGATCCCTTGAACCACCTCAGGATCCAAACATAACATCTCACCCATCTCATTCAAATGAATGGGTGATATACATTCTCTATCATACAACATCTCATAAAAGTTCCCTTCCAATAATTGGATAACTCTCTCTCTCTCTCTGATTTACCATCAGTCCGAGGATAATCAACTGTACTAAATTCCAACTGTATACTCATCACCTTCTGTAACCTTTCCAAATACTTGGAAATAATAGTAGTGTCCTTATCTGATAAGATAGACCTTGAATTCCATGAAGGCGTACTACCTCTCTCACATAGAGGTCTTTATACTGATCAACTGTATTACTCGTCCTTACTGATAGAAGTGGGCTTACTTTAAATACTGGTCCATAATGACCCAAACCAACTCATGCTGACCCACTATCCTGGGCAGCCCCCCCCCCCCCCCCCCGCGAAACCTATCGCGATGTTTCCTTATTTCCAGTATGGAATACTCAAAGGCTACAATAGAATTACCGGTTTCTGATACTCTGTCTTGACCTGCTGACAGGTTAAGAACTTTGTCATGTATTCCATTATGTCCCTCTCCATCCCAGGTCACCACTATAAAGCTTTCATATCCTATTACATCTTTCATGATGCATGGATGAAGAGAATAAGAGAGTAGTATGAGATTCATCCAGAATCTCCCATTTAATCCCAGTGTCCCTCGAATTCCGAATACGATCCTTATACCACAATAAACCCATACCTGTCACTGTATAATCCTCAGCTAATCCAGCTAAGACATTCCCCTCAATTCTCCCATCTGTGGTTCACTTAACTATTTTCCTCTAATCATTTCTACAAGAGTACTCAAACATAATGTTGGCCACCCGGCCCACCAATACCTCTACTCTAGTTTTGATCATATCCTTTAAGTAACATGATGCATAGGCAATCATTTTTTCCTATCATTGAGGTGTCATAACAACCTACATCTGGTTCTGATCTGTAAGAAGACTTAGAACTCTTCCACAAAGTACATGTAATATCCTGCCCATCCAAGGAAACTCTTGTCCTCTAAGGCGTTCCTTGACCTTGGCAATTCTCCAACCGAGAATATACCACAATACCATCGATCAAGATGATCAAAAATTCAATTCAAATAATTCTTGAATACTCTATTCATCTAATTCATCAAAACAACTAAGCACTCTTAGTGCCCTTATCTAATATAAAAAAAAACAACCATTTGCATATCCTTCTTCCTGATCTTTAGCTGGTAATAACCAGATCAAAGATCCACCTTGGAGAATACCATCTTACTCAATAATTGAGTCTTTAGTTCTTACAACTTTGCTGAAATCGTTCAATACAGTGCCCTAGACCTGATTCCATCCCTGGCACCAATCCAATCACCACCTATCTCTTTGTGTAAATGCAATCCTAACAAATCCCTTGGAGACACATCCAGAAATTCACAAAATAATCTAGTCGGTCCTGATCCCACTGGCACAATCTAAGTGGTATCCACCACACTAGCTAAGAGTTCCATACATCCTCCTTCAATAGATCTCTAGCTCTAAATACAGATGTCATAAGCATACAAAATCCATGCACAGTGCCAACTATCACCAGGGTTTCCCACTCTCAAACCCCCAAGAGTTACTATCATTTCCTTGCAATCTAGCATTGCCCCACACTTGGTTAACCAATCCATATCCAGGATCATACTGAAGTTAGTCATAACCAACTTTATCAAAACAACTGATGTGTCCTTTCTACCATAATCTAACTCATCACAACATAACCATGCAATCGGTATAAAAAGTATATGCTTCTCTAGATGCAACAAACAAAGAACAACATGGCACCAAAACTAGTCAGGATAATACAAAAATTAGAACTAGAAAGCTGACCTACCACCACTGAGGAACCAGCCTCAGTCTCAGTCTTCGACTCTGACTACATCGGAACGAACACTCGAGCTAGAGTCGAGCCATCCACCCCATTTTGCTCATCTATCCCTTGCCTTGGGCAATCCCTCATGAAATGCCCAACTATTCCACATAAGAAACATGCCTTTGCTCGACATTCTCCCAGATGATGCCTCTTGCACCAAGCGCATTTTGGATAAGTCTTCCAGTTCTTATTCTTGCTCGAACTAATAAATGTAGGTGTCACTGTCTAAGCTCTGTGCTCTCCGACACTCTCCTTCTCAATCTGATTTCATGTGCTCTCAACAGCAAGAGCCTTCCCTACCACCTGAGCATAGGTAGAGATTTCATGCACTGGGGCAACTCTAATGCCCTGAGTTATTCTGGGATTCAATCCCTGTATAAACCTTTCCTTCCGAGCTACATATATGGGTACCATATCAAAAGCAAACTTAGCCAACCCATCAAATTTGTTAACATACTCGATTACTGTTGCATTTCCCTGAATAAGGTTCATAAACTCATTCATCTTAGTAGTCTTGGCTGGATCACAGTAATATCTTCATTAAACAACTGCCTAAATTCTTTCCAATCCAACACAGCTGTATCTCATGTCTGGGATACCACTTCCCACCATATCCAGGCATCATCCCGCAATACAAATGTAGCACAAATCACCCTATCGTGACCTACCACCCCCATACTATCGAGAATGGAACTAATCATGCCCATCTATTGCTCAGCTCTGAATGGATCTATTCCTCCCTAAAAAACTGGAGGGTAGTATTTCCGAAATCTTCCACAAATAAATTCTCATCTGTTCTCAACCCTAGGCTAAGCCAATACTGGTGCCACTCCTGGCATTACAAAGGAAGAGGTGTTCCCTAACAGATTCTACTCTTACTTCAAACACCTAATCTCTTCCTCTTGCCTCTGCAATCTTAATTGCATATCTGTAAACACCTGCTGGAAATTCTGAAGGGCAGGTGAAGAACTCAAACCCTGGCTGTAATTCCCAACCTCAGTATAACCACCACCAGGTCTCATTATATGCCTTGGATACATACCTGCTAATTGAATCTGCAGTTAATAACTTGACCCATTAAAAATGATGAGCATATTCAAAAGCCTTCCCCACGGGAACAATCATACCACACTACAATCACAAACCACTACAGTGCTAAAAACATGCCCATAGCATTTGTACATCAATTCATAACCCCTGCTCTTCCAACATACACCTCATGCTCTTAACTCTAGCATGCAAATATCACATTCATATATATATATATATATTCACTAAGCAGGTAATCATATAATCATTTCAATAGTCAAGAGTCAGGCTCTATCCGAATCTAATGCTTCCTAATACAATATGCAGGTAAAGCTTTTACATTCTATTTAAGCAGTTAAGTACATAACCACATAAATAGTTACCATACCCTGAGTGAAGTTATCTTTAGTGGCGAGTGTACATGCCCAACTTGTCTTCAGGAACCCTTCACCTTGTCTCGCTCTGATACCAAGTTATAATGCCCTACTACCCAGGAACCGTTACGTTGTGCATTTAAAACAATGCTAAACTCGCTAACCGAGACATTTGGCCATAATCGTGGCGATTATGGTTTACGGTTAAATTTTTTGGTTAAGATACAATGTTTCACTAAAATGTTTACTATATACATTGGGATCCCAAAAATATATTTTAAAGGTTAATTATAATAAAAGATTTACAACCAACCGACCTCAGCGGCAAAATAGGGTGTAACCCTAGTTCCTCTTTAAACTCTCGGCCGTGGTGGTCAAGCAACCGCATATGTACACATCGTCACCTAAGCTCTCCAACTCAAGGATTGTCCAACTTTATTTTTCCTTTACCTGCACCACATAGCACCCACGAGCCGAGGCTCAACAAGAAAACTCAATATGCTCATAAACAGGTAATAACATGTCGCTGAATCATAATAGGCATGTCTAGCAGTAATAACAGTACTCATGCATGAAAGCAGGTACAAATAAATGTTTGTGGAATCCTGAGTAGATGACTAATAAGTCTCTTTGAGGTAGATGACTAATAAGTATCTCCCTGTGTAGATGACTGATAAGTCTATCTCTGTGTAGATGACTGATAAGTCTATCTCTGTGTAGATGACTGATAAGTTTGTCTCTGTATAAACGATTGATAAGTCTATCTCTGTATAGATGATTGATAAGTCTATCTCTGTATAGATGACTGATAAGTCTATCTCTGTGTAGATGATTGATAAGTATGTCTCTGTATAGATGATTGATAAGTCTATCTCTGTGTAGATGATTGATAAGTTTATCTCTGAGGTCCCATACCCTCCTAGCCATGTGACGTGTAGGTCACCTTAGCCTTTTGGCTCTGGTTCTAAATAACTAGCCTTTAGACTAGACAAGCGCTTTTGTTTTTTATCGACCTTAAGGTCAGTCAAGCATTTCATGCTTCTGTTGATAATGCTTATGTCGATTAGATATACTCTTTTCGTCTTGCGTTAAACATGCTAATATCGTTCTTGACTCATAGGTCAATCTCATACGACCAGTGCTCAGTGCTACTGTCGAACTTGACTAATAAGTCACAGCTTCACAGTCAATTTTGACACCATTGTCGATTCTGACTAATAAGTCAGTACCATTCACAAATAAGCAAGACTGCTAAGCATTTACAATGCAATCAATGTCCACATATAGAGCACTCAACATGCGTCATCAATAACCATGCATGTCACATACTGGGTGCAATTTTCTTACCACTGGTTCGAGCATGAAATAATAAAATAACAACCTTTGAGAACGATCAATCTTTTGGTCCCTTAGCGGTCACCTAGTCATAACCAAATATGGAATTCCATCAATAAAATCAATAATAAAAGGGTTTATAATCTAAAACCTCGCTCCCGGGATCTCGAAGCAGACTAAGATGGTTAGTAGATTCGATCCCGAGCCTTAGGAAATGAACCCCCCAAGGCTTAAGCCCTTGAAAATTCCTCCCTGGCACAAAAGGAAGGGGCAAGTCGCGGCGCGCCCTAAGTCAGAGAGCATGCTCAACCTTGGCACTAGGGCGGTTAGCGACTTGACCCCACGAACAGAGCCCCCTTGCCATTTTCTCCATTAAAACCAGCCAAGAACCTCAATCAAACCTCCATTAAACCAACCCAAAATCAAAACCAACCATCAACACATCATGTCCACTAGTTTAACCACAAAACCCAAGCTTTAAACCAATTAAAATCACCTCAAACAACCACTTCTATAATCAAAACTTTATGCTCAAAAACAAAATTAAAATAGAGAAAAAACAAAAAAAACCATGGCTGAATTCTTACCTAAAACTCAAGATTGAACCCCCTTCAATGGCTGAACACAATCCTAAACCCTCAAGCTTTAACTCCCAAGCATGAATCCTCACATGTAGCTTCAAAATTTCTAAGGAAGAAGAAGAAAAAGGATGATCGCGAGGAAGAGGAGAGAAGCTCTATTTTTGGTTCATTTAATCCACAGCCTTCCTATTTTGAATATATCCTTTGGTCAAAAGACCAAAATGCCCCTAGGTTAAATAATTTCCTTTAAAGCTAGCAAGGGCAAAATCATCATTTCCCGTCTATCTCATTAATTATAATTAACGTCCTCCAATTCCCATTTTTCCCAATATTCTCAAATACTAATAAATCATATCCCATTACCCTATAATTCTCGGTAATGTACTAATCTTCAAATTACCCCGAGACTCACCCCGAGCTCGGAAATTAACCCCGTTATGGCCAAACTGTAAACTTGCATTCAAAGATTGTCTCACGCCGAATAACTCGAAAAAATCCACATTATAATTTGGCCTCATTCATAATTCACCAACATGCATGAAAATATACAAATACACCCTCAACGGGCCAAATTACCAAAATTCCCTTATAATGAAAAATGGACCCATATGCATGTATTTATCATCATATAATAATATAACTCGCATAATCATGCATATAATAATTTAATGGAATAATAAATATGGCTCTCCTGGCCTCCTAATCAAGGTCCTAAGCCTTAGTAAGAAATTTGGGTCATTACATTTTTCTCTAGATCTAATGAAATAGGTCGATTTCTTCAATTGGATCAAGCATGGTCTACAGTTCCTCTTATTCCTATTCAATTGCTTTCATATAGGCAAGGAGCTTACTGATACAAAAGTACTCATCTTCACATTTCGAATCGATTTGCATGTCTGTGTTTAATTCAACATTTGCCATCGCTTTTCGGTTCGTGTTCTTCCTGGTGAATTCCAACAAAAAGAGAAAACAAGAAAAACAACTAACCATCCCATAGACGGTGTCAACTATTCGACCCAAAAATTTGACAAGGAATATTATTCCATGTTTTGGTTCACTTAATACTATCATAGTGTTGAATTGACAATAATCACCAAGGACATATTCACCGAGTCTTGAACAATGCTAAAAGAAGGCACTCAAATGCTCAAGTCAGTAGAGATTCTCTCTCTAAATCTCTTAAGATATGTGAAATAATGAATCCAGGGTCTCTTCTTTTTGGTCCTATTGGGTGTTATTTATAGACAAAATAAGTTAGTTAAAGGAAAAAAAATAAATAGGATTTTTTTTCCCCAAACTATTACCACTGCCAAATAATGCTCCCCTGAATTTTTTTGCTAGTTGAAAATTCCACCCTAACTAATGAAACTACTGAACATAGATCCCCTGGAAAAAGAGCTAACGTGGAGGAACCAACACTTAATGTTTTCATACCCCTAAAGTATCGACACTACAGAGCTGTGTCTCATGAATTATTATTGCATTGTAGAGTTGTGCCTCTCAAAGGACCCAATCTAAAAGTTTTAAAGTTCAGGAGTAATTTTTAACCAACAAAAAGTATTAGGGGGGTACGATTTGGTAGTGGTAATAATTTGGGGGCAAGAATCATATTTATTTTTCAAGGAAAAGAAAGATTCATCCCGATTGATCCATGCCAGAAACTCTAAGTCGATGAAAATAATGACTTAAGTAATGTAGGTCTAGCAAGATCAAACCCTATAGGGCCCGACACGATTAACAAATAAAAAGGTTGGGCGAGATCATTCCCCTTACAACTGATCCCACTTCCACAATCTCCCTGGGTTATAATACTTTAGTAATATTCATATGTCAAAATACATACTAAAGCATAATAAAACATGTGAATAAATTTGGTCCATACAATAGTCATTGTATCAAATATACAAAACAATGTATCAACTGAATAATCTTTCATATATATATATATATATATATTAGGTAGAAGCAACGTACAATGCACGTTTGCTTAGTTTTAAAGTTGTAAACATGCTTATTCAAACATGTATTTATTTTTATTATAGTTTTTATATTATAATATAAATTTCAACTAAATAAACAATATCATAAAAATAAATAAAATACGTCTAATATAATGTATAAATGTATCAAAAAATTTAGGGTAAAATATTGTCTATAATTTTAATAAAAATTTGTTCACTTTTTTTTTAAGAATATATACATATAATAGAATGAATTATAGTTTTATATTATATATAAATATTTATATCAATAATCTCTATATATATGATATCTAAACATTGCATTGATGTATATTTACATAGCTACATGACATGTATATAAATTACAATAATATTTAAAAAAAAATTAATAATATAATAAAATAATAATAGAAAAAAGTCATAGTGTACAGCAGTATACATACATCAACTATTTTTAGTTTCAAATGTATCTCGCAATGTCCTTTGGTGAATTTGATGAAGAAAAAGAGAATCAATCACTTGATAAAAAATAGAATATCACACAAATTTATAAGATTAAAAAAATGATAGAACCATACTTGGTTCCACTAAATTTTAAAAACCCTTGAAACCAGAAGAAGAAAACGTAATAATAGTAGAAGAAGAAAGATACAGATTTTCGTTGAGACCCTCACTGGTAAGACCATCACTCTTGAGGTCGGGAGTAGCGACACCATCGACAATATCGAGGCCAAGATCAGGGTACCCTTTTGCTTCATTTTTATTTTTATATACATAATTATATATGCTTATGTAGAATAGGGTATTTCGATTTATGTATATTTCTTGTTTTTGTGTTTGATGTATTAGAGAAAGTTGAGTGATTTATGCAGTTTGTAGTATTGGGTTTTCTTTATTATTTTTAAATAAATATGATTTAATTATTTAAATTATCTTAAAAATATCATATTTTAATTAATTAATTTTTGTTTAAGTTTACGTTTGTTCTAATATTTTAATTTGGCAGTGACAATAAGAGATTATATACTATATGTTTAATATAATATTAATATTATAAGTGGATTTTAAGTTTAAGTTATTTGCTAGTGTTTGTAAAGGAAGTTTGTTGCTAGTTGATAAAGAAGATTATATATATATATTGTATGTTTAATATGATATTATTCCAATAAATGAAATTTAAGTTTAATTAAATTTTATTTAAGTTATAAAACGTATGATTTTATTATTTTAAAATAATTATCATTGTAAAATATCTCAAAAATATTTTATTGTAATTTTTTTCATTATTTATTTATTTAAGTTTAAGTCATCTATATTTATTTATAACAATATTCTATTAAATATAAGAATATTTCGTTAAAGTTAACGGAAAAAAATGAAAAACTGTTGAAATCATGAATTTCTGTTATCTACACAGTTTTTATATATAATGGGTAAAAATAACGTGCAATGTACGTTTAATTAGTTTTTAAGTTATAAATATGCTTATTCAAACATCTATTTATTTGTATTATTTTTAAATTATCATATAAATTTTAAATAAATAAAAAATATCATAAAAATTAATAAAATATGTTTAATATAATATGTGACATAAATATATTAAAAAATTAGGACAAAACATTGTCTATAATTTTAATAAAAACCGGTTCACTTTTTTTTCAATATATAATAGAATAAATTATAGTTTTATAGTATATATAAATATTTATATCAATAATCTCTACATATATGACATCTAAACACAACATTAACATATATATATATATATATTTACATACATGACATATATATAAATTACAATAATATTTAAAAAGAAATTAATAACAGAATAAAATAATAATAGAAAAAATCATAGTGCAAAGTAGTATATATGCATCAACTATTTTTAGTTTCTAATTTAACTCGCAATATCTTTTAGTGAATTTGATAAAGAAAAAGAGCCATAATCATATTAATATTATACATGGATTTTAAATTTAAGGTTGTTGCTAGTTTTTTTTTTTTTTTAAAGTTTGTTTCTAGTTGATAGTAGCTTATATTATGTTGTATGTTTAATATTATATTATTCTAATATGTGAAGTTTAAGTTTAATTAAATTTTATTTAAGTTATAAAATATATGATTTTATTATTTTTAAATAATTATTATGGTAAAATGTTTTATTTTAATTTATTTATTTAATTATTTATTTAATTTAATTTAAGTTTAAGTCATAATTATTATTAAATATAAAATTATTATGTTATATATAAAAATATTTTATTAAAGTTAAAAGAATAAATAAAAAACGGTTAAAACAAAAAATGAGCACCCTTAATATACAGAAGATATCGGTGAAGAACATATGTATCATATCTAAGTTTTCTACCTGTCAGATACATACAGTGTCCAAACTTTTGATTTACTCCAGCCACGTCAGCAAACACTTTAAGAATTTGACGAAATATAATAGAAGAGCACGTTTTTAATAATTTTCTTAGGTCGGTGTATTTTTGCTAAGCAAAATAAATCAGAGATAAACTATACAATGGCTATAGTTTAGGTAAAAACACCTATTTATTCATAATTAATATATCTAATATTTATGTCTGACAATTTTCAAATGTTTATCAATGAAATTTGTAACATGTTTCCTCCATTTTATTTATGATTATGTAATTAAATTGATTTAAAAATTTAGTTTTGTCTTAAGTCACAATAATGTGTCAATAAGTACGTTAACTAATGAGTTTCATTCCCAGAAAAAAAAAAAAAAAAAAAAAAAAACTAATGAGTTTCATTGGATATTCTAGTGTCTACAAGTAATGATGAAACGTGCAGGTAATATATGGTTTCTAAAGACAGAAAGAAAGAGAAAAAGCCAAAATAATAGTAATATATTAGTGAATAATAATGATAATTTTTCTTTTTGATTTATCTATATATATTTTTTATAAATAAACCATTGTTGTCTATATATGTCTAATATAATTCAGTTTTTACTGCATTGTCTTTAATGCCCTCTATTATTTGTTTCAACAGTTGCAACGATTTATGGTCTGCATTTAAGATCAACTAAGTACGATTTCAATTTATTAATTTTTGCAAAGTTACAAAACATGGGTTGGTGATGCTTTTCATGGTCAAATCAGAGCAGAAATCATATAATTAACTAGAAAACAAATAATTAGGTTATCGTTCAATAAAATAATAGTGCTTGCAATGGATAATGAGTGTGAGTTGATATAGTTTGGCTCTTACTGTGACAAAAATATGGCACCTAATTATGTGTCGGGTTTCCTTTTTTTTTTTTTCTTCTTTTCCCTGTGTACCCCTAATCAAATTTTGTGAAAGGCAACATAAAATTAAATTATTTAAGATCAAGTGGTTATCTTTTATATGCTATAATTTTTCTAATTTTAATATTTCTATGGACAAAGAAATAATAGATTAAATTATTAAAAATGATATTTGCGATGAAAATAATTAAGTTATTCACTTTATTATACTTAAATACTTAAGTTTTTTTTATTGCGGCTAAAATACCTAACGTCGTATTTTTTTGGCATCCATAGGTACCTGATCGTTAAGTGTCTGGTAAGCGCATACGTGGTGGTTTCTAATTGGTCTAAGTGGATATTTTTTATTTTTTAATTAAAAAATTCATTTATATATTTAAAAATTAAATAAAAATCTAATAAAAACTTAAAAATGATTTAAAATTCATATTTTAATTAAATTAAAATTAAACATTATTAATTAAAATCCCTAAAAATAAAAATCTAATTAAAAAACAAGAATCTGATTAATAACTAATTAAAATTAAAACATTATCAAAATTAAAATAAATTTAAAACAATTAAGAACTAAAGAAGACATTGTTTCCAAGATTTGCAAAGCCAAGATGATAAGATCTAAAACTCATATTTACAAACCTATATTTACAAGATCCAAGCTAACCCAAACTTAAGAACAATTAGAAAGTCTATATTCCCAAATCATAAAAAAATTAACATTTCAATCCATTCTCATAATAAAAAATCAAAATCAAAATCCATACAAACATTCAAACAATTCTGATCTCATATCTCAAACAATTCAAATTCATACAAATATTCAAACATTCAATCAAAACTAATCTCAAAATCTGTACAAACAACACTACAAAATCAATCAAACATTACCCAAATATGAAGAAATCCACAATTCTGAAGCAACCCAGTCGTGAAGCCATCCATGCCTCTGTCTCGACGAAGCCCCAGATCTCCATGAAGCCCCATATCTCAGTGAAGCCAAGTTTGCATCCATGCCTCTGTTGCGAAGCGTCGCACTAAAGCCACCCTTGAAGATCCGCCCTCTTGAACAGAAGATGAAGCATCAGGAGATGCCCGCCTCCCTCAATAGTTGGAGCCCAACCATGACCACTAGTCAGTCTCAATCTCAACCCCATGTCGAAGAGGTGCATGAAGACCCATCAGTCCCAGCCATTCCATTGTCGCCTTCCCACCTGAGCCGCGTGACAACCTTCCTAGTCCACCCGCAATGAGAAGAAGAAAGAAGAAGAAGAGTTTTTTTTTTTTTTTTTTTTAATTTTGATCTATTTTAAATTTAATTTGCTTTTATTAGTTTTAATGATTTGGTTATTGTAGTTTAATATATGTTTGGTTTTTTAATTTAATTAAAATTAGTATTTTCTTTTTTTAAAATTTATTTTTTATTATATTTTAAATATTTAAATGAATTTCTTAATTAAAAATTAAATAATAAATAATGTGGCCCAATTAGAAGTCGCCACGTAGGCGCTTACCTGGCACTTAACGGGCAGGTACCTACGGATGCCAAGAAAGTGTGATGTTAGGTATTTTAGGTGAAATTTTTTGTTTGAGTATTTAAGTGTTATAAAGTGAAGAATTTATATATTTTCGCCACAAATATCTCTTATTAAAAAGATCGACGAAGAAAAGAATTATAAAAGAGAAATTAAAAATAATACTTTAACTTGTTTACTTTCTTGAAATTACTTGTTAATTAAAATTCAAATCTGTACATGTGGGGATTTGTACTTTCATTATTAGTAAATGCATGCATGCATGATACGAATGACGATTAACTGGACAAACTAATGGGTTACGATTAGACATTTTGGTTTGAAATTCCATAATGTTATTCTGCCCAGAATTGAATGAAGCTAAATGCAAGAATTACACCTTTTTATTACCCTTTTGTTTTTATATATAAAAGTCTTTTCTCCCTATATGTTCTTTTAGGTTTTTGTGATTAAATAACGGGGTACAAATGTTTGGCCACTAAAATGACTGCAATTGGGGCAATATTCTTAATGTTCCTTAAACGGAATTCAAACTTCAAATGAATTACAAGAGAATACTAACATGGAGAGTGGTTTAAATTCTTATAAAGACTCAATATCTTCTCGACAATATGTCCCCACTTTTATTAAATCTCTTTTTAATTATTTGGATAAATTTCATTAGAGATAATGTCAATGGGAATTACAATTCTTTTATCCAAAAAGTTGAGGTTGAAGTGAAGGGATGTATGTGTTGAGTAAAAGAATGTTGGACCACCCCATGGCAATCTCATGCCACTTTCTTCTTTAGTATATACTTCTTCCTCTTGTGATTCACTACAGAGAACTTATGTGAACATTTTCACATGGGGTATAGTAGTGACATATATATATAAATACGTATTTAACAGTTCACGTGTACATATACATAAGAGATCCAAATCCAATTTGTCAATCTATTAGATTCACAAGCATTCTACTATATCTCTTAATTTAATTTTCACAAAGTCAAAAGGAGCACCTATAAAATCCAAAAGTAATCAAAAACCCATTTCTTTATTTCTCTTTCGGGTATCACAAACAAGTAAGAGATTTAATCTGGTAGTTTATTTATTTTTTAAATAAAAAAAAAACTTGATGTGTTTTTCAACAATAACAAACAAAAACATGGTTACAATACAATAAAATAAGGCCAACGATCATTTGCAAATCATATATAGTTGGGGGGCCTCGGACGATCAACTACTCCTGCAACTATTTTTAGCAAGGGGACCCATCTCAAGACTCTCCAAATCTCTCACACAGTCACACTTGTACAAATCTCTTTCTTTCAATCCCAAATTACAAATTACAGTGTAAAAAAACAATAAAACGAGGCAAAGCACACTTTGGATTGGACCACACACACCAATGACAAAAACCAATTCAAGCCAAGTTAATTAACTGGATCTTTAAGTCTCAAGTTTTAACACTCGGGTGTTTGTGTATGGTCCCTCTTGGGGTCATGGCAGTAGTCATAAACCAAGTAATTGGTCTGAACCCAGGCCAAGGATGAGGATTGTTGAGAGGTTAGGCCAGTAGAGCCGGAGGGTGTGACCGAGGGTGAGCGGCATGAAGTTGGCCCATCTGATTTGCACCCAGCGAGCTTGAAATCCTTGTACTTACCAACAAATGGTTGGTACTTGTAATCAGCTTTGTATTTGCCATCCTCAGTGGCCCATGAGGATGCATCCCATATTGACCCGTATACCCACATGGGCCTCACTGGGAATGTTGCATCGCTCTTTCTTCGGTACCTTCTTATTGGTACATCGTCCACGAAGAATCTGCATACATGTTACGTATCTCACACATTAAAATGATAATATATATATACGTGTATATCTTCAAAATAAGGCATCCATTATTATAAAAGGAGATATCACAAAAATATTACTGGTTAGCAGATAGTAAGAGTAGTTAAAAGTAGTTACATGATTTCACTAGGGTCCCATAGTATGGCATAGTTATGGAAATCTTGGGTAGGATCAAACCAGAGATGAAACTTCATCTCTCTCCCTATTATGTTTCCATCTCCACTTCCTCTTATGTAAACATTGGTCTGTAACGTGTACGGCTTATCTGGGGTTGTCCCTAAGAACTCAATATCAATTTCGTCATGGTTTCCAGGATGGTCTTCGTTGTTAGAAAGCTGTCAAAAATTTCCAATTAGTTATCGTTCAACAAAAATAATAATTGATATCATTTTAATACATATTATGTATATATATATAACGTTATTTTTCAGTAAGAACAACGAAGTTTTCCGACAAAATATTCTTACATAAAACGAAGTGATAACTCCAGCAGTATAACCAGGTTGGAGTTTCACAGCAGTACTAAAGTACCCGGATCGAAATGGATGTAGTGACTTGAAACCACTTCCTGTTTATAAGAACAAAAGGCAGTTCGGTAATAAGTAGAAAAATTCAGATATAAAAAAAACCAAAATATAGCACAACTACAACACTGATTTTAGAAGAGAAAAATCAGTACGAGCAAGCCCAATTCGATTCATATTTTTGTTGTTCCATATAATTATAGATTAAGATAAAAAAAATGAGAGAAGAAGCAATGAAGCGAGACCTGAGTTACTATCAAGCCAGATGGTCAATGAGTCTTGGTTAAGACTTTGATGCTTAGAACCCCAAAGGTTCCTAAAGCCTTGATCAAAAGTAATTGAACCAAATTTTGAACTTGGGTTGTACCCAGGAGAAGGTGGGCGCTGAGCTTGGCTTGAGGAGAATATGAGAAAGAATAAGAGTAGGGAAAGAAGAGGAGCAATGAAGGTGAAAGAAAGTTGATAATGCATTTTTTGTTTGTGTTTTGGAAAGGGAAATAAAAAAACAGAGGACTCTGCTTCAAAACAGGGAGAAGGAAACAGAGTAGTAATGTATTTCGTTTTTTGTGTTGTATTGGTTGAAGATAAAATGGCTATTTCTGTTGAATATAAATAGGAGAGATCATTTGGTCCCACTTGACAAAGAAGGTGATCAGTTGGTTGATAGGAGGAGTTATACAAGGAGACAAAAAAAATTTACCCATCACGGATTATGTGGAGGAAATTTAGCTCAGCTTTGTGGGGTCTCCTTTTCGTTTTGATACCTATTTTTGAGTGAATATATATATATATATATATATTTATATGTGTATGTATGTATATATGTGTGTATGTATGTATATATAAACAAAAAAAGAAATAGTTTTGTTCATTTGGGAAAGGAAAGGTGAAGATTTTGGGGTCAAGAGGCATTATGGTTTGCCTTTCTTCACTTTGTGGCATGCTGAATATAGAGTAGCTTAGGCCTTAGAGATACCTACAAATCTGACCAGTGTCAAAAAATGGTTTTTCCCAAAAGAAAGAAAAGAATAGTATTTTAATAAGTCTTTTCATCTTAGGTTACGAAAGTGGTTGAAGAATGGGTTTGGTGCATATATATATTTAAATCCAATAAAAAAAACAAAGGTTACCAAAAGTAAAGGATGCGTTCAAAGATTTGATAATAAAGTGAGAAAATTGTTAATCTATACAGTTATGGAACTAGATATATTTGAAAAAGTTAAGTGGAAGGATTACCTTACTAATTGTTAATTCACTTGTTTAAGTGTCCAATGTTAAGTTTGTGATTGCATAATATGTTATAGTGGAACTATTTGTTGTCACGTGAGTTCCTTTCTTTTCCTTTAATTTGTCCATTTTCAACCATGTCAAGCCGTTTTTTTTTTACTATTATGTGATTGCTAATATTAGACACTCATGATAGGATGTCTCATAAGAGATTAACTTTATGAATTTTGTATAATATTGTTAAAGACAAAAGTATAGATAGAATATTGGACCAAGTATTGATTTAACTCTAATTGGATAGTAATTGAAGAACCTATCTAAACGTAGTGACTTTTAAGTGACCCAAAGCTTATACATATTTTAATATTGATTTTGTTATTGAAGATAGTATAGATTTCGATAAGTTTACACTAAAGGGGGTGTTGATTGGTTTATTGAATGCGATGAGACTCAACACTAGAGTAAATATATGAGAAATCTGTGAACGCAACGCAACCAACCGTCCTTTCTATTTTGCTTGCTACTTGACTCTTTGTTACTTTGGAGTATTATTGTCAAAGTTTCTCTCTCATTTATGGGCTAATAGTTTGCGGTTGGCTTTGTATACTAATTTATAGACTAAAATGGCAGTCACCAATTACTGTAGTTTTGCACTTTTATCTCATTTTATTTGGGGCACACACTTTAAAAAAAGGAAGAAAAAAAAAGGCAGAACCAATCTTTGCCAGCTGAATTTGTACGGAATTCAAAGAAAGACATAATTATACAGAATAGGCTGATAAATATGTATACAATAAAACAATAATGGATTCATGGAAATTCCGAAAGACCCTTATGAAGAAAGTCGTTAACAAAATGTGGGGAGTAAGTAATGTGAATCCGATTTGTTCAACAACCAATATATAAATATATATGTACATGTATATGTATATGTTGAACTTGGAATATATATATATATATATCTCCACCTGGCAATTTTTCTCCTAGTATTGTAGTAACCTTTTTTCAATCAATCTATGACTATGGACATTACTGAAGATAAGGTGTAATAATTATGAACACCTACGTACAAACATTTTGTCCTTTGACTCGTATTGCCTTGTGATGTAGTGTAACTATTGGATCCTTCCTTACAAGTATACGTACAATTATATATAATTGAATACGATTGTACTCAACAACATACTTAACCCATGATGACTACAGTTATTGTAGACGATAGTACCAGTGCCTAGTTTTTAAACTATATATATCAAAATTATATATATAATTGTTGATTTATAAATTTCTTACGATAAAATGCTATATATGTTTGTATGATTTTTATTGGTTGTACATTATAGTTAGAGTACAACTAATTTGACCTACCATGCTGGAAGTGCAAGTTGAGGTTTGACAAAAAACAGTGAACAATAATTAACTATAGTGAATCATGAACAATAATTAACTATAGTGAATCATTACTTAGTCGACGAAAAAGTGAGTTGATAAGCATGTGCATGAATTTCAGGAGCAAATGAATTAGTGAGTATTATTATTAGTTTATTTTCATTTTATTATTTTTGCTTTTACTTGTTCAGGTAGAGGAACCCTACTCAAAAACCCGGTCGACTGCCGCTTGGCCATACTGAACATTTTGGTTACAAACTTAAATAGAGGCAGAGAAGCCAAGTAGAACAAGATATTTAATGAAGGCCACTTATATATGACATTGGTCGGTTCTGGCTGATAATCTTTTCTTCATAATAATACCAAGAAAAGCTCAGTTATGTTGCAGCTTACAATCAGATACAGTAGAATATTTATTTATAGTGATCTTAACGCAAAACTTCTATTATTATTATATTTGAAATTTTGTATTTTAAAATTACCAAGTGATTAGAGATAAACAATTTAACTAAATGCGAAAAACTGATTAAGTTGTTTAGATTGATTCTAGCGTTGTTAACACAATTGATACGGGTGTTATTAACACAGAAACAAAAAAATAGGTAAAAATTAACACACGAGAATTTTTACGTGGTTCAGAAATCATTTCGAATAACCTACATTTACGGGAACACGCCTATAGAATAAACCAATTAGTAAATAAATAATGTGTACAAAATCATTGATTCTCTTGTTGTACTCTTCTCTACGAATCTGGTTTTGATGAAACATTGATTCTCTTGAAATCCCTTCAAAGAATAACGAGTGCTCTCTTCCTCCTGAAGTGAGCCTTTGATGAAATCTTCTCCCGAAAATCCTTAGGAACAAGTTCACAAGAGATACCACCTATTTATAAGGAACAAGATAGATATGTGAACAAATGCACTCAGCACACACACAAAGATTAATGTGAACAACTTAATCTTTACAAAGAAAAACTCCTTAAAAATAACAACAAGTAGTGTCTACAAAATACAAAATGGAGGAGGTGATTTTTCCAAAGGCCTTGGCAAGATATTTATAACTGAGAAAAATGTCAAAGGCCGACTCTTCTGAAATCTTGCAATTAATACAAGAATATTTGCAAATTTCCTTGATTGAAAAATTCTGTCAGCCAGGTTGATTCTGTTCCGACGAAACAAGAAACTGCTAAGTCAGCACGATCATCAGTCTTGACTGGCTGTAACGAATTTGGTCATTTTTCTTAACCAAGTTCATTTTCGAATCTTTCTTATCCAGAATAACTCAATCTCTGAAAATACTCAGTCAGAATAAATCAAATAAATTATCATTATCACAAGAAAAGAGATTTGACTTTCCAAGAGCTCTTGCTATCTATTTATATTTGTTTGTGCATTCTGAAGAGACTCTCCTACAATCTGGAGCAATAAAGAAATTATTTGCAAATTTTCTTTATAAGGAAACAATCTGCCTGCCAGTCGGTCTGATTCTGTTTCGACAGGTTGAGCATCCGACAGGGCAGTTTCTGTACCTGGGCAGAATTAAGTCCAAATTCATTTAAAAAAATAAATCATATTCATATCAATTGTTATCCTGAAAACATGTAATGTAATCTGCACGAAATCAACATGATAAGATCATATCTTCAAGGGTTTTAATTACCATATTAAGAATCATTTCAGATAGAGATAAGAGTTAAAACTTTGAAAACTCAGCAATGAGTCATACACAATTTTTACAGCACATAAAATCCATTTTAATTCTTAGAAATCATCAATAAATAAAATAAATGATCTATAAAAATATTTGCCAAACAAGGTTTTTACAATCTTCCTCTTTTGGCATTTTTATAGACGAAGCACATTTATTTATTTTACTCAAAATGATCCTGCAATAAACTCAACGTTAATTTTGCAAAGACAAGAAACAAACTCCTCCTGCATACAACATCTAACTGAAGACACATCAAAACATATCCAAAGATTCAAACCAAAATAAAATAATACTACCACTCCCCCTTTTTGTCTATCGAAAAGGCCAAAAGGCAAAGACAACACAGTTTTTCAAGCCTCCTTTATGGTGACCGAGAAGGTTGTTACCAATGGGAAATGCTTGGACTCCACTGCCTCGAGTTTACACCAAGGTTGCAAACAAAAGCAGAGAAACAACAACAGCCTCAGGACATCATAGTCACGACCTACTATCTCCTCCACCTGTTCCCCGCGACCCCACTTCTATCCCTATCCTGATCCCCCCCCCCCCCCTTCTCCCCTGTCGAGGTGGGGAAATATCCAAAGCCTCTACACGCGAGTGTGGTCAGCGTTAAAGAGTAGCAAGCTATTGAGTCGAGACCATCAATAACCTTCCTCAACTCTACATTGGGGATGACTTTGACAGTAAGTATTATATTTATCCTCTATTTTAGTTCCATGCCTTCAGAAACTGGCCCCTCTTTATTCATTGTTGGCAGTCTTGAATGGCTCAAATCCGTGGCATCGCTTAGGTCCGAGCTGAGGTTGACGAGGCCATAACCGTCCTGGGGGAGGCAAAGGTTTCCCTGGATGAAACCAACAATTCCCTAAAGACCTCCCAGGAGAATTAGCAAAGTCCCAAAGCACAAGCCTTGAAGATAATCCAACAACAGGACCAACTTCAGCTCAAGGTTAACGATCTTAAGTCGAAGCTTGCAAAGGTCGACAGTCTCAATCAGAGGCTTGTGGAGGTCGAGGTCAAGGCCAAGGAGGAAGATGCTGAAGTGGTGAACTCTTTAGAAGAAATGTTTTATCGGGTTAGGGCTTATAACCAGGAAGAGGATTTCTCATTC
This sequence comes from Humulus lupulus, assembly GCF_963169125.1. Lineage (NCBI taxonomy): Eukaryota > Viridiplantae > Streptophyta > Magnoliopsida > Rosales > Cannabaceae > Humulus > Humulus lupulus. The sequence continues at coordinate 134,271,941 of NC_084799.1, forward strand.
CTAGATGCGGAACTTTGGGGGCCCGACCTCGCCAAATTCTAGGACCGGTTATCAAAGGAGCCTGTAGATATAGTCAAGGCTTCTGAATTTGCGATAGAGGCCGAGGAGGAAGAGGTGTCATCTCAGGAGCAAGTTACCAAAGCTCAGGGATGAAGGAAGACCTCTTATATATATATATATTATTATTTTTTTCTTTGGACGCTTGGAGCCCTTTGTATGTGGGCCTTTCAGGCCAAGACAATTTCCCTTGGGCTTTTAATTCGGGGTTATTTTTGCCCTCGATATAATTCACATATTTTGGTATATCTCTAATCCTTTTGTTTACCCCCCTTTTCTATCAAGTGTTTATGTTTTTGAACCTTCAAAGTCCTTATACATCCAAACAGTTCTGGGGTAATTTTAGATCAAGGTATTGTTGCCTGATGGCTTGCCTAGTTAATTTCTGGTCGATGACCTAGTTATTTCCAAATGTTTGATCGCCTATTCCTGTATACCTGTTAAGGATCGGGCCTTGGACATGGTTTAGTTCCAGGATTTTTGTACCAAGTTAAATTCTATAATTTTGTTTGTTTATGGTTTGAATTTTCTTAACTTTGTTCGTATTAAGAATTTCTTTGAAAATGCGAGCTTTAAGAAGCCGTAGAGTAATCAATTTTCCAAATTCTAAGTTAAAAGCAAAAAAATTAATCTAAATCTGTTGACGCAGTATTTCCTCAACAAGGGATTTTGAAACCCGAGACAGCAAGATTAAGCTTTTTGTAAATCGAATGTATAAGAATATAAAAACACCCACAATTTACGAGGTTCAGTAGTTAAAATCCAACTAATCCACGAGCCATTGTTACTAATTTGTTTATGACTTTTTAGATAAAAAAAATTATAGCAATTTCGGCAAAGCTTTTGCATACAGAACATCGGTCCTTTCTACAATTCATTCCTTTTATATTTATAGGGAAAATGATGGACATATTGGGTAACCATATTGTAAATGGTAAATTCCCAAATTAATGGACATTTAAATATTCTAATAAAGTCTATTGTTGTTTTACATCAATCTATAAACGTATATAACGATCGTATGCAGCTATTGTGCATAATGGGTGTCCAAGTCTATAGGGATTCTCCTATCCGGGCCAGATGCCAATCTCGAGCTAAACATGAATGGAACATGATGGTTTGTCTTAAATAATTCTTGGGCCTGATTTAGGCAATCTAAATGCTGGGTGCCTCGATCTCCGTCAATTTTCTCTCTAACGATCTAGAAGATCCTAGGTTGTTTCGACTCGGTGACACAACCTCGAGCTTTTAGGTTCGAAGTTAAATAAACATTTCTGAAGTCTTGCCTCTGTTTATTTCACGCCAACTTTACCTCGAGCTAAATGGTTGAGCACGTATTTTTAGGGTACAACATTGGCCCCCCAAGCTCCTGCTCCTGCATCACGTCACCTCTGACATGTACAGTGGGTCCTCTTCGACTTCTATTGTGATAAAATGTTCCCCCCACTCACTCGAGTATGGGAAAGGTGTCTGCCTGTTATAGGTGTATGTTCGTGTAGAGTACTGTCACAGTTCTCTTGTCAACTTTTTGCCACCATTTGGTTTATTTAATTCTAACCCTCGAATCACTTTTTGCTTTAATTGTGTGGCTCAGATTTGTCACCGAAGTTTAGATATAAATAGAATAGCAGAATCTGAGCCTAGCCACCTTTTCATTCAAAACTTTCCTTTTGCCTCTCTTCTTCTCAAATCATTCAAACTTTTCTTAAATCCCTTGCTTCCCAGAAATTCTCAGGTCCTCACTCTCTGATTTTTCAAGCACTTTCTGTTCTTACTTCACTCATCAATCAAGAAACCAATTTGTAAGTATGCTCATCCCTGGTTTAAATTTCATTTTCTCAAATTTCAACAAGTTTTATGAAATTTTCTAGTGCTTTTGCCTTACTTTGGTTATGTATGAGTTTAGTGTGGGTTTTTTCTAGGCCCAAAACAATTGGCATTAGATCCGATTAGAAATAATGCATAAAAAATAGGTGATTTTCTGGGTTTAAAGGACGAATGTTTGAATTTTTGGGTTTGAATATTCAAGGTTTTGGGGTTCAATTTTGGGTTTCTTAAGGGTTACGGGATTGGGGCAGTTTTGCAGTAAGCAGCCTTTCGAAACCATTGTGTCTGACATGCAAATCTCGAAATTTTAGCACCTTCCCGAGATTCAGGCGAATGAAATAGAGAAGTGTGTGACACCACTCCTGCTCTTGTCTCATAAGATGACTTAGGTCGAGTAATGAAGCCTTAGAAATTTAGGTCGCCATTTCTTCTACTATTACAGTTAGATTATATTCCCAGGTCGCCTCCAATGGATCATTTTGTAATCAAACGAGCTAAAATCTTTGTCATGGACCCTAAGAAAAAGACTAGGACAAGCTCCTCTTCTTGAGGTAAGGATAAGTAGGTCGCCCCGACGACCCCCATTCCTCACTTCGGCCTAGTGGTGGAGAGGGAGGCTGAGGTAAGACCCGATATCTCCTTTGAGGTCGAGATGTTTGTGTCTTGAATAACAACTCAGGACAAAGTCAACAAGATTAGGCTAGGTCATGGGGTAGAGATGACCCCGGAATTTCATGCTCGACCTCCTATGGAAGGCGAACGAAGTTGTGCACCATTGGAATATGACCTAGGGGCCTGGAGTTATGAGCATCTGAAAGCAGGTGCCATGCTCCCGCTGGACCAGTACATTGTAGACTTCCTGAACTACGTCGAGCTCGCTCCCTTCCAGCTCCCCTCGAATTCATATCGCCTCCTTGCGAGGTTACAATATTTATTCCTCAAGAACGAGTGGGAGGTCCCCACTCCAAATGGCATACCAAAGATTGAATTGAGAAATTTTTGAAACAATTCAAGTTATGACCTAACAAAGTATGTAGTTAAAAATGTGAAAAATTAGGTCTCCACACTTAGTGCAAAAATGAGATTTTGGAACTTAAGAAAAAAATATACATTTTTGTGCATATTGCAAGATAAAGACTTGGTAAGTCTTAAAAGCAATTATTAACGGTTTTTCCTAATTAAGTTAGAATTATGCTATTTTCTTAAAACAATTTTAGAGATTAAAACCTTAAGAAAAATAAAAGGAAAATTAAGAGATTAGTTTCTTGAAAAATAATTGAGGAATTTAATTAGTATTTACTAGAATTAGACAAACATCATATAGATTAGAATAAAAAAGAAGAATCAATAAAACATCATAATAAAATTAAATCAAAATTCAAGTGACTACATTAACAGCTAGATAGAGGTTTTAGTTCATATCAGACATGACTAAAATCATAAAACAATTATCCATACTGATACAATTCAAAAACTTTAAGAAGAAATAAAAATATAAAATTGTAGAAAAGTAATGTCTCGGAATCAGAATTGCTCTCAAAATTCGTAATAAAAAATCTGACCTCATTCCCTTTTTAAAAACTAGAGCCTGAATTTATATATATATATATATAAAAAAAAAAATTCCTCTTTGTTGGCAAAAGCAGGCTGCGCCTTGGCCTTTCTTAGGTTG